>NC_042615.1:146054147-146359053 GCF_901001135.1 Rhinatrema bivittatum
GTGTTATAACCACCAAAAATCAGCATGTGTATGTACATATTCCCTTCATTCTAAAAATAAATATATAAATTGTTACTCAGAGGTCCATATTCAGTCACTGTCTGGATGGCAAAGTTAGCAGGTGCACTATTGAATATAGCCGGCTAACTTTACCCAGCTAAATTTAGGACAGCTTTTTGGCCTGACCAGACTTATCCAGCTATGTTATCCGACTAACTCTGAATATCGGATTTAGCCAGGTAACATAGCCGACCAACTCATCTCCTCCTAATTACTTCCCAGAATGTCACTAACTTACCCAGCTAAATTCTAGCAAGCTAACTTATAAGCCAGCTAGAATTTAGCTGAATAAGTGCCCAAATCTTCTTTTAGCTGGATGACTTCAGAGTTATCCGGTTAGGTACTTTTGAATATGGACCTGGGCATTCTCATTTCTCGACACGACTCACTTGTGTCCTCTTTATTTTATTGCAGCATCAGCCTGCAGGACCCTGGGAGCAGCTTTCTGAGCCTGCTTTCATCCAGACTGCATTACCTTGTCCCCCATGTCAAGTTCCTATACCAATGTAAGTATTTAAAAAAAAATACTATATTTTGGTTACTTTTTAGCATAAATCTGTATAAATAACTTCACCTTCAGTGATTCTTATTTTGTTCAGTTTTGTTTTGAAATTTGAGAATTTAAGCTATCAAGTTGATATATCTGAAGATTGTAAAATATGTTCTCAGCAGGGAGTGTGTAACTTGCATTATGCCTTAGCTATTACAGATTCTTGAAGATGTGAATGTTTTTTCTTCAGCATTATCATAGTTAAATGTCTTTCTACATTTGTTACTCTAAATATTTATAAAAATGTGAGTTTCGTAAAGTGAAACGGCCTTTGTGTTTTATAAAACGAAAACAGATTTGGTCTGCTTTGTGTATTCCCAAAGGTTAAAAAGTATTTTTTCCTAGCGTGTAGACAGATGGCCTCAAGACCAGTGGGTTATGCTCCCCTGCCAGCAGATAGAGACTGAGCAAGCTGATGTCCAGTATATATAACCCTGCAGTGACACCAGCCTGCCAGTATTCTCCATCTCCAGCAGATGGTGGGTGTGCGTCTCCCTATAGAGAGTGCTTCAGAATTTGGAAGGAAAATGTAACATAGAAAAAAAAAAAGCCCCACTCTCCTGCAGTGATAACAAATGGTCCCCCCCTAGTTGAGAATTCCTGAGGTGATTTCCATGGTCCCTCAGATGTGTGCCTTGGTCTGGTAGCTGGGTTTCCCGATGTGGTCTTTGCTGATTGTACAGCTTAAAGGCAGTGGGTGCAGGAGGCCGAGCACACGGTGACACACATGCCCTCTCCCCATATCTCTGTACTCAGCTGGTAAGAGCTGAGATCGGGTAAGTTTAAAAAAAAAAAAAGTTTGTAAAGACACAGTATAGAGGGGTTTACATGACTTCCAGTCTCCGTGATTGACGTGACGTTCAAACATTCTTCCCTGTTCCTGTGGGGGGTTAGGTGAATTAAGCAGCCCTGCCAGTTCAACGGTCCCGGTGGGCTAGGCCCCACAGTTAGGCTTTTTACCTGCGTGCCACGTGGTAGGCCATGGTGACATTTTCATGCACTTCTGTGTGTGCCTTCCTGCCCTCTAGGGATGTGCAGAGGGACGCCATACGTTGCATTCGGGATTCGTATTCGTCAGGGAGCAGATACATTGCATTCGGCCGTATGGCGCCCCGATGCTTTAATACGGCGATTTCTATTCGTGTCCCAGCTAAAATTAAAATTAACTACAACCCCCCCCCCCCCCAAGACTTACCAAAACTCCCTGGTGGTCCAGCGGGGGGGTCCGGGAGCCACCCCCTGCACTCTCACACCCTCGGTGCCGGTTTCATCATGGCGCCGATAGCCTTTGGCCTACTATGTCACGGGGCTACCGGTGCCATTAGTCAGCCCCTGTCACATGGCCATCGGCGCCATCTTGTGCTCCTACCATGTGACAGGGGCTGACTAATGGCACCGGTAGCCCCGTGACATAGTAGGTCAAAGGCTATCGGTGCCATTTTGATTACTGGCACTGATGGCCCGAGGGCAGGAGATCAATCCTGGACCCCCAGGGACTTTTGGCTAGCTTGGAGGGGCCTCCTGACCCCCACAAGACTTGCCAAAAGTCCAGCAGGGGTCTGGGAGCGACCTCCTGCACTCCGGCAGTCGGATGCCAGTACTCAAAATGGTGCTGATCGCCTTTGCCCTCACTATGTCACAGTGCGACCTCCTGCACTCCGGCCGTCAGATGCCAGTACTCAAAATGGCGCTGATCGCCTTTGCCCTCACTATGTCACAGTGCGACCTCCTGCACTCCAGCCGTCAGATGCCAGTACTCAAAATGTCGCCGATCACCTTTGCCCTCACTATGTCACAGTGCAACCTTTGCCCTCACTATGTCACTGTGCGACCTCCTGCACTCCGGCCGTCGGATGCCAGTACTCAAAATGGCGCTGATCGCCTTTGCCCTCACTATGTCACAGGGGCCGGACCCCCTGCTGGACCACCAGGGAGTTTTGGTAAGTCTTGGGGCTGGTTTGTTTAAATTGATTTATTTAGGTGGCCGAATAATTCGGCGAAGATTCGTGTATTCGTGGGGAATCGCGATACGTTTCGCTTCTCCACGAATACAACGAAAATGGCAACATCCGTTGCGGATTGCCAATACGTAGGGACCAGATGCACACCCCTACTGCCCTCTACAGGACGTCAATGTGTGCATACATGTTGTGTGCTCCGTTTTGGATGCGCCTTTTGCACGCACAAATTTCTAAGCGCTGGTAGTGCACTCAGGCCTTGACGCACAGTTTGTGCATGTGTGTATTGCGGCACTTAGTTTTTGTGCGCTTGAAATTTTTACAGCTGGACGCACATTCTCAGTCACCTGTGCACTGATGGCGCTGGTGAGGAAGAAACCTAAGCGTCTTTTTCTCTGTCATATTCGGGCATCTCAACCTAACATATCCTCTAACCCAGGGGTTCTGTTAGTGTGTCACCAAGGGGTGGAAGACATGTCACCAAAAATTTGACATAGCAAGCCTATACTTGCTATAACAGCCACATGTGCTTGCTGCTTGAGAAACGTGCAGAGTAAGGAGCTGGTACTTAAAATTCCGCTCCCTGATGCTGCTTTTCCCTCAACCCTGGCAATCATTGCCACCATCAATCCAAATGAGAAATGTTGTAGGCATGTTGTATCTTGACCTGCCATCCTGTCACACCTCCCACACCCCCTGCTTCTTGGAGTTTGCTTTTCTCTATTCTTGTCTATAATTTATGGTCTTTTATTCTGTATTAGATAAGGGTCAGTCTGCATTCTGCATGTTTGAAAGAGGTGAGGGATTCTGCTAACTAGGATGTAGATTCTGTACAGGAATCTAGAGCAGTCTGGCTTGCTTTGTTTTTCCAATAGTAAGTGTATTGTGTTCTACATTTGCAGTCTTGCTTTTTCATAGGTAAGGTTGTTGCTGTTCAAGTCACATGGTAGGAGCAATGGACGGCCGGCACCATCTTAAAAAATGGCATGGACCATCCATTGCTCCTACCATGTGACAGGCGCCGACAATGGCATCCGTAGCTCCTGTCACATGGTAAGGGCAAAGGGCTACTGGCGCCATTTTGATTACTGGCAGCCGAATGGCCGAGAGGGGGAGATCGCTCCCAGGACCCCCCTGCTGGACCACCAGGGACGTTTGACAAATCTTGGGGTGTCAGGAGGGTGGGAGGTTGTAGTTAATTAAATTTTTTTTTATATTCGCTCCATAAGATGCACAGACATTTTCTCCCCAATTTTGGGGAAAAAAAAGTGCATCTTATGGAGCAATAAATACGGTAATTATGATATTTTACAAGTAGTTATTGAAATTAAAGAATGTTATCTTTCTCTTGTATCATATTCAACAATATCTAGAATTATTTTTTTTTAATAGTATAGCTGTTAAATGTAGTGTGCAGTGAGTCACATGTGAGCATCATCTGTCAGGCTCTAACCTGTGTCAGCACTGTTTAGAGGTTCAGAGAGAATTGGCTTCCTCTGATTTTGCTAAGCCTGATCCTCCCAGCCTGATGATGGTCTGGTTAAGGTAATCCCGAAAGGAACCTGGATGGCACTGATGATGAGGCAGATCCTGATTCCTTGGAAGATGGGGAAAATCCTCCGGCTTTTCAGACAGGCATTTTATTAGTCCATAAGATTTTTTTGATTTTGTCTTTTAATTTATCTGATATGTTTGTTCTGTATTTGTACATGATTTTATGTATGTTTTTGGTTCCTTATGTTTTTTTCTGTACATAGCCTAGTTTATAGGTGATAAACCAATTTTAAATAAAGATAAAGATTGGAACCATATCAGACCATGTTGCGATTCTTTCATAGAGATGAAATGCCTGCCCTGGTTTATCAGACCTTGAAGGTGCTTGGGTGTTCCTGGTGCAGATTCCATGTCTGAACCGAAGAATAATCCCATTTTGATTTCCTTGCGTAAAGCCTCTTGGTTTTTCCCTGTTATGGATGCCATTCATGAATTGATTGATCTTGAATGGGGAGCCCCAGAGGCAAGTTTCAAAGGGGGTCGGACATTGGAACGCCTGTACCCCTTGGATTCAGCAGTGAGTGAGCGTTTACATTTTCCCCAAAGTGGATGCACTCTGCTGTGCCGTCTCTAAGCGGACGACTATCCCCTTTGAGGGAGGAACGGCCCTGAAGGATATGCATGATAGGTGGATTTAGGCTATCCTTAAGCAAGCCTTTGAAGCAGCAGCTATGGCTTTACATATAGCTTCTTGTTGCATCCTAGTGGCACGATCTTGTCTGCTTCTCTCTCAATAAGTTGTTGATTCTGGAGTGAATTCCAGAATGGTTATGGAACCCGCTGCCGCCTTTTTAGCTGATATGGTCTGCGATTTGGTTCATACCTCGGCCAGAGGAGTGACTTTGGAGGCAGTGGCCAGGCATCAGCTATGGTTGTGACATTGGTCAGCTGACACTGCCTCCAAAGCTAATCTTACAAAAATGCCTTTTAAAGGCTTTCTGTTTATAAGCGAGTTGGAGAAATTGGCCAGTAAGTGGGGCGAATCTCCAGTCCCTCGGTTGCCAGAGAATAAGAAGTAGTTGCAGCGCCCCTTTGGTATGAGAGGTCGTCTTGGGGGTCCCAACTGTTTTTGTCCCTACAGAGGGTTGAACTTTCTGAGAACTCAGCCTTTTGGTAGGTCTCTGTACTTTCGTCCCAGACAGCCCAAGAGAGGAGTTGGCCACTGGTGGCAGATCCTCCCGAGTTTCCCAATGAAGGTTTGCTGACACCCCTTCGGGAATGAGATAGGGGGATGCCTCTCTATCTCTCTTTTATCAGAGGTGGGTCGAGATCACATCAGATCAGTGGGTCCTGGAGGTGATACGAGAAGGATATGCTCTGAAATTTCACAGTATTCTTTGGGACGTGTTCATGGTGTCTCCTTTTCACTACCCACAGAAGAAACAGGCAGTGGAATCTACGCTTCTAAGGCCCTCCAGTTGAGGGCTGTAGTTCCAGTGCCTATGTCTCAAAGTATGGGAAGGTATTCCATTTATTTTGTTGTGCCCAAGAAAGACTCCTTTCGTCCCATCCTGGATCTCAAAAGTGTCAACTGTCATTTGAGGGTAAGTCATTTTCACATGGAAACCTTACACTTAGTGACAATGGCCATGCAGTCGGGGGAATTTCTGACCTCCCTAGATCTGTCCAAAGCTTTCCTTCATATCTCCATCTGTTTGGAGCACCAACATTTTCTGCGTCTTGTGGTGCTGGGGTGCTATCAGTTTCGTATGCTGCCTTTTGGTCTAGCCACTGCTCCCAGAACGTTTTCCAAGATCATGGTGGTAGTAGCAGTGGCATTGAGAAGAGAAGGGATCCTGGTATACCTGTATTTGGATGACTGGCTGATTCAGCCAAGTATCAAGAAGAGAGTTGCCTGGTGACCCGCAAGGTGTGATCTCCTTGTTGTAGGAGCTTGGTTGGGTGGTGAACTTGGCCAAGAGCAGTCTTCAGCCATCTCAGTTGTTGGAATATCTGGGTGTTCGGTTCGACACGAGACAGGCAAGGTTTTCCTGTCAGAAGTTCGGATTCAGAAATTGATATCACAAGTGCGTCAGTTAAGCACTATGTGCCTGACAGTGTTGTCCTATCTACGGGTACTCTGTTTGATGGCAGCAAACCTGGAAGTGGTGCTGTGGGCGAGGGCGCATATGCGTCCTCTTCATTGCTCACTGCTTTCTCGTTGGAACCCACAGTCTCAGGATTATTCGGTTCAGCTCCAATTGCCAATGGAAATCTGCTTTCACCTCCAGTGGTAGTTGCAGGAGGCTCAACTGAGAAAGGGTGTTTACCTTATCTCCCTAACCTGATTGATACACACAACAGATGCAAGTCTCCAGGGTTGGGGAGCTTGCTGTCAGGAGTTGACGGCCCAAGGGGGTTGGAATGCTGAAGATTCCCTCTGGGAACATCAGTCGCCTGGAAGCCCGGGCAGTCTGGTTGACATGCTTGTAGTTCAGTCACAGACTGCAGGATCAAGCAGTATGAGTGATTTCGAACAACGCAACGATTGAAGCCTACATCAATCAACAGGGAGGAACCAAGAGCCAGCAAATGTCGCAGGAAATAGACCAACTTATGGAGTGGTCTGAAGGACATCCTCAGATTGTCTTTTCCTGCAATGTGAGAGGCCGAGATAATGTAGGAGCAGACTTTTTCAGCAGGGAGAGTCTGGACCCAGGAGAATAGGTATTGTCTGAGGCGTTTCAGCTGACAGTGAATTGCTGGGGCCTCCGTTCTTAGCCCTGCTAGCAACTTCTCGTAATGCGAAGGTTCCTAGATTTTTCAGTCGCAGGAGAGATCCGTGGTCCCTGGGCATCGATGCTCTCGTACAAGTCTGGCCAGAAGACACATTGCTTTATGCCTTTTCCCCTGTGGCCTTTATTGGGCAGGATGGTTCGCAGGATCGAAGGCCACAGGAGGATGATACTCCTGGTGGCACTGGATTGGCCCCGACGGCCATGGTATTCAAATCTGCAACAACTACTGCTGGAGACCTCCCTTCGTCTTCTGCTGAACAAGAATCTGTCACAGTAGGGACCTGTCCTTCACGAAGATCTGACTTGATTTTATCTTAGAGTTTGGTCCTTGAGAGGGTTCGCTTGTTGAAGCAGGGATATTCTTCTGCGGTGATTGCTACCTTGCTCTGCGCTCGGAAGTTCTCCACTTCCTTGGCCTATGTGCAGGTTTGGAGAGTGTTTGAGGCCTGGTGTGAGTATCGGGGGGGTGTTCTTTCTCCTTTGGTCAAGATCATTCTGGAATTTTTGCAGGATGGATTAAACAAAGGTTTGGCCCTTAATTTCTCGAAGGTACAGGTTGTGGCTCTTGCCTGCTTCCGGGGCCCAGTGAATGGTGATTCCTTATCGTCTCATCCTGATGTGGCCCGTTTTATAAAGGGAGTGAAGCATCTTCGGTCTCCCTTGAGGTTACCAGTCCCTTTGTGGAGTCTTAATTTTATATTGAACTTCTTGGCGGGCCCTGCGTTCCCACCGCTGCGTAGCCTTTCCTTGTGGTTATTGACCTTGAAGACAGTGTTCCTTTTCCTGTTCTGTGTGTCAAGTTTCCAAGCTGCAGGCCTTGTCTTGCCGGGAGTCGTTCTTTCAGGTGTCTCCGGGGGGGTTAAAGCTGCATACTGTTCCAGCCTTCTTGCCCAAAGAGGTGTTGAAATTTCATTTGAATCAGTCAATTTCTTTGCTGTCCCTGCATAAGGTCAGGAACGCGGAGGAGTGTTGCCTCCTGCGTCCCTTGGATGTCAAGAGACTTGTCGTGTGGTATCTGTAGGTTTCTGAACCTTTCCAAAAGATGGATTGCCTGTTTGTCCTTCATGGCGGAAGGATGCAGGGTGAACCAGCTTCACAGGCTAATATAGCTTGCTGGATTAAGGAGATAGTCACAGTCGTGTATGTGGATGCTGGAAACCTGTTGCCTACTCTGGTTAAGGCTCATTCCATTAGGGCTCAGGCAGTGCCATGGGCGGAGGTTAGATTGTTGTCTCCTGTTGACATCTGCCGAGCCGTGAATTGGTCCTCCTTACATACTTTTTCCAGGTTTTATCGTCTGGATGAGCAGGCCCGAGAGGATGCAGCCTTTGCATTTGCGGTGTTGACTGGACTGTGGGCAGCCTCCCGTCCTTCTCGGGTGTAGCTTTGGTATATCCTACTGGTACTGAGTCCATCTGTCTACACACTAGGAAATGGAGAAATTACTACTTACCGAATAATTTTGTTTTCCTTAATGTAGACAGATGGACTCAGCTTTCGGCTGCCAAATGATTGTCAATGTTCCTCCTGTGAAGCTACGTGATCCAGGAGATTACTGGTAAGTGTTCATCCAGTCCCTATATTGGGGTACATATGTTCCTTGCTTGAGTTCACTGTATTGTTGGTTGAGTACAGTAATGGTTGACTTTTTTTTAATCAAGTTTTTTGCTAGTTTGTCCACAGTTCTTTTTGAAGAGAATACTGGCAGGTTGGTGTCACTCCAGGAATATATATATATATTGACGTCAGCTTGCTCAGTCTCCATCTGCTGGCCGGGGAGCATAACCCACTGGTCCCGATTCCATCTGTTTACACTAAGAAAAACAAAATTATCAGGTAAGTTGTAATTTCTCCATTAAATCTAGGAGTTAGACCACATTTTTAGGAGCCAGGGCATGCAGTGTAATATGAGCAGAAGTGATGCAAGGGCCATGGTGTGGCTCCACTCATTCTATCCTTCACTGCAGTTGGCTCCTTTCTTGGTCTGTGGTGCTCTGGGAGGTGGAGGGACACAGGCTAGAAGTGGTGCTCTGATATAGGAGGTTGTTGGGCTGGAGACAGTACAGGTGAATGCTAACTTCAGTGGCACAATGCAGGAGAAGGGAGGAACACGCACACTGTTTTTTTAGATATTAGCCTTGATGTCTTACATGCCATTGGTTAAAAGATGACTTCTGGTGAAATCCTTTGTTTAGGGCCTTGGGAAGGGGGGCATTTTTACCAGTTTGGGAGTGTAATTAGGGCTTCTGTACCCTTTAAATTTTACCGCAGGACCATCGGGACCCGCTCTACCATCTCAATGATCCTGTGGTACAGTATCTACACTTCCTTCAAACGTGATAAAATAATGGAGCTGACTTTTCTTCTTTTTTGTCAGCCGTATTTTTATTTGCATAGAATTAGTTATACATTAGCTGCTTTTTTTTTTTTTAAATAAATTTGTAAAATTCATGCATGCAAATCACATGCAAAGCAGCTAATTGTAATGGGGAAAATTTGGGGCCTAAATATCATGGGATACTGCAAATATGGCTATATCATGCCATAAACAGCATTTATTGCTCATTAAATGTTTAACATGAGTTGAGCCTTATCGTGGCTTAATAAATCTAGGCATAATTGATAGATTAAAATATTTAAACTTAGTTAACAAGGAGACCATTGCACAGTTTTGTTTGCATTTGCTAAATAAATATTGAAGCTTGTACACCCCTGCGAAATTTCATAGAATTCATTCAGAGAAAGCGCCCCTGGATGATAAATGTTTGGGGAGCTGGGCCATCCCTGAATTCTCAGTAGCGAGTGGGAACTGGTGTTAAAGACCCAAGATTTGTGCCGCTTTTGTTTTAGGTTTCAAAAACGCACCTATGCAATTTGTTTTTATTTAAGAATAATTAATAACCTAATAAATATAGCTTAATATTTATATGGTGGTCTTATACCACTAATAAAAGTGAATGTCTGTGTACCAATTTATTTGTCTCTTAAAAAAAAATAAATAAAATTTCTCTGTGTTGTGAAATGAAAACTTCAGACTAGTCAAAGAAAATGAAAATTGTGTTATGCATAACCGTTTAGATATCTGTATATAGGCAGGAAGCTTTAGAGGTTGGTCATTGCTGACATGCCGCCAAACCAGGGGTTGTCAACACTGGTCCTCAAGGGCCACAAACCGATCAGATTTTCAGGACAGCCTTAATGAATAGGCACGAAAGATTTGCATACACTGCCTTCATTGTACACAAATCTGTCTCAAGCCTGTTCATTGGGGTTGTCCTGAAAACCTGATGGTTGATGGCCTTTGAAGAGTACGCACGATTCCTTCAGCTAGGAAAATGTTACTATGGCTGTCTTTAAAGAAAATGGCTTGTGTAAATTAAGTATTGCCCCCCCCCTTCAAAGTAATTATTTACAGTATGAATTATAACAGTCAAAATTCTGCAATAATAAATTCTTAAATTTGCTGACAGCCATTTTATTATAAACCAGGACCACTGTAATAAAAAAAAAAAAAAAAAAAAAACAAAACCCAGCATGATTGATCATTTGGTTCACCTTTAGGTATTTTCACAGCAGATAGAGATCACATAAATAGCATTAGTTCATCCAATGTGGACAAACATTTAAAATAAATACAACTGGTTGAAATATTATTTTATTTTCTTGCAGGGAGTGTCTTGGAAAACACAAGGTGAGTCATAAGGCTGTGATTATTTGTATGCATTATGAAATTGATAGTTATTCTAAGAACCATTGTTCATTAATCAAACCAGAAATCTAGAAAAAGTTTTGATTCATGACTCTTGCATTTTACACTTTGTTTATGATTGGGCCATTTATACTAAACATTTCAAGAAGTATTGTTTCAGTTTGTAGGTGTTGGCTTAGATTTTTGATCAGTGAATGTTTTATAATATGAAATTTGCAACATTTGTCTGTCACATATCTTTAACAGTTAATTTATAGGTTTTCTCCACAGGCACAAAATGAGTCTTTAGTAAACTGGGCCCATGGTATTCTTGATAACTGACCTCTTAAGTACATGGCATGTCAAACTTGTATAATGACTGTCTAGGCAGCTAGTGTAGAGAGGTTTAAAAAAAGAGTTGAACAAAATCTCGGAGAAGTCCATAAACTGTTATTAACCAGATTGGGAAGAACCACTACTTATACCTGGGCATTAGCAGCATGGATCTATCTACCATTTGGGATCCTGCTAAGTACTTGTAGACTGGATTGGCCACTGTTGGAAACAGGATGCTGTGTTTGGAACCTCAGTCTGACCCGGTATGACAATTCTTATGTTCTGATACTTGTTCATGTTGAGTATCAAATTTTTGTTCTTTTGCTGCAGACAGAATTTGCTCCAGATTTTAGCCATAAAAATAGCCTAGTAGTATCAGTGAGGAAAAGCACTGAGGCAAAACTGGAGTACCTTTTCAACTGGAACAAAATTTTGTATACATTTTCACCTTACTGTATAAGAGGGGAAAGGGTTTGTTACTTTAAAAAAAACAAATTTTTTACATTGAATTAATATCACAGATGAAGGAAAAGAAAAGAAAAACCTTAATTTTCCCTCCTTAATATTTTATTACCTGTCCATTGTTTTGCTTACTGTCTCACTACTTTTCCCTTTAGTGGTGACCTGGGCTGGGGACAGCTAAAACTGTACACCATTGATCTATTTAAAGGAAGCAAGTTTTGAAAGACTCCTTCTAGAGAGAATGGTTGGTACCCTGTGAATTCAGGAAAATAAAGAAACAGATTTGGCAGCTACTTTGTCTACATAGAACATTAAACTTAAAATTACACTAGAACAAACATTTGGCCCCATAAGCTGCATTCAGAAGACTCTTAAGAGGAGTCTGTTCCAGTGGCGTAGCCAGAATTGATTTTTTGGGTGGGCACAAGGTTAACATGGGTGGGCTGTAGGCATGCAGGTCTACTAGTTGTTTTTTTACTGATAAATAATGCCAAATTATGCAGCATAGCATTCACATCTACGCCTAAGTATGAGGTTTACTTAATGATACAAACATAATTCACGGTGATTTGTGGTACTTTAGCCTTCTTATTATTACGATTTTATACACGGCTCCTACCTGTCCATAAATTTTGAGAGAGCGGTTGTGTTGCTTATATTTAAATTGCTAACATCTCAAAATATAGATATATATATTTTTACCTTTGTTGTCTGATCTTTGTATTTTTCTAATCAGTTGGTCCTGGTCTCTTTTTCCCATTTTTTCCCTTATAGCTCATTTCCTAATTCCTTTTCAGTGTCTTTCTTCTATTACTGTCTTCTTCCCTTCCACACACACACACACACACACACACACATACACGCTTTCTCTCAGACTCCCTCTCACACACTCAAGCTGTCACTCTCATATGCTCTCCCCCCCACCCCCCCCACAAGCTCACATTCAAGTTCTCACTTTCTCACCCCTCCCCAGGCTTATATTCTTATGCACACACAGACGCACATCCAGGCACCCATTCTCACCCACACACATAAACCCAGACTCCCATTCTCACCCACAAACCCATGCTCCCAGTCTCACCCACACATATTCAAGCTCCCATTCTCATCCATACATATACACATTTAAGGTACTATTCTCACCCACACATACACACATTCAAGCACCCATTCTTATCCACATATTCAAGCTTCCATTCTCACCCACCCACACAAACCCAGGCTCTCATTCTCACCCATATATACACACATTCAAGCTCCCATTCTCACCCACCCACAAACCCAGGCTCCCATTCTCAACCACACATACACACATTCGAGCTCCCATTCACCCACATATTCAAGCTTCCATTCTCACCCACATACACACCCAGGCTCCAGTTTTCACCCACACACACTCCCATTCTCATCCACACATACACATTCAAGCACGTGCACAGCTTCCGCTTTCTCCCCCAGAGCAGGAAGATCAGCTGCCTCTCCTGCTGCCACCGGCCTCCTGCTATCTTCTTCGGGCGTCGGGCCATACTGCCCGCCGAACTTCCTGTCGGGGGGGGGGGGGGAGCGGAAGTGCAGCGCACAACGTCCGCTTCTTCCCTCCCTTCCCCCCCCCCCCCCCACCCAAGCAGGAAGATCGGCGGACCATACGGCCCGACGCCCGAAGAAGATAGCAGGAGGCCGGTGGCAGCAGGAGAGGCAGCTGATCTTCCTGCTCTAGGGGAGAAAGCGGAAGCTGTGCGCGGCGCTTCCGCTCCCCCAAACAGGAAGTTCGGCGGGCCCGACCCCCGAAGATAGCAGGAGAACGGGTGGCAGCAGGAGAGGCAGCTGATCTTCCTGCTCTGGGGGAGAAAGCGGAAGCTGTGCGCGGCGCTTCCGCTCCCCCAAACAGGAAGTTCGGCGGGCCCGACGCCCGAAGATAGCAGGAGAACGGGTGGCAGCAGGAGAGGCAGCTGATCTTCCTGCTTTGGGGGGAGGAAGCAGAAGCTGCCCGCGGCGCTTCCGCTCCCCCCCCCCTCAACAGGAAGACCGGTTGGCCATACGGCCGCAGCAGCGCTTCCCCACGTGTGCCGTGATGGCGCGCGAGGCGTGGGTTCTCTTGTTCGCTGTCGCGGGGATGGGATCCCGCGACAGCCTTGCAGTTCCGGTGCCAGTTGGGTGGGCCTGGGTCTAAGTTGGGTGGGCACCTGCCCACCCAGGCCCACCCGTGGCTACGCCACTGGTCTGTTCATTCTTTCTTCCCACATTCTGCATTTCTCACAAAAGACCTTACTTCCTCTCAATAGGTCTAAAACAGGAGTCTAACATTATGTATTGGAAGAAGTCCTTACGAAAACAAATCACTTTCTTTCTCTTCAATTCGTTCATTTTCTAAACTCCTTTTAGACATATTCTATATCCATGCTCCCAAACATTTTTCAAATTTGTTGTGAGGGAATCGGACTTGCTTACATTTAAATGATTGTTTTTTGCTAGGACAAGCAGGATGGTAGTCCTCATGTGGGTGACATCAGATGGAACTTGGCATGGAAAACTTCTGTCAGCTCCTAGAAAATTTGACTGGCACACTGAGCATGCTTAGCATTCCATTATCCACGCATCAACACAGAATCTCTTCAGTCTCTTCCGCAGAGCTACCGTCTCGCGGTTCTGGAGCTCGTGCTCTTTTTTGCAGGAAATGCTGCACAAAATGTTTTCTCACTTTTCTTCCTGCGCTGGATCTCTCTCCAGTTCCCTGTTACTTTTTATCAGTCTGAGTTTTTTCTTTTTTCCTCTCCTCGGTGTCCGCTGGTTGTCGTGTCCTTGCGGTTGTCTGAGCCCCTCATGGCAGCCTTGAGCTTCTGTCAGTGCTGTAGGACTATGTCTTTAACGGATCCACATGATTTATTATTTATTTATTTATTTATGTGCCCCTGAGGGCATCGCAAGATGTTTGGGGCTGTGAATTGTGTGTTCAGATGTCCCCAAAGGGTCACAGTACCCAGCTGGACAAGATGAAGGTTTTTGGATCAGGGAAGTCTGATCCTTCCACTCCGGCATCAATGCCATTGACACCCAAGGACTGGGGGGAACCACTCGCACCTTCAGTGTCTCCTCCCCTGAAGCCTTCGGGTGGGGGGGAGGGGGTGCTGGAGATCTGGCCCATGTTGGTTTCTTCTAAGCCCCGGACCTCTGGATCATCAGCTTCATCCTCTGTGCTGGGGAAAGACTGGGCCAAGCACCATGGGAGATCTCCGTCTTCACATAGTATGGGGCTTAGGTTGGCCTCGACACTTGCCTCTCCTTGCCACCAAAGCGGCCACGGTGAGAGGAAGCCTTGCGCCCCCCCCCCCCCTCCATCACTTCTAGTGGCCGAGGCCATCCACACCGATTCCAGTGTCAGGCGTAGATCCTCTTCAGTGTCCCAAGGGGAAGCTGGCTTCACCCCTCCCCTCTCAGCCTGCCCTTTCATTGGAGGCTTTCGAGGCAGAGCTTGAACGTCAGATGCACCTGGCAGTGGAACCTGCTGTGCGTAACAGGGAGCCGGAGTTCCCACCACTGGCACCCGTGCGTCCCTCGATTCAGGTGCCCTCGCTGATGCTGGTGCCAGTGGTGCCCGGGGTGGAACCATTATTGGATTGGCTCAATGCCCTCCTCTGTGTCCTCCCGACCCAGTTGGTGCCAGTGCCCCACGATCCCGCGGTGATCATCGGGCTCCGAAGAAAAGGGGCATCCGAGCCAATCCCCATCAAAGACTCCTCCAGAGACAAGAGACCATCAAGGCCCTCTGCATCACTGGGGCCTTGTGTGCCCCGGCCCGAGTTGCCAGGGCCTGTGCCTTGACTCTCGGGCCCCCCCTGTTGCTCACAGGTCCCCTGTTGTCTTAGTCCTGGGATGCACCTAGTGCTCCCTGATATTCCTCCCTAGGTGGACTTGATGAGCCTGAGGGCCCTTATGACCCTTGGAGAGACGATACCTCCAATGATTCATCGGTAAATTCCAATGGTCTTCCTTCAGATCCATCCCCCTCTGAGGAGTGGCGTTGATCTCCACCAGAGGATCTAACCTTCGCGAGGTTTGTCCGTTCTATGGCAGAGGCCATACTCTTCCAACTTATGACAGAAGAAGATGCTCGCCATAAAATGCTGGCGATCTCCAGTTCGTGGATGCCCCGAAGGAGGTAGTGGCAGTCCCCGTTCATGAGATCTTCCGTGAGCTGCTTCTCAGGCTATGGGAGCATCCTCTCTCCGTTGCCCTGGTGAACTGGAAGGCCGATGGGGTGTATTTGGTGCAGCAGACTATGGAGTTTGAGAAGCATCAGCTGCCCCACCAGTCGGTGGTGGTAGAGTTTGCAATAAAGAAGGCAAAGAGGTCAAAAACACATGCCTCTGCTTCCCCTGGCAAGGAGCATCGGGCATGGGATTGTATGGGTAGGAGGGTGTTTTGGGCTCCATATTAGTAGCCCATATCGCCTTCTACCTTCTGTACATGACCCAATATATCCATAATTTCTGGAAGCAGGTCCAGGAGGTTGCAATTGGCCTACCCCAAGAGCCCCAGGAGGTTCTTATGTCCATTGTTTAGAACAACTTGGAGTGCAAAAAGCATGAAGTGTGGGCGACTTATGACATCTTTGAATCAACAGGCCGAGTTGCAGCTGCTGATATTTCTGCAAGGTGTCTTGCTTGGCTCCATGCCTCGGACCTTCGTCCTGAGGTTCAGGAAAGGCTGGCTGACTTACCTTGCACCAGGGATTTCTATTTGGTGACAAGGTGAAGGATGTGGTCGCACAGCTGAAGGATCACCACGAGACACTTCAGCATCTGTTGGCCAGTGTATCTGCTTCCCTGTCCTCTTTCAAGAGGTCCTCGAGACTGGGTCCGAGGAAACTCTTTTACAGGCTAAGAAAGTACTATTCTCCTGCCCCTCGCTCCCACCTGAAGCAGGTCAGTTTTAGGGGCAGGTCCTGGCAGCAGTGTATATCAATCAGACTCATCATGGAAAGGTCACATTACTTTATTATGTATGTCAAATATACAGACTCTTTGCGTATTGGTCCTACAAAATTAATTGCATTTAATTTACATTTTTGTGGCAGATTGTAAATGATAAAAAGATTGACCAGTGAAACCGTTTTTGATATTTCGTACTTGTACTTTAATGTTTCAGGAGAACACTGTGTGTTTTTGGGCCAGTTTGTTGTTATGTTTGTAGTTTACCAATAGTAAGCAGAGGTATTCCTGGGACTGGGGTTGGGGGAGAGATGCGCACTTGCGTGTAAACTTCTACATTTTCAAAAACGTATGAATATGATTGTTTGGAAAAAATCTGCATGTATTTGCAAGTAAGATCGTTTTGGTGGGCTAATTTTCAAAGTACACATGTGCTTTCTCTGAAAATTGATGTTAACAACTGCAGTTAAAAAGTGCCCACAGTCTTTATGCCAGTGCAGTCAGTTACAAAATTAACTCCAAGGTGTTCAGCAGTAAACCCACATATGGTTCAAGAACTGAAGCAAGGAATGGCAATAGTTGTGAATCACATCAGTGAAGAAACTGTAATTATGGAAAACTTTGGTTAATGTGTGCTAATGGTTTTTGATGCCAAAAGGTCACACATTAAAAATGTTTGCACGTTAATTAAATCTTATTCCTTAAGTGTGTTGTAATACTAGAAACAATATGTAAATTAACATAGTTCGATAAATATAAGCAATTAAAACTAGAAGGTCTTTTAGTGAACACTCTGCATATACCATGTGGGATATAGGGAAGACTAAAGGAAGAAAACATTTTCCTTTGCCATTGTCCCTCTTGAGCTAGCAGCAAGTCCTTTGTTATACTGACGATAAAATAGATGCCATTTTCACAAGACAGACTATTTATAAATGTTCTGTTGTAAAAGAATGGAATGTTATTTTCCCTTGTATATGAAAGGTCAGGTGATCTGGATTGTGTACCGTATATGAAAGATTCATAAAGGGAATTTTAAATTATCTTTAGAAAAAGAAAAAAAAATCAATTCAGACTTTTTGCTGTGGGGAAAACTCTTCTAACACAGCTGAATAGGAATGAGATCTGAGACTTGACTATCATACTCTGCATTGTGGTGCAGGAGATCCATGTTCCAGTCTCCAGTCTGGGGATGGTGACTTGGTAGGCATGTTACTGAGATGAAATGCTTCGGTCTCCATAAGAAGAGAGAAAAGGCAGGGTTGGTGAGGATGACCCCTGGTGGCATGGAATAGCACCAGTAAGCTCAGTCTTTACAAGATATTTCTCTTCCAGCCTTTTGCTAAAAAGGGGAGACCATGTTTGCACAGACAGTCTTTCTAAACCTGCCATCCTCTCTGTATTATGAAAGATGGCAGCACTTTCTCTCCCTTCCTTGCTCCCTCTCCCTGCCCCATCATAATCACCTTCCCTTCCCTCCCTCCCCACCACCCTCTTGGCACTATCGCCGTCCCTTCCTTTCCCTCTCTCTCTCTACTACCACCCTAGTACTATTGCCTTCCATCCTTTTTACTCTTGTTACCATCCCCCCAGCACCTTTGCCCTCCTTTCTCTTTGCTCCAGCACTATTGCCTTCCTTTTTTCCCCCTCTCCCCCCACTCCAGCACTATCACGTTCCCTCTTTCCCCCTCTCTACATCCACACTAATGTAATCACTTTTTATTTTCTATTTATCGGTATCCGACCTTGGCCAGTGAGCCACAAATACCCAAAAGATCCAAAACAATTTATCTAGTTCACTACCAGGGATAAGCAATGGCTTTCCCAAGTCCACCTGGCTAATAATGTTTTAGAGATTTTTTTTATAAACCTCCATCATGCCCCCTTTCACCTGACTCTTTTCCAAGCTGAAGAGCCCTAGCCTGTGTAGCCTCTCATAATAGGGGGAGCCATTCTATCTCCTTTATCATTTTTCTACTATGGCTTTTTTGAGACAAGCTGATCAAAATGGCAGGGAGTACTCAAGGAGTGGTCACTGTGATTGATGATCAGACTGGGAACCTGCTTTAGAAAGCCAGAGTTGTGCTGCTGAAGCGGTGGTGGAGACAATGAGGACAGTAAACATGACTTCACAGATGAGGCTGTTCCTTAGTCATGCTTAGCCTGCCAACCTGTAGGCAGTCAAGCTGAGAAATTCAACAAAATGCTATTTCACCCATCCAAAGTTCCTCCAAGAAACTGACAACTGCTCCTGGATTTAACCTTTATGCTATACAGAAAGTAAGGGATATGTTAAATTTATCCAGTCTAAATCCAATCTTAAGCTATACCAGCACAAAATGTAGTGATGGCTCAATGAGGTGCCAGTACTACTATTAAGTCCTTCTCGTCTTTGTTTTTTATTGTCCTTTTTTGCTTCCTTAATCATCCAGCCTCTTTCTCTTCTCTATCCCCTCTACCCTGCCTCTTTCCCCCTCTACCAGCCTTGCTGACCACAATTGTGTGACATGTATCAGATGGCAGAAGGCTACCCAGCTCTTCAGCAGCCTAGTGGCATCAATGGCTTTTCCCTTATGGGCTGACAGCAGGAGGCTGCCCTGAATCTTGGCAGTAGTGATTGTTCTCTGGAGGCCTATTTACAGGGGGCTGTTCTGGACTTTAATAGCTATTTTCTCTCTTCTGGCAGCCTGGGACCAAATTTTTCCTACTTATAAAACCTCAAAAGCTCCTTGCATTTAATGAGCACGCAGGGGGGATTTTTGAAGGCTTGGGTAACTTGCTTGGTACTGCATGACAGTTAAATCTGGAGACTAAAATGTATACCTACTTTGGATTTCTGCTACTGTCTAGAGTGTACAATTCAAGAAAGAGGGCACAGGGCCAGATGTACTAAAAGATTTATCCCATTTTTGTTTATTTGGAAGAGAAAGCTTCATTTTCCTAGCCCGGGAGGAGTTCTGGTCCACTGGGATCAGCAAACCTTGTCAAGCGCAGGGTCACTATATTTCCAAATAATTACCAGGGTCCTATGTTTTAATGAGATATGCATACCTCCATTGAAGCTCGCTTCTGAAGACCACTCCAGTCTACACAGTTATGAAGTTTGTTTTTAGAAAATCTAGAGAAATGTCTAGCTTTTTTAGCACTACATGACATTCCAACTTAAATTAAAATTCTAACTGCTGCAATTCATAAACATTGTGGAGGTAATTTTGTAATAGCTCTCATAAAATTGAAATTAATTATGCCCTGCATACTTTACATCAAATTTCAAAGGGAAAGCATGTGCATGGTTTCCCTTTGAAAATTATCCCACCGAAACTAGCTCTACACAGTCACCCCCTCGCCAATTTGTGCAGAGATTTTACCAGAAAATGTACATGCATACTTATGAAAATGCAAAAGTGTGTGAGGAAGTGCAAATCCCGCCCCAGGAACACATCTGCTCACTGTGAGTAAACGTGTGCTACTTTTGAATGCTTCATTACAAATGCTTTCAAGAGTGAGTTTGTTTGCCTTTTGCCCCTTCATTTTGTTACCATTTTCTAGGCAATTTAGGAATTGTTTTTCTATGCAGAAGTAGCATTTCTTTCTGAGGTAACAATCAACTAAAGCGTCATTTGCAAGTTTAGCATTTTGCTGATTTCCTGCTTTATCCTTATTTTTTCTATGACCTGAATACACCTTTGCTTTTGTTGGTATTCTCATATGTTGTCTCACTCTATGTATAGTTCCTTTATGATTCCACCAGACTGTCAATATGACAGTTTTGCATTTGGTGCTTGGAAGAGTGACTGTGTACCTTTCTTTTGCTCTTTGAGGCAAAGGTTGAATCAAGCAGGTCATAGAAATGCACATCTTACAGGATCATTTATCAAATCACGTTAGGGCTTTATTGAAGGCTTTAGGGCCCTAACGTCTGCGATAACTTCATAACTCCTGCAATAACAAATCGTGAGATGCATATGCAAATTTTAACATTTTTCCCGAATGGGTGGAGGAAATTAAAATGAGGGTGCTTAGCATTGTGTGCGATAGTGTAACACATGTTATCGTTGGTTTTAGCGCCAAAAATAACTACACCTTTTTTTCCTGGTATTATGTTTAGTAATACGTAGGAGAGAGGGGAGGAGAGAGCGAGAGAGCCTCTGGGGAGGCACATATGTTAGTCAACTTTTTATACCACTGTAGGAGGGGCAACTAGTAACTAGAAGTGAGGTTTTGGGGGTGGTCTAGGTTTTGGGGGGCAGTTTTACATGCACAGTCAGAGATATAAACAGCACAGTACACATCAGTGAAGATTTGATGTGATTTGGAGTGAGGAAAGTTACACAAAGATGAGATTTGTTGATGCACTCTACCTAGCTGCCCCCAAAACCTACGCCACCACCAAAACCTTACCCCGTATTACTAGTTGCCTCTCTCTCCAGGAGCAGCCCAAAATGTGGAAAAGCGAGTGCAATAAATTTAGTGCGTGTTGCAGTGTCTCAAAAATTACCCTAATATTACCCCTTTTTTATCGCAGCCATTATTCTTGTGAAATTTATAGCAAAATGATAAATCTAGGGCTTAGAATGTTAGGTTTATTTAAGGCTTATCTAGGAAATACAAATGTATTTAGATTTTTATTTATTTTTATTTAAATTTTTATATTCTGTTTTTCGGCACTTCACAGTGTACATCAAAGTGGATTACATTCAGGTACTATAGGTATTTCCCTATCCCCTCAGGGCTTTCAGTCTAATTTTTGTACCTGAGGCAAAGGAGGGTAAAGCAGGTACTTGTACTAACAAAACAAATTTTTCAACTTGATTCATGAGTTGGCAGAGATGTTCAAGGTTACCCAGTAAAGGTTTCTCAATTGCTAACATTCATGTTACTTTGATTTTTCAGGTCAGTCCAATACCTTGTCATTCTGTAGGTCCTTTCTCATGTGGAAGACCATGTGGGCGGCTCCTTGACTGTAGTAATCACAGTTGTGTAAGAGAATGTCATGAAGTCACAGAAACCAGCAGCAACCTTGGCAAAATAAAGGTGAGATGTTTGGGGGTTTTTTTTATAATTTTATTTTTTAAGAGTTTGGTTTAAGTGTCTTGGATCTTCAATATCTTTGTAAAACACATCCATATCTAATCAGGAATTTTAGGTTGCTCTTTTCCTTCCTTCCCAGCCTTTTACAGATTACCAACTTCTGGATTTTTGCTGCACGATACTGACATCTTGTCATATATGAAATGGAAAATATTACACCATTCATCTGTTAATTCACAGAGCAAAAATTCCTGATTATGAAAACTGTAGAAAGACACTTTTTTAATATATTGCAAAAGTAGTTCCATAAAAAATTCCATGTTTAAAAATATTTGGTGTTACAAATACAAGAAGCTAACAAATGTGAGAAGTATAGAAAGTGAAAATGAATTTGCTTTTCCTCTTCTTCTAACCAGACCAGTCCAGATAGAAGTGAACAACAGGTTTCTCAGAGGACAAGCAGGATGGCCATCCTCACACATGAGTGACATTGTCCAGTGGAGCCCATTACAGTACTTTGATCTAAAAAATTCTAGAGCTTTCAACATGCTCTACTGAGTACGTGGAGCTATAGTTATTTCCCTACCCCCTAGGCAGAGCCCCTTAGTCTTTTTTTTTTTTTTTAATTTTTCCACAGAGCTGTGTGGTCACGGTATTCAGCTTTTCTCTCTCTTTCCCAGCTACTACTGTGCTTTTTTCTGGAGCTGCAGCTGTTTTTTCTAACGGAGTCTTTTTCACACTTACCTTATGCTATTTTTTGTTTTCCCTTTCTTTTTTCTCTTATTTCAGCTCTCTGCCATCTGCATGGCAAGCCTTATACTATGCAGTCTGTAAGTCTGCCATCTTTTCTTAATAAATAATGCTGCATCTGTAACTTATTTTCTGTGTCTTCTACTTATAATCTATCTGTTGTACCTTTCTCAGGTGCCAGTGGGCCTAGAAGTATGCAGTCCATGTGGACCATGTAGGCTTCTAGGCCTGGAGACTCACCTGAGTTCTTGCTCAGGCTGGAGTTCCATGTGGTGTCATCTGATTGCTGGGCATCAGAGGTCCAGGCAGTGAAGGAATCTGACTGGATTGTTCCTATAGGGAGGAGAGCTCATCTTCCCCACACTCCTTGTAACTGGTCTCCTGGGGCCTCAAGTACCTTTGATGACACAGACTCCCCTCCTTGTCGGCTAACCATGCAGTCTCCTTGAGAGAGAGGGTGAGCATGAGCCTGGGCCATCAGCATTGCTTTTGCACCATCTGTGCCATGCCCAATATCTGTTGCCCATGCATGTCCATGTCAGAGCACCGATGGACTGATACATAGACTTCAGGGATGCATCAGGTGCCATGTACCTCATTGAGCATTATGGCTTCCCCAGATACCATTAAGACCGCCTTTGAGACAAATGCCATTGAGGTCATGAATAGCAGACATCTGTGAAGAGCCAGATGCACCCCTGATGCTGTCGTGCACCATGGATGCCCAAGATGCCATCGAGCGCCATGGTCGTTATCAATGCAATGGCTGCCTTCGACACTGTTGAGCATCATCCGGCCATGGGGTACCATTGAGCCCCATGGTCGCCCTCATGACCGTTGAGTGCCTTGGGCACAGCCCGGCACTATGGTTCTTGTGCATCATTGCTGCTTTTGGTGACAGGTGCCATAGATGCCCTCGACCTTTTCAATGGCCGTGGATGTCATTGACTGCCAGGGCCCATGAACATCGGGAACAGGCTTTCTGAATGCACTGTTGTGCACTTCAATGTAGTCATGTGCCGTAGGCACTGAGTGCAATCGCTGTGTCTATATGGGTACCATGAGCGCTATTGGTGTCAGTACCATTTACATCATAGACCTGGAATGCCATTGAGCACATGCCATGGGCACTGACGCTGTTGATCGCCACCGGTGATATCGTGTCATGTGCACCGATGATGCATTCAAGCATTTTGAGTGCCATCAAGGCTGCTGACCGCCAAAGATGCTGTTGAGATGATCGCCTTAAATGCTTTCAAAGCTGTTGACTGCCATGGAGCCATCAACGCCTTTTGGCACTGGTGGGCACCATACGCATCCTCCATTCGAGTGCCAGGAGAGTCATTGAACTCATCGATAGCTCGGGGCCTTTGCTTTCGGGCAAAGTGGGCACCATTGGTGCCGCCGGACCATCGCCGCCTTTGGGCGAGGTGAGGTCATCAAGGCTATTGATCCATTTGGTGCCTTCGAGCACGGTGGATGCCAACAAGGATCTTTGGTACTGTTGCATGCTGCTGATGCCCTGGACGCACGTTGTTTAGTGCCATGGGCGTAGTTATTCATAGATGAGCATAGACTGTGCTGTTGGCACCACAACGGCATGTTCAGACGCTGCAGGCGCACTGCTGCTACTAAGCAACATAAGCACCATTGGACACCATGGGCATCCTCGACGCCATTGCGCTACCAACACCATGAATATCAAACCACTTTGGTGTCCTCAGACACAGTGTGTGCCACGGAGAGTATTTCCATTACCTGCTGCCCAGCAACAGACCAATGTGGCATCATTGAGACAGTGGCACACAGCAAGCATGCTTGACACTGGCAGGAGTTGTCTAAGTCTCCCAGTGCTATGGCGCCGCCAAATGATATTGTCACTGTCTGTTTCTTGGAGTGCTGGGGCGCCATTGCTGGCATTGTTGCCATCATTGCCTAAGGACCCCGTTACGTTTGTTTCCATCAACACTCATGTGACTTGACATGGGTGCTATGTTGCACCAATGAGAAGGGCACCATCACACAATTTTTGATGGCTCTTTTGAAGGGTGCAGCTGCCAGCCCTAATGTGTGGGTGGTCCAGGCTGTGGCATGAGTCTGTTCCCACAGTTACTGCGATATTGAGCATATAAGTGCCTCTGTCAGCAGATTGTGTACCGCTGCACGAGTGCAAAGTATTGCACTTGCAAAATGGGAGTTCAGTGCAGGGGCACTAATGTTTAGTTGCCCTCTAGTGTGTATTTTCTCTTGGAGGCATTATGTGTTATACTCTGCATGCGCCAGTGCACTAGCATGTTGTGGCTAAGACTGCACTCCTGGTTGCTCCACAATAAGGGTGGATACCGGGGTGATAATGTTGGGAGCTTCCTCTATGGATAAAGGGTAGGCCTCTTAGGCCTCTTCCATCTGGGCTTACACTCAAATTCCCTTCACCAGAGCACAGTCCCTTGCAGGTTCCTTGCTCGGACTGAAACCTTGATTCTACGGAATCTGTACCCCTCCTTGTGGGTTTCTTTAAGGGACCTGGAGGGGTGAGGGGCGGCAGCAAGGATTGATTAGATCATTTTTTGCTGGCATCCCTACACTTAGTTACCATGGTAGCCCTTCCAATTTAACTTGGCAGCCACTATTAGCAGGTTTTTGTCGCTTCTTGAACCTCAGAGTCTGCAAACATATTCCATTCTCGTTCAGAGAGTAGGGAGGTTTTCAGGATTGGGTCGACCTGATTCCTGCTATGCTTTCAGATCCCTTCTGGGAAGGGAGATATGGCTGTTGGTTTCTAGAGGCAACCCTTTAGGTTCCCTCTTGGATGCTTTGCTTCCACCTCAAGAAGAGGAGTTCTTGCTTCCCATTCTTGGGGAACAGAGGGAAGGCATTCTTTTGTTTCTGACTGGCATTTGTTCTGTGTTCCCTGCAAGATCTAAGCACTCACCAGGCAGGAGTGCTCGCTGTTTCGTGCTACTGTACAGCAGAGCTGTTTCATGGGGAGCTATTCTGGATTCGAACTCCCCATAGTGTTTAGGGTTCTCTCTTGGCTGCTCCCCATCAACACATACAGCTTACTCCTGCGGGAGAGAACCTCTTCTGATACCTGCTGGGTGCAGCATGCATACTTAAGTTTGGTGACCGCTCCTGTCTGTCTAGCGTATGGATCCTACCCTTATGAAGAGGGTTCTAGCCCATGTATATCCTGAATGGCACGTGTGCTGCCCTTACCCCTTCTGGGTATAACCCTGTCGGTGGTAGCATTTGTATACTTTCCACTTTGTGGGCCGTGAGGACATTAGGTGGAAGTAAAAGCTAATTGTTCGCACCTGTGCTAGATTTGTGAATGGTCTGTTATGCTGATCAGACTGAACTGGTACCCTCTGGGTACCTCCTGATATTGTATTATACCCATTCAATTACCTCTAGACCATGCAACAGATCAATCTAACACCACCCCATCAAAGCAGCATTTCTCAAACAATGCAAATCATCATGTCCTTTGCGGCTTCCAACTGTTTATCAGTTTTAAATTATAGATCTAACTTTTGTAATAAGTACCACTCTAAATCACTGTAAGCCAAACGGAGACATAGTTCACCACTGATAAATGAATCTCTGTTCACATTGACAAAGCACGGGAAATATCCTCCCCGTGTCCCCATTACCTGATTGATGACAGAAAATATCTTCAATATTCTTCAGCGTTTGCCATCTCCTTACGTTTTGTCAGGTCTTTTCACATGCAAAACAAGTTGTCATTTAAGAGATTGTTTGCCCGTGCTCCTATGTGTATATTGGACAAACAGCTATCAGACAGCGCATTATTGAACACAAATGTAGTGTGCGGATGCTTAAGGAGAATGCCCTCCTTGAATCCCATTGGAAGACAGAGTCTCATAATGTTGAATATATTAAGTTTTTTGTCATCAAGCAGTTAATGGGGACATGGGGAGGCAATATTTCCTGCACTTTACGTCAATGTGAATATCAATTCATGTATCAGTGGCTCATTATGTCTCTGTTTAGCTTAAATAGTAATATCAAGTGGTCTGCGATCTTTTAATTAAGTACTTAATTTTGATTGGTTGAACTGTGTGTAAATACCTACATGGAATACGTAAGGTAGGATGGCATTATTCAGTTGGTTAGAATACAGCTCAAGATGAGCTATGCCTGTAAGCTCTGATCCATTGTTGAAATTGATTTTCTTGAGGATGTATGTTTGTACAGGATGATGAAAATTGATTTTTGAATTGTATTGCAGAGGAGCGGTATCGATTACATCGGTTAGATCTATAATTTAAAGCTGATAAACAGGAGCCGTAAAGGCGATGGTGATTTGGTTGTTTGAGAAACACCACTTTGATGGGGCAGAGTTAGATTGATCTGTTGCATGGTCTAGGGATAATTGAATGGGTATAATACTATATCAGGAGTTTGAAGTGTTATGAAGTGGAAAGTTTGTGTTTTATTCTCTATGCTTGTAGGGTTATTGCCTGAAGAAGCCTAAGTTGGATGAAACGAGGGCCCCTTCGTCAGGAGAATATTGAGTATGTTGAGAGTGAGAATACATTGAGAAAACTGAGTACATCGAAAACATATTGAAAATGGGGAAAACATTGAGAGCATACTGAATATTGAACATTGAAAAGAAGGAAGAACATCGAGGGAAAACACTGTACATATAACACCCTTTTTTTTTTTTTTAAAGTGGTTATTTTTTGTGACTTATGCTTTTATGGATTTGATACATGTAGTGTGTGCAGTTGGGTATGTATGCGTGAGGATGTTGTGATAAAGTTTTTAATGATTACATATAGGGGTAGATTTTAAAAAATAGCGCGATCATGTACTTTTGTTCGCGCACCAGGCGCAAACAAAAGTATGCTGGATTTTATAAGACACGCCCCCTTAAAAAAGCCCCGGGACTTACGCGCGTCCCGGGGCTCTGTGCGCTCCGGCGGCCTATGCAAAATAGGCGCGCCGGCGCGCGAGGGCCCTGCTCGCGTAAATCCAGCCGGATTTACGCGAGCAGGGCATTTAAAATCCGCCCGATAAGAATTAGCGATAGAATATTTGAGGCATTGTTGCTATCCATTCTGTAATTTTTCAATTGTTTGTATATCTTTTTCTATAATTTTTGAAGATTTTGCTGTATGTATTTTCTAATAAATATGTAACAGATACATATCTAATAGATTTTTAATAATGCAAAAAGATTGTAGACACAAGATTACTTTCGTTGAATATTATATGTTTATTGGTTGATTGAAAATAATGTGTAATTTATTTGGTTAGAAAACTTAGAACCACTTGGAATCAAAACGGTCTATCAAAAGGGGAAACTAGAACCATTAGGAATGCTCTCCATAAGTTTGCTCATCTTCTGTGTCAAGCTGCCCAAATTCTCTCAGATAATGCAAAGATGGTTGTGCAGGTAAATTGCTGGTGAGGTACCAACTGCACTCGGGTCACCAGAGAAGTAAGCCAGCTCAGTATGGCCAGAAAGGCATGTGAGAGAGGACTTTAGGTGTTGCAGTTAGTTGGGGTGTTCAAATTTGAGCTGGAACACCATAGACCCAGGAAATGGGACCTATTAGATTTGTTCTTCTCCCTCATCGTGGATAGATGGGATGAGCTGGTTATGGACTTAATGGCAACCGGCAAACATGCCTAAGTGGAAAAGATTTTCAGCCCAGGTAGGAGAAGGATTTGGGACTAGAGGTCATGACTCAAGTCTTTACTAGGTTGAAGTCTTTTTTTTTTTTTTTTGTATCTAGGTCAAGTTCTCCAGAGGATAACTGGACATCAGGGGCTAGTAATTTTGGTAGCTTCTGTTTGAGCCAGATGCCCATGATACATAGAATGATGATGTGTGGAAGGTGTGCCGCTTCGGTTACCCTAGGTCAGGGGTTATTTTATTTAAGTCTTATGGCTCTTGTGGATTCGTCTCCATTTTTGTCTTGAACACTTGCAAGAGCCGGGTTGTATTTGACTGAGAGACCATTTGAATAGGTCCAGAAAGGTTTCTTCTTCTCTAGCATATTTGAGGGTGGAGGATTTTTGAAGGATGATGTGTTGAAAGAAGCTTGTTTTTGGCCAAAGCTCTGTTAGTTTTGATCTTAACATTTTTTGGAAAAGAGTCTAGACAGGGTCTAGCACTTGCTTCCCTTAAGTTCCAGGTAACAGCAATAATCTGTTTTGATGTCACTTTGTGGGCAGATTTCTGCCAGCTCATCCGGACATGTTGTGTAACCTAAAGGTTGTGAAGCATATACATCTGCCCAGGAAGGAGATTGTTACTTCTTGCGGTCTTAATTTGTTCTTAGGATCACAGAGCGTTGGCCCATTTGAACCACCTAAAAGCTTGTCAGTTAAGGGTTAACTCTTAAGATAACATTTTAGTTGCAAGCTGTTCAGCTAGGCAAATCCCGAGTTACATCTTTTTTTCCTACAAGAACTCTTGTAATCCTTGGAGAAGATGTTTAACAAGTTCCTTTGCTTCTACTTGAGCTATTTGGATTTCACCTTAATCAGATGTGTTTTATTCCCTCCTTCAAAAGGGAATGATGATCTGAGGTAGAGGAAGAGCTTCACCAGTTGAATACAAGGCTCCATTCTGTTATCTAAAGGGGACTGCCTCTTTTGAAAGACTGGATTATCTTTTGCTCTTTTTGGAGTTTTTGGAAAGGTAAAACAGCTTTGAAGGTTTCTGTAGCCAAGTGGAATAAGAAAGCCTTCGGCTCTGCATATAATACAAAGGGGTTGTCGCTGCCCAGGAATCTTTGAGCACTTTCTATTAGGGCAAAGACTTCATCGGGGCAGAGCTCTGTTTGGAGTTTACAGTCGAGATTGGTGGAATGGTTAATTGTGCCTCCTTGCATTTCTTCTCAAAGCTCTACCATCTATGTGTTTGAGCCTAGGAGAATGCCGCCTTTAACTCAGACTCCTTGAGAGCAGGATTGACAATGGCCCACCCAGCATAAGGAATATATTGGGTACATCCCATGCCTCTGGACTGATCTGGCTAGAAAAGAAAGGAGAAATTTAGTTTTTATCTAATTTCCTTTCCTCGAGTCCAGCTAGTTCAGGACCCTCCTGGACTGCCAGAATCTTGTCTTACTCTTTTCTCAAGTATGTATTCAATGTTTGTTCTTAGGAATCGGTGCGTCTTTCTTCTGTTAAAGCACATTTCAGTTGGTTACTGGTCCCTTGGAAGACCCCTGATTTGTGGTGGTAGAGGGAAGGTTGTGTTTTAGCTTGTTACAAAGAATACTGGATGAGTTGAGCACAGTATTCTATACAGAGTGACAGCAACAAACCTGTTCTCTGTCTCCATCTGCTGGTAGGGAACATTCGGACTGGTATAGCTTTAATCAAGGAAAGGAAATCAGCAGGTAAGACTAGATTTCTCCTTTAGGTGCATGTATATCCAGAAACCTGCCATTCATTAAACAGAAAATAATTTGTCCTGGCCATTGAAGGGAATAATACATTTTTCCATGAAAGTCTACTATAATGAGTTAGAATTTTCTAAATAAATTACTTCATTAGAATAGAGTTAAGCCCCACTATATTTTAATTCCTTTTATTTAGTGGTAAAGATGAAGAAAGAAAATTGATATTTCAAGGATTATTCTTTATCTCAATAGAACTGTGTGGTGGTCGATCTGTCAAGAAATGCATCATGGTCTAAAGCTGTATTAACCTGGCAGTTTCCAAAGTTCTCTACTTTGGAATTTTTAATTTTGTAGTTTATTTGAGAACAGCTTTGCATAAAAATGAAATTCTGTGAAACTAATAGTCGACAAGCATTTCTTTATTTTTATACAAGCCAAGAATTTTAGTTCCTATTTGAGGCTTATTTCAGAATCTTCTTACAACTCTTCTGAAGCAAATAAGCGCTACAAAATGCATAAATTGGTGGTAATTAATGAGAGAGTATCCCTTTCACGCAAAAGTCATTTGCAGTCAATTAAAACAGTAGCAAAAATAATGTTTGACAGTCTGTATTTCTTTGACTTATATCCTTTACTCCAAACAGCTGTGAAGTTTATGGCAAAAACAGGAAATTTGCAAGTTTATTACAGTGTTAAAATTGTTCATTCCATAGTTACTTTAAGTGATAGTTTTGATTAGTTGAGCAATAAATGCTACTAAATGCTGTGTCCAAAAAAAAGGTTTCTGATACACAATAAAATTGTTTGAGTGGGCTCTTAAGATATTTTTAGGACATTTACTTCAGACTTAAGAAACCAAGTTGTCAGTGCAGATGGTCAAGGGATTATCTCTCACATAAAAAATAGACAATAGATAGACTATAAACATTTCATCCCCTTGCAAATTTAAATGGGATTATTGCTCTGTGCCAGCTAATTGAATTTCTAAAACAAAGCATAGCATTCTGTTTGGTTTATAACATTTAGAAAACTCTCTCTCTCTCTTACTAGTGTGGTCCCGAGTGTTCAGCATGTGAGGAAATGTGTAGCAGGCCTCGCCCCTCTGGCTGTCCTCACCCATGCATCTTGGCCTGCCATCCTGGAGAATGCCCTCCATGTGTTCAGATGATCCGAATAAAATGTCACTGCAAGATCACAAATCTCTATATTGAATGCACGTATGTAGTCTACAAAGATCTTATTTTTTCAAATCAGTTTGCTTATAATGTATAAAATTATGTATTCAGATGCCTAGAGAAAAATACAAAGTTAAACATAAGAACATGCCATACTGGGTCAGACCAATCCCAGGCCAATAGAACCTGGCAAGTACCCAAAAACTAAGTCTATTCCATGTTACCGTTGCTAGTAATAGCAGTGGTTATTATCTTAGTCAACTTAATTAATAGCAGGTAATGGACTTCTTCTCCAAGAACTTATCATGTTTTAAGACCACAGATCTTAAAAACTGAATGTGGTCAATATTAGTTATTAGGTTTTACCATCTGTTAAAAAAAAAAAAATATATATATATATTATAACCAAGTGATTTACTCTAAAAACATTTACAAAATCGTATTGTAGATACAATGTAAAACAATAGCATCCATAACATCAAATCATAAATATGTTCCACAAAGTACTGCAGAATCTACAGCAGTATAAAACAGCGTGAGTTAGATAAAACATCACCAGAATTTACTGTTAAAACTTGTTGGAACATTCACATTTTGAGTGCCTTTCTGAAGTTAATATAATTACAGAGCGGGGGGGGGGGGGGGGGGGGGGGGGGGATTAGATGTAGAAAATATTTTTGAGGAGCATAATGTATGTAATTGAGTAGATACAACTAAATGCTATGCTAGGTAAATAGTAAAGCCAAAAAGCAAGGCCTGAAAAGTTAAACATAGTATTAAAATTGAATCCGATATCTGATGGGCAGCCTAGAGTTTGTAAAGTCGAGAATGATCGAGGGGTAAAGGGGCACTTGAGGAAGATAAGGCTATCGTGGAAAGAGTAAATGAATTCTTTGCTTTGGTGTTTATTGAGGAGGATGTTGGGGAGATATCTGTTCCGGAGACTATTTTCAAGGGTGGCTTCAGATGAATTGACACAAATCACGGTAAACCTGGAAGATATAGTAGGCCAGATTGACAAACTGAAGAGTTAGCAAATCACCTGGACCGGATGGTATATATCCTAGAGTTCTGAAAGAACTCATAAATGAAATTTCAGACCTATTACAAGTACTTAATAACATAACATATCCATTGTACCTGAAGATTAGAAGGTAGCAGGGTAACCCTGATATTTATAAAGGGCTTCATAGGTACTCTGGGAAACTATAGATTGGTGACCCTGACTTCGTAGAAACTATTATAAAGAATAAAATCACAGAATATATATATAGATAGACATTTAAGGGGACACAGCCAGCAAGGATTTACCCAAGGGGAAGTCTTGCCTCACAAATCTCCTACTTTTTTTTTTTTTTTTTTGAAGGGATGAATAAGTGTATGGATAAAGATGAACTGGTAGATGTGTGGTGTATTTTGATTTTCAGAAGGTGTTTGATAAAATCCTTCATGAGAGGCTTCTAAGAAAACTAAAAAGTCATAGGATAGGAAGAGATGTTGTTTTGTGGATTGCAAACTGGTTAAAAGATAGGAAACGGAGTAGGATTAAATGTTCAGTTTTCACAGTGGAAAAATGTAAACAATGGAGTGCTGTATTTTGACCGATTCTTTGTAATATATTTCCAAATGATCTGGAAAGAGGTATGACAGGTGAGGTGATCAGATTTACAGATGCCACAAAATTATTTAGAGTAGTTAAATCATATGCAGATTGCGATAAATTGCAGAAGGACCTTGCGAGACTGGAAGATTGGGGTGTCCATATGGTAGATGAAATATAATGTGGACAAGTCAAGGTGATGTATATAGGGAAAAATAACCCATGTTATGCTACACAATGTTAGATTCCATTTTAGGAATTATCACCCAGGAAAAAGACCTGGGCATCATAGTTGATTTTACATTGAGAAATCGTTGACTCTTTGTGCTGTGGCTGTCAACAGAGCAAACAGAATGTTAGGAATTATTAGGAAGAGAATAGCAAATAAAACAGAGGATGTCATAATGCCTCTGTATCACTCAGTGATTAGACCTTACCTTGAATACTTGTATGACAATTTGGTCGTTTCATCTCAAAATATTTACTGGATAAAGTACAGAGAAGGGTGACCAAAATGATAAAGGGGATGGAATGGCTCCCCTATAAAGAAAGGCTAAAGAGGTTAGGGCTATTCAGCTTTGAGAAGATGGGTGATAGGGGATATGATAAAGATCTACAAAATCATGAAAGGACTTGAACGGGTAAATGTGAAACAGTTTTTCACTCTTTCGGATTATACAAAGACTAGGGGGCACTCCATGAAGTTAGCAAGTAGCACATTTAAAACAAATCAGAGAAAATTTTTTTTTCACTCAATGCATAATTAAGCTCTGGAATTCGTTGACAGAGGATGTGGTGAAGGCAACTAGTTTTGCTGGGTTTAAAAAAGGTTTGTATAAGTTTCTGGAGGAGAAGTCCATAAACTGCTGTTAATCAATAGGGAATAGCCATTGTTTGTTGCTGGCATTAATTGCATGGAATTTATTTAATGTTTGGGTACTTGCCAGGTTCTTGTGACATGGATTAGCCACTGTTGGAGACAGGATACTAGGCTTGATGGACCCTTGGTCTGACACAGTATAGCTGTGTCTTATATACATGATCATATTTTTTAAACCATAAATTACTTTGACTGCAATATTTTGCAAAAGCTGCAAAAGTTTACATTTTATGGTTTAGCAGGCTGAAAAAAAAAGGCAATTACAATAATCAAAACAAGAAATTATGAAAGCATGGACCAATAATTTTAAATCTTTGGTTACTAATAAACAGGTCGATACAGTAACCTGCAGTTAAAGATTCCCCGTCTGTAACGTGCTGGGAGCGCACAATACAGATGAGTAAGGCCATCCAGCGATACAGTCTCCAGTTTCACGCATCCTTAGCGCTTCCTAAAATAAACACCTAACCCTTTCCGCACCCAGCATGTAAATGAACGAAAAAGCTGTATAATGAAGGAATTAGCTATTCCCCTCCGATACTGTAACGGGCGCTGATATTATCTCCTTAGGAACGCGCTGTTTTGCCGCGGCCTTAACCTGTTAGTTTACCGCCTCCCCCTAGTAGGAGTTAGGACTGTGTAACAAATCCATCGACACCGCTTAAGATTCTCAAACACAATAAAACAATAAGCCTGGCACCTTCCTTGATGTAGTACGTCCCGGATGCCCCCCCCCTCCCCAGCGCGCCCGCCACTACCCCTTTCATCAGCTGCATCCACCCATTATGCCCCTCACGGGCATGTCCCGCTTCACAGAGCGCTCCCACTCAAATCCGTTCATGGGTATATACCCTTTCGCCCCCCTCACAGCGCAATGCTACCACTGCGACCCGGAGGAGGTGAGGCACAGCGGCGAAGACAGACGGGAGAGGAGAAAAAGCAGAGCCGAGCAAAGCAAAAGCGTGCGAGCAAAGCGAAAGCATGCAGCAAGCCGGCGAAATAGACCGGCGAAATAGACCTGCGAGCAGAGGCAATAGCAGCGGTTCGGTAAGCCTGGCACCCTCCTTGATGTAGTACGTCCCGGATGCCCCCCCCTCCCCAGCGCGCCCGCCACTACCCCTTTCATCAGCTGCATCCACTGCGACCCGGCAGTCCCGTGAGGCCTACAAAAAAAAAAAATCCCCGGCTCCCGCGCCCCCGCACTGGCCCGCCGACTCTACCCCCCCCTCCTCCCGATCGGGCAGGAAGGCGGCGGCGAAAAGCAAAAAAAAACAAAATCAATTTTTTTTTTTTCAAAAAGTGACATCACACAATGCATAAAATAATTTCTCCAGCCTTAAAGCGACAATTTTGGTTTTTTCCAAAAGTGACTTACTTTTGGGATCTGTCAAGATCCCAAAAGTAAGTCGCAAAAGTAACTTACTTTTCTGAAGCCATCAGGAACACGATCTTAGCTCCTCCGGACGAAGACGAAGATGGCCGTCTGCACGGGGAAAGTGTGCAATTGGCCGCTGAAGACGTGACGTGACGTCTTCAGCGGCCAATTGCACGCTTTCCCCCGTGCAGGCGGCCATCTTCGTCTTCAGCTACGATCGTGATGGCTTCAGAAAAGTAAGTTACTTTTGCGACTTACTTGACAGATCCCAAAAGTAAGTCGCTTTAAGGCTGGAGAAATTATTTTATGCATTGTGTGATCTCGCTTTTTGAAAAAAAAAAAAATTGCTTTGGTTTTCGCCGCCGCCTACCTGCCTGATCGGGAGGAGGGGGGGGTAGAGTCGGCGGGCCAGTGCGGGGGCGCGGGAGCCGGGGATTTTTTTTTTTTTGTAGGCCTCACGGGACTGCCGGGTCGCAGTGGATGCAGCTGATGAAAGGGGTAGTGGCGGGCGCGCTGGGGAGGGGGGGGCATCGGGACGTACCACATCAAGGAGGGTGCCAGGCTTACCGAACCGCTGCTATTGCCTCTGCTCGCAGGTCCATTTCGCCGGCTTGCTGCACGCTTTCGCTTTGCTCGCACGCTTTTGTTTTGCTCGGCTCTGCTTTTTCTCCTCTCCCGTCTGTCTTCGCCGCTGTGCCTCACCTCCTCCCGGAGCAAGGCTGCTTTCGTGCCCTGCTCCGGGAGGAGAGAGACAGCGACGAAGCAACAAAGACTTTTCGTGTTTTTTTACACTTCCTGGTGCCTGTCATTCCAAATGCCATTTGAAATGACAGGTACCAGCGCACCCAGGTTACTGTATAGGCGCTGTATTAAGCGCCTATACAGTAAAATGGGTTGCGCGGGCATAACCCTTCCCTAACGCTTTAAAGCCGCGGCATGCATTTGCATGCGATTAGAGGAGAGTATCGGGGACTTAGTGAAGAGAACTGTGCGTGCGGGGAGGAAGGGTGCGCCTGACACTGCCGCACTGTTTCTACCGCGGCCTTACTGTATCGACCCGAAAGGATGCAGTCAAGTATATCGCAAGAAGAACAATAGCAGAAATGTAAGAGACCACAGTGAGTTTTGAATCAATCTGAACTCCAAGGATCATTACAGCTTCTTTGATTGGGATAGTTGTATTGACCACACTAGTGTCCCTAGCACCTTTTTTTTACCGCCGGGCCTAATTTAAATACATTTACTGTATCGTCCGCTCTCCCGCAATTTTTACTGTATTGGCCCGTTTGTTTGCTATGGTAATGGAACGCTTGGCAGAGTACGATGTAAAGAGGATATTTGGCTTATAGTTGTGGGAGTTTCATTATTTGCAGATGACATTGTTTACACTGAGCAAGTCGAAGTTCCCATCCAGTTTTGATGATGGAACTGCAGGATTTTGGGAAGGTGACTGGTTTTAAAGCTAATATAGGAAAATCTGAAGGGTTAAATATTAACTTATCTGCTACCATGGTGAGTAGCTTGAAAGAGAATTTCTCCTTTAAATGGGCAAAAAAAAAATCACCTGAATTATTTAGGAGATGATAGAAGCTGATTGGCATATTCTTCTAAGACTTGCAGGATGGTAGTCCTCACACATGGGTGACCACATCTTTTGGAGCCTAGCACAGAAAACTTACGTCAAACTTTCTAGAACTTTGACTGGGTACACTGAGCATGCCCGGTTTGCCCTATACCACACATCCACACAGGGTCCCTCTTCAGTGATTTTCTTCCGCTGAGTTTTTGCCTCGCGGTTACTGAGCTCGTGTTACTTAGTTTTTTCTAAAAAAAGAAAAAAAAAACCTGGAAAACTTTCCATGATTGTTTTAATGTTTTTCCTGCGTGCAAGTCCCTCTCTGTTTCTCTGTATTCTAGTCAGGTTTTCAGCAGTTGGGTAAGTTTTCTTTTGCTTCCATTCCCCTGTGTCGGTGGTGCCTCGGTGCCTGCTAGTGTCAATCGCCTGCCGCCTCCGTTGTTGTTTTTCGCCCCTTTAGTTCGTATTGTCAGGTTTTTGTCAGTGCCCGAGGATTATGTCCATCACAGACCTTCATGATGTGTGTATCCTCTGCCTGGGGGCATCACACGATGTCTGGGGGTCCCACTTGTGCGACCAAATGACCCTGAAAGGACGTTGTGCTTGCCTCAAAGATAGAGAAGCTCTTCGGGGCAAGAAAGTCCTAGCCATTGGCAACGCTGGCATCAACATCGAAGGACTGGAGCTGCACTGATGGACAAAGAGCTATCTCATTGACAGGGCTGTCCGCTCCATCAATGCCACCGGCAGATAGAGGTGCCGGTGACCGGCCTCTGTTGGTGTCTTCCATGTCAAGGACAATCGGGTTCCTATTCGTTAACCTCTGCACAGGGAAAGACTGGGCTGAGCATCAAGGGCAGCTGAGGAAACATTGGCACTGGTTGCCTTCGATGCACGGGTCGGCGCTTGCCGTGATGCTTGCCAAAGGGACCCTGCGGTGAGGAGTGCCTATCCTCCATCGATGCCGGGGGTCAGTGACTGTAACCAAAGGTCCTGGTGTAAGTCGCTGATTCACTTCGGGGGTTTGAGGAGGAGTTGGAGCGCAGAGTTCAGCTGGCAGTTGATCAGGTGCTGCGGGGCATTGAGCCGGTGGCACAAATAGCACCAGTGCCCATGCTCTCCCTGTTGGAACCGCTGCTAGAGCATCTTGATGTGTTCATCAAGCTGTTACCGAAGCAGCTGGCGCTGGTTCCGGGGGGGGGGGGGCATTGATACCCAGCGGGACACTGATGCACTCCCCTGCCCGATGTGATTGTTGCGAGAACCTCTGAGGAGGAAGCTCTATTGAAGCCGGTGTTGACATTGTGGCCTGAAGCCACCCATCCAGCTTTGCCGGGACCGGCACCAATGCCACCAGTGCATAGGCCTCTGGATGAAGGCCGAGCACCCAGGGCCCCATCTCATGTGGATTTCAGTGAGGATGAGGCCCTGTATGACTTCTGGGGGGGATGATACTGCAGAATCCTCCTCAGAGGACTCGGAGGGTCTCCCCTCAGAACAGTCTCCTCATAAGGAGCGAAGGTCATCTCCCTCTGAGGGACTTGGCCTTTGCAGGGTTTGTTCAAGTGATGGCAGAGGCCATCCCATTTCAGTTGATGACTGAGAACGCCGCCAGACACAAGATGCTGGAAATCCTCCAGTTTGTAGAGATCATGGCAATCCCATGCACGAGATCTTTAAGGAATTCCTGTTGAGAATTTAGGAGCATCCCCTCACAGTACCTCCTGTAAATAGGAAGGCAGACGGGGGTGTACTTCATCCAACAGGCCCTACTGGATTCGAAAAGCATCAACTGGCACACCAATCAGTAGTGGTCATATCCACTCTCAAGAAGGCCTTGGCACCCCGGGGAAGGATCACAGAGTGCTGAACACTCTTGGGAGGAAGGTCTTTCAGGGGGTGATGTTTATAGCCCGTGTTGCTTCCTACCAGTTTTATATGAGCCAGTACTCACAATCTCTGCAAGAAGGTGCAGGAGGCGGCCAAGCGGCTGCCTCAGCAGCAGCAAGATACCTTTCTGTCACTGATGCGTTAGGGCCTGGAGTTCGGAAAACACGAGGTGTGTTCCACCTATAATGTTTTCAAAATGGCAGCGAGAGTCTCTGTAGCAGGAATCTGTGCCTGCAGGATGGCATGACTGCAGGCCTTGGATCTCTGACAGAAGGTATAGGAAATACTCGCTGACCTGCCGTGCACTAGAGAGAATCTCTTCAAAGACAAGGTGAGGGATGCAGTGGCCCAGTTTCGGGATTACCATGAGACCCTCCAGCATCTCTCCGCCAACACTTTGGACTTCCCTCTTCAGCCAGGAGGTCTGCGAGACAGGGTCAGAAGAGGTCTTTCTATCGCCAGAGGAAGTACTGTCTTCTGGCCTCTTGCACCCGTTCACAAAGGATGAGCTCTTGCGGTCGTCCCTGGCAGCAGCGAGCTCCCAAGCTCCAACCAGCATCCCAGCCAAATTCTGGGATGGGGTTTTGACTGGATCGTAGGGAGCATAAGCCAGCCGCCCGTACCCAAGACACTGGACCCCCCAGTCGGGGGGGCAGGCTGCGGTTCTTTATGAATCGGTGGCCCAGTATAACCTTGGACCAATGGGTTCTGTCTATCTTCCATCAAGGGTACCGATTAAATCTATTGGGTGTCCCACCAAATTCTCCTCCATACCCGTTTTGGGGGCGGCTAGTGCATTGAGAGGTACTGTTAAAGGAGCTCTCCGCCCTCTTAACAGCCAGAGCAGTCGAACCTGCCCAACCAAGGCAAAGGGGGCAGGGACTCTATTCCTGGTACTTCCTGATTCCAAAGAGAACAGGGGGGCTGTGTCCCATCCTAAAACTGAGGGCCTAGAACAGGTTTCTAAAAAGAGAAAAGTTCAAGTTGGTTTCCCTGGGCACCCTGATTCTCCTCTTGTAAAAAGGGGACTGGCTATGCTCCCTCGATTTAAATGATACATATACCCACATTGAGATCTTCCCAAGTCACAGGAAATATCTCAGATTTGTGGTGGGAAAACAACACTTCCAGTACAAAGGGTTGCCATTTGGGCTAGTGTCGGCCCCATGTGTTTTTACAAAGTGCCTGCCTGTGGTGGGGGTGCACCTCCCGCAGACTGGGAGTGCATGTTTCCCCCTATCTGGACAATTGGCTATCTGCACCTCTCAGGCGGGTGCAGATCGGTCCTTGCACTTGATCATCTGGGTTTTGGAGTCACTAGGGTTTGACATCAACTACCCGAAGTCTCATCTCAGACCGTCACATCACTTGGACTTCATAGGAGCCCTTCTAGACACCGCTCAGGTAAAAGGCTTCCTGCTGCACTCCAGGGCGATTTCTTTGGCGTCCATAGCTGAGGGATTCAACAGAGCCAGCAGGTATTAGCTCAGCACATGTTGAGACTGTTGTGCACCATGGCTGCAACAGTCAGTGTTACTCCCTTGGCACATTTATACATGCATAGAGCACAATGGACCTTGAGGTCACAGTGGCACCAGGCCACCCAGGATCTTCAGGCTTCCATCTGTATCACTGTCTCTCCAGGATTCTTTGTCCTGGTGGCGGGTTCTCTCGCATTTTGAGCAGGAAGTATCTTTAAAAACTCATTCTACCCAAATTGTCCTTAACACATATGCGTCCACCCTGGGGTGGGGTGCTCATGTAAATGGGTCTGTGGTCTGCCTAGGAATCACAATATCAAATCAACTTCTTGGAGCTCCGGGTGATCAAGTACGCTCTATGGGCTCACGAAACCCGCTCACCACCCCGCAGAGTTGGGTTTCTCCTATGGTTTATTATTTTATTTTTATTGTAATTCTATATTACGAGACTGAAGAAGGACCCCATGTGGACACATGGTATAAGGCATGCTTAGAGTACCCAGTCAAAATTCTAGAAACTTTGACATAAGTTTTCCCTGTTGGGCTACATCTGATAATGTCACCCCTGTGTGAGGACTAACATCCTGCTGTCCTAGGAGAACACCATTTAGAGGTAAGCAACTCTGCTTTTTTTCATTTGAATTATGCTCTGCTGATTTCTAAGCTTTCACAAGACTTAGAAAGCTGGATACAGTTTCATGTCTCTTGGTTTGGGCATCTTGCAGCTGTAAAAATGACTGTATTACTGAAGCTCTGTTATCCATTTCATATTCTGCCAGTTGAGATCCTGGATAAATTCTTAAATCACTTCAGGGAAAAAAAAATTCACCTGGAAACAAAGGCCATAAAGAGTGCCCCATTCTGTATTATTTCAAAGGAAGAACTAAGTTTTGGCTGTGCCAAATGTTAAGTGGTATTATTTAGCTGCACAGACGTCAGGCCTTGTTTGCCTGGTAGAATTAACCTGGGTTCAAACATTGGGTTCAGATTGAGTAGTATTTTGTGGATATAACTCCTTTGAAATGTTGTGTGGCCACTCATAAATTTGAGAAGCCCTTGATTGCCAAGCAACCCTTTTACATATTGGACTGAAGGTTTGAGATGTTTGTAAAGATTCTTTAACTTTGAGGAATATATTCCCCTTTAACACCTACTAGTTATAATAAGATTTCCCTCCTGGGTTACAGTCTAAAGAATTATATAGGTGGGAGGATAAAAGGTTATGTTGTCTGGGAAAATTATATAACAGCAAAATGGTCTGTGGGTTTGAAATTCTTAAAAAAAAAAAAAAAAAAAAAAAGTTAATCTAGTCAGACAGCATGCCAACCAGCAGATGGAGACCGAGATAAATTGGCTTGTTGATGTCGCCCCTTATAAACCTCCATGCTGACCCTAGCCTGTCTCCAGCAGATGGTAGTAAAGCATCTCATGCTGTGGTCTCAGGCCTGATAAGCTGAACATTTCTGAGTCCTGAGGTGAAAGACTTTTCTCTCTCCCTCTTTCAGTGGAATAGAGTCTTTAACTGTTTTTTAAAAATATGTATAGGTAATGGGCTCCAGAGGTGAAAACATTTGCTCATTTCCTCTATTGTGCAAGGTTTGGATCCAGGGGGATTTGGGGGATTGGATTTCCCCTCCTCTTGTTCCCTCTCTCCCCTCCCTTCTCTTGATGCTTCCCCCCTCACTCTGTCCCATCCTTTTGAGAAAGGGAGCTGTTTAAGATTGCTCTTTTTTTGTCTTTATTGAAAAGCCGAGCAATCAGAGGAAATGATTGGTGATTGTGAGCCGCAGCAGTGATCGGCACTATTTTTGGCCTTGGGGGATAGTGTTTTTTGTTTGAAAAAACTTAGGACAGCTGTATTACAGAAAGGGAATTTAAAAGATAATTTATCAAATTTATCCTTAATCACTATCAGGTCGATCCAGTAAGGCCGCGGTAGAAACAGTGCGGTAGTGTCAGGTAGTGTCAGGCGCACCCTTCCTCCCCGCACGCACAGTTCTCTTCACTAACTCCCCGATACTCTCCTCTAATCGCATGCAAATGCATGCCGCGGCTTTAAAGCGGTAGGGAAGGGTTATGCCCGCGTAACCCATTTTACTGTATAGGCGCTTAATACAGCGCCTATACATTAACCTGGGTGCGCTGGTACCTGTCATTTCAAATGACATTTGAAATGACAGGCACCAGGAAGGGTAAAAATCAAAATTTTTAAATACCTGTCGGAGGGCCGCATGGGTCCAGGCGGCCGGCGGGATCCGGGGGGCCGGTGGTCGCGTGTTAAATCTAGGCCGCGGGCGGGTGGGCGCCTGTTCCGGGCGGCGGGGGGGGGGGGGGGGGGGGGGCGGGTGGACGCGCGTTAGTTTCAGACGGCCGCGTGGGTCCAGGCGGGGAGCCGGGTGGTCGCGTGTTAAATCTAGGCCGCGGGCGGGTGGGCGCCTGTTCCAGGCAGCGGCGGCGGGGGGACACGCGTTAGTTAGATTCGGCCGGCGGGCGGTCGGTCGCGTGTTAAATCTAGGCCGGGTCCGCACAGGCGCGCATTCATTCATCCAGGCGGAGGAGCCGGTGGCGAAAGCAGCCGGCTCCTCCGCCTGGATGAATGAATTCATTCACTGCCGGTGGGGGCTGCCTCTCCGGCAGCCCCCACCGGCAGTGAATGAATGCGCGCCTGTGCGACCCCTGCGATTCGGCGCTCACGGCGTGACGTCACGGCATGTGACTGCCTTGAGCGCCAAATCGCAGGGGTCGCACAGGCGCGCATTCATTCATTCACTGCCGGTGGGGGCTGCCGGAGAGGCAGCCCCCACCGGCAGTGAATGAATTCATTCATCCAGGCGGAGGAGCCGGCTGCTTTCGCCACCGGCTCCTCCGCCTGGATGAATGAATGCGCGCCTGTGCGGACCCGGCCTAGATTTAACACGCGACTGCCCGCCGGCCGAATCTAACTAACGCGTGTCCCCCCGCCGCCGCTGCCTGGAACAGGCGCCCACCCGCCCGCGGCCTAGATTTAACACGCGACCACCCGGCTCCCGCCGCCGCCGGCCGCCTGGAACCACGCGGCCCTCCGACAGGTATTTAAAAATTTTTATTTTTTCTTCTGACAGGTTTTATGTGTCCCACATCATTACATTTTCTCGATCATCTCTGTATCGCTTTTTTTGTAAATTGTGTTTTATTGTTTTTGAGTATCTTAAGCGGCGTCGATGGATTTGTTACTAGACTCACAGTCCTAACTCCTACTAGGGGGAGGCGGTAAACTAAGACGTTACCGCCGCGGCAAAACAGTGCGTTACTAATGAGAGAACCTGAGTGCCCGTTACGGTATCGGAGGGGAATAGCTAATTCCTTCATTATACAGCTAATTCGTTCATTTACATGCCGGGTGCGGGAAGGGTTACGCGTCTGTTTTAAGAAGCGCTACGGACGCGCAAAACTGGAGACTGTATCGCTGGTTTGCCTTACGCGTCCGAATTGTGCGCAGCGAGCTCGTTACAGACGAGAAATCTTCAACTGAACTTTACTGTATCGAGCTGTATATTATTAAAACCTGGTAAAGATCCTTCTGAACTTTCTTCATATCGTCTTATCTCAATTGATCAGGATAGTAAATTGCTAGATAAACTATTAGAAAAATTGAAGATATATCTTATCAAACTTATATACAAAGATCAAGTAGGGTTTGTAATGGGGTGACAAGTACGTAATTCAGCAGAACAGGCATATATTGTAAGTTTTCTTAGCGTTCAGACAGGTTAATCCACACCAGTGGGTAATGGATCTCTACCAGCAGATGAAGACAGAGCAAAGTTTACGTCACGATATATATACCCCTGCACCAGCATCAGCTTGGGCGGGTTGAACAGCCGTTTCACTAAGCCCTGCTCGCAGGTTTTTGCTCAGTCACCAACGGGAAGGCCTAAGGGGCAGATATTAAAAGCTACGCGCGGGCGTAGATTTGTGCGCGCAACCTGCCGTGCACAAATCTACGCTCGATTTTATAATAAGATTTTTAAACAAGAAACCACTAACTTCTCCGTCATCTCCATTACTGTGTGATTAATGTCATTCGCAATACAGTTATACTATATTGGAATCGATTCTGCTACCCTGTAAATATTACATTGCAATTGATTTTGCTACACTGTAAATATTTTACTGCTCAGTTATCTCCCCCCTTTTTTCTTTTCCAGATCCAAGTTATTTACTTCCCTATTTTATTGTAACTATTTCACACTCTTAACCATGCTCTTGTTATTATGGTTTGAGTTCTCTCTACCTTACACACATTGTTAAATGTAAACTGGTTTGATATGATTCCTGTCATGGAAGCCGGTATAGCAAAATAAATAAATAAATAAAAATAATATGTGCGCGCATGTTATAAAATCCGGGGTTGGCGCCCGCAAGGGGGTGCACACTTGTGGATCTCTCTTGTTTGGCAGCGAATTGGAGAAGTTAGCCAACAAATGGGGAGAATCTCCAGTGCCTCGACTATCAGAAGATAGGAACAGAAGATCTTAGCGTTCCTCCCACAGAAGACTCAAGGGCAGAGGATCGCAGCGCTTCAGAACCTACAAGAATACACAGTTCAGGAACCTCGGTCATCAGGAAGGCCCCAGTCCTTTCGGAACAGGACCTACTCTTGAGTAGGCTCAGGAGTAGGTCATAGCCGTACTCCACAATGAGAATCAGCAGGCCCATCCACAGGAAGAAGACATAGGGGGTCGACTTGCCCTCTTCTACCAAAGTTGGGTCGACATAACATCGGACAAATGGGTCCTAAACATAGTTTGAGAAGGGTACTCTCTGGAATTCTGCAGCATCCCTCTGGACAAATTCATGACATCACCCTGCCACTCCCACTTCAAGAGACTGGCAGTACAAACCACACTAACAAGACTTCTCAGCCTGAAGACAATAACCCAGGTGCCCACGTCCCAACAAAATACTGGACACTATTCCATTTATTTTATCGTCCCCAAGAAGGAAGGATCATTCCGACCATCTTGGACCTCAAGAATGTCAACCGCTATCTGAGACCACACCCACATGGAAACCCTGCACTCCGTTATAAGGGCTGTACAACCGGGAGAGTTTCTAACCTCCCTGGACCTTTCCGAAGCCTACCTCCACGTACCAATCCATCAGGACCACCAGCGCTTCCTGCGCTTCGCGATACTGTGTCATCATTTCCAGTTCCGGGCGCTACCCTTCGGCCTAACAACCGCTCCCAGGACCTTAACCAAAATTATGGTGGTCGTGGCAGCAACATTGAGGAAAGAAGGGATCCTGGTACATCCTTATCTAGACGATTGGCTGATCAGGGCAAAGTCTTCAGAGGAGAGTTGGCAGGCCACCTCCAGAGTCGAGAGCCTACTGTAGGAGCTCGGGTGGGTCGTGAACACGGACAAGAGCTGTCTCCAGCCACCTCAGTCACTCTAGAGTACCTGGGGGCCCATTTCAACATCAAACAGAACAAGGTCTTCCTCACTCCTCCAAGGAGAAGGAAACTGAACACTTGCGAAAATTAATGTCCAATGCATGTCCCAAGGTATGGGAGCACCTTCAAGTCCTCGGCCTCATGGCATCAACCTTGGAAGTCGTTCCGTGGGCAAGGGCCCATATGCGACCGCTCCAATGCTCCCTACTGTCACGATGGATCCCACTGTCTCAGAACTACTCAATTCACCTCCAGCTACCAGCAGAGGTTCGGGATCAGCTCCAATGATGGACACAGGAAGACCACCTAAGCAGAGGAGTAAGCCTATCCCCGCCAAACTGGATCTTGCTCACCACGGATGCGAGCCTACGAGGCTGGGGAGCACAGTCAGGAGCTGATGGCCCAGGGACAATGGAACAAGATAGAGGCGGAATGGAACATAAACCGCCTAGAAGCGTGAGCAGTCAGACTAGCATGCCTGCAATTCGCCCACAGGCTCCAGGGCGAGTCAGTCAGGGTAATGTTGGACAACGCGACAGCAGTCGCTTACATCAACCGCCAGGGAGGAATCAAAAGCCAGCAGGTGTCACTAGAAGTAGACCCCCCTAATGGCATGGGCGGAGTTAAACCTGCAAGGGATTTCGGCTTCCCACATTGTGGGAAAAGACAACGTCTCAGACTACCTCACAGAGAGAGCCTAGACCCGGGGGAATGGATGCTGTTGACCACAGCCTTCCAGCTGATATTAAATCGCTGGGGCCTCCCAGCTATGGATCTACTGGCAACCTGTCTACAATCCCAGGGAATCGACACTCATCCAGAACTGGCCATAGGAAGACCTACTGTACGCCTTCCCAACATGGCCACTACTGGGCATGGTCATCCGCAAGATAGAGCATCACAGGGGACTAGTTCTAATAGTCGCCCCGGATTGGCCAAGACGACCATTGTATGCAGACATGTGAAACCTACTCGAGGGAAACCCTCTGTGCCTAACTCTCACAGGGACCTTCTCCACCAGGGCCCTATTTTCCACAAAGATCCATCTCAGTTCTCTCTTACAGTATGGCCCTTGAGAGGGCTAGCCTGAAGAAACGTGGTTACTCAGTCTGTCATTGACACCTTGCTCCGAGCATGCAGGTTTTCCACATCCGTATCATACGTACGGATCTGGAGAGTATTCGAAGACTGGTTTGAAGACTGCGGGACCCACCCACAGACAGCCAAAATTCCCATAATCCTGGAGTTCCTACAGGATGGGATGAAGAAGGGGTTGTCTCTCAACTCCCTCAGAGTCCAAGTTGCCATGTTGCCCCGCTTCAGAGCTGAAGTGGACAGCATCAGACTATCAACGCATCCTGATGTGTCCCACTTCCTGAAAGGAGTTAAACATCTCCGACAACCCCTAAAGTGGCCGGTGCCCCTATGGAATCTCAATATTGTATTAGTCTTCCTAGCAGGGGAGTCTTTCAGACCAACACGCGGTTTGTCACTGCGCCTCCTAACATTAAAATGGCATTCTTGGTGGCAATCTGTTCAGCTTGTCGCATCTCCGAACTTCAGGCACTATCCTGTCGGGAACCGTTCCTTAGGTTCACACCTGGAACCATTCAACTGTGCACTGTCCCCTTATTCTTACCGAAAGTGGTTTCCCAGTTTCACATGAACCAAACCATCTCGCTACCATCACCAGTTGAACATAACGACTCGGAGGACTCGCGCCTTCTTCGCCATCTGAATGTCGGCAGACTCCTAGTCCGATACCTGGAAAGATCGGAACCTGTGCGCAAAATGGATCACCTGTTCATTCTTCACAGCGGGAAGAAGCAAGGGGAAGCGGAAGCGGCGTCACGGGCAACCATAGCTCGCTGGATAAAAGAAGTAATCAAGGCAGCCTACACAGAAGCAGGAAAGCTCTCACCTGTACAGATTAAGGCGCATTCTACAAGGGCCCAGGTAGTTTCCTGGGCGGAAACCAAGCTGCTGTCACCTGCCGCGATCTGTCAGGCGGTGACGTGGTCCTCCATACACACCTTCTCCAGGTTTTACCACCTGGATGTTCAGGCCAGGGAGGACACAGCATTCACAAGGGCAGTAGTACTGAGTGGGCCACCCTGTGCGGGAATAGCTTTTGTACATCCCATTGGTCCTGAGTCCATCTGGCTACACGCTAGGAAATGGAGAAATTACTTACCTGATAATTTCGTTTTCCATAGTGTAGACAGATGGACTCAGCATCCCACCCACGGCTGCCCCAGAAAAACAGAACCTCGGATAACAAACCTCGAGACTAAAGTAATACGGGTAAGCCCTGGACTACCCCTAGCACAGGACACCCACTGTCTCATCTGGTGTCGGCGTTGATCGATTGAGTGCACTGGCGGTCTCCAGTTTGAAAATCAGTTGAACCAGTTCAAATTTAATCAAGTTATTCGAGTTTATCCAAGTTAATCAAGTTATTAAGCAAACATATATCCACAACGGCTCTTCAAGGAGAAAAATGCCTTTTCCCCATGGCCCGTGTTGAATGATCCGAGGATTCAAGATTCATATGGGGTTGGTACTTCTGGTGGCACCAGATTGGCCCAGGAGGCTGTGATATGCAGTTCTAGGAAGGCTTCTGGTGGAATATTCTCTCCGATTACCAGTCCACAGGGATCTCCTACAGCAGAGCTTTGAAATCTGACTCTGTCTTCCATCTGCTAGCAGAAGAGCATAATACCCATTGGTCCTGAGTCCATCTGTCTACACTAAGAAAAATGAAATTATCAGGTAAGTAATTTCTCCATTGCGAGTGACTCGTTCCCTTGTGGAAACCTTATGCTCGTTGATGATAGCAGTACAGTCAGGTGAGTTTATTAAGTCTCTGAGTTGACAGAGGAGTATTTGCATATTCCCATCTGGCTGTAGCATTAACAGTTTGATGCATTTCGTGTTTTGGGGTGACATCACTTTTTGAGCACTACCCTTCAGTTTGGACACTGTGCCCAGAAACTTCTCCAAGATCATGGTTCTGGTAGCTGCAGTGTTGAGAGAGGATGGCATGCTGATCCATCCATACTTCGTCGATTGGCTAATTCGGGCGAAGAGCTATGAAAGAGAATTTTCAGGCCCCACACAAGGTAATCTCCTTGCTGCAGGAATTAAGTTGGATGGCGAACTTGGCCAAGAGCGATCTGCAGCCATCCCAAACACTGGAGTATCAAGGTGTTCGTTTTCAACTCAAAGCAAGACAGGTATGCATTCAGAACTGATGGTGCAGATACGACTATTGTCAGAAGCAATACCCCCGGCAGTGTGGTTTTATCTACAGGAGCGCGAGTTGATGGCAGCCATCCAAGAGGTGGTTCCTTGGGCAACGCATGCTTATGCTTTGGAGTCCACAGACTCAGAACTCCTTGATACGATTTCAGTTACTGATGGAGATCAACATCCAACTGCAGTGGTGGTTGCAAGCAAATCATCTAATGAGAGGTGTTCCCTTACAAACACCGGATTGGCTACTATTCACGACGGATGTGAGCCTCCATGATTGGGAGTCTCACTGTCAGGAGTTGAAAGTGCAGTGGTACTTCAGTACATTGGAGTACCTCTGGAACATCAATCGGCTGGAAGCCCGTGCCATTTAGTTGACATGTTTGTGATTCGTTGGTTGCTTGCAGGGTTGAGCGGTCCAAATAATGTCAGACAATACAACAACAGTGGCATATATCAATCAACAGGAAGGAACCAAGAGCCAGCAAGTATCACAGGAAATAGTCCAACTCATGGAATGGGTGAAAGTACATCTTCAGTAGATCTCAGCCTTGCACATTGCAGGAAAAGACAATGTAAGAGCCAACTTTCTCAGCAGACAGTTTGAATCCAGGAGAAAGTAAATGGCACAATGAAGTGTTCGAGCTCATAGTGGGCTGCTGGGACCTCCCATTTCTAGGCTTGCTGACGACATCACTCAATGCAAAACTTCCTCAAATTCAGGAGATATCTGAAGTTTTTGGGCATTGATGTCCTCATGCAGGAGTGGCCAGAAGACAAGCTTTTATATGCCTTTTCCCCATGGCCCATGTTGAATGATCCGAGGATTCAAGATTCATACGGGGTTGGTACTTCTGGTGGCACCAGATTGGCCCAGGAGGCTGTGATATGCAGTTCTAGGAAGGCTTCTGGTGGAATATTCTCTCCGATTACCAGTCCACAGGGATCTCCTACAGCAGAGGCCTATTCTTTTCGAAGATCCAACTTTATTTTTGTCTTACAGTATGGTCTTTGAGAAGGCTCGGTTGCTGAATTTCACTTAAAACCTACTAGTGATGGTTGAAGCTTTACTTGCATGGCTCTACTGTACTCCCTCCCTCTGACTTTTTCAGTGTACCGAGCATGCATCCTGCTCTGAGACACTACAAAAGAACATAAGAAAATGCCATACTGGGTCAGACCAAGGGTCCATCAAGCCCAACATCCTGTTTCCAACAGTGGCCAATCCAGGCCATAAGAACCTGGCAAGTACCCAAAAACTAAGTCTATTCCATGTTACCATTGCTAATGGCAGTGGCTATTCTCTAAGTGAACTTAATAGCAGGTAATGGACTTCTCCTCCAAGAACTTATCCAATCCTTTTTTTTATATAGGGATGGAGCATACCTGGGTAGGGAGCGCATTGAGCCTCTCAATCATGGAGGAGAAAACATTTAATTTCAAAATTATTTCCTTCTTTTCTTCAGAGATACGGTACAATACTTTGTTACCTCAGACCTTCACTACCTTTTGGCTTTGACTGAGTCACTGAACCTGATATGCAGCTTTCATTTGCCCACGTGCAATAGGCATCTCCTAATGGCTTTTTTTATTTTGCATCTGATTTACACCAAATTTTCAGTAGATGTTGAACTGAGGAGGGAAGCAAGTGCATCATGACAAGTATTTTTTGGGGGCTGCATGAATGCAGGGGTTTAAGTATGTCAGTGTGATGAAAGAGGAGGCTTTTACACGTTAATAGTGTTATTTGCTAATACCCTAATTTTGTAAATCGCTTTGAGTGAATGCTGTATTCATAAAGTCGGCTAATAAATCCAAGTAATAAGTACTTTAGGTATTAGGTTATGTGTTTTGGCAATGCTATTACCTCAGTCTTAGGGAGGAGAAGGGAAAGGGAAAGCAAGCTGATGTGGCCTATAATACTTACCAATCTACAAATTAGAAGTGAGTGGGATCAGATTGACTGCTATGGGGCTCTGAAGGTAGGGTTATTGAATGCCAGGTGTGATCTGTCAATACTGCCCCTTTGCTCTTGCTTTGCAAGATGGCCACCGGTAAACCAGAGGGTGGCGCCATTATTGTTACCTGGATAACTTTAAACCTAATCAACTTTATTCTGATTATAGCCAGTTAAGTGGGGGAACTCGGGCATGAACTGCCTCCCCTCCAAAATTTAAAACTTGGGGCATGGTATCTAATCCTTACCCCACCCTAGCGGGGGGCCATAGCATGTAAAGGGGCCCTCACCCTCCCAGGTGTATTTGAAAAGAAAAAAAAAAAAGCCTGCTTCCGGGTCTCCATTCTGCCTCCCACCTTACCTCCTCCCTCCTGACCCAACCGCAGCCCCCAAGGCCGAACTAGGTGGCATTCATCTTACCACACTCCTGGCATCCTACTGCCCTGCTAGCAATGACAACGCTGGATACTGAGTAGAGTCTTGCTGTGCTCTGCTGTCAGAGCAGGGTGCTACGCTGGGAGCACCGTAAGAGTCTACTGAATTCCAGGTTGCCCTGGGGTGGTTTGCTGGGGAGTGGAGTGTAAGGGGTTCTTGGAGGTTCAGGAGTGTAGTGTTAGGGGAACTGTAGGAGACATAGAACCAGGCATTTTATTTAAATATCTGAGAGGGAGGGAGGGAAATACCCCTGGCCATTATGGCTTGTGGATTTTCTTTTCTTTTTTCTTTTTTTTTTTTTTTATTTTGGAGGGTTGGAGTAGGAATCAGGTGCTATGCCCCAAGAATTTTTAAAATTTATGGGGAAGAAGAATTGGATCTACTTGCCTGAGAGTGGGTTTTCTTTTTCATTTGTTATATTCAGAATATATAGTTATCTGGTAATTTGACCCTGATAACATAGTAACAGCAGAAGACCAAATGGTCCATCCAGTCTGTCCAGCAAGCTGCATGTGATGGCAACTGCCTATCTGTGCCGACCCCCCCCCCCCCCCCCAAGCCCTCTGTGAACAGCAGCAACCTCCACTCCATGCAGGTTACCCTCATTCAGTTAGGGTAGCAACTGCTGCTCTGTGCTGGTTACCCCCAAGCCTTATGTTAAGGGTAGTAATATTTACAATCAAAACCAAGCAACTGTCAAACCCATAACAAAATTACTGCAAGAAACATAAAGGGTGACTAGCCTTCTTGATAATTCAAACAATGTTGTTTGAACATGCTTTCCTTTTGGACTTGTCCGTAGAAGCAATCCTGTACTACATAATGCTTAATATATAATACATAATAATTTTGTCACTTGCTGGCCTTCCAAAACTGGACCTATTTAGGAACTTATCCATTGAGAATATTACAGTAGACATATATTGATTAGAAGTACAGTTTCTGTATAAAAAAAGTTTTACAAAATCTTTTTTTTTTTTCATTTTTAGGAAAATAACCACTGCTGCTGATAATGAAAAGAATAATTTGAGTTCTTGCAAAAATCAGTGTCCAAAAGAGGTAAGCTTGTAATAAAGCATGTATATTCAGGTATTCCAAGGGAATGCTCAATAGTTTGAGAAGGAAGCAAAATGAAAACTGCATAATGCAGAAGAGAAGCGAACAAACACATTAAATGAATGCAGAATAAATATAAATAAGTATTTGAAATCTCGATGTGCTCTAATGCAAGTAATTAATTCAAGCAAATAGAACCGGATCTCTTATTCCCGAGAACAGTTTTCGACAATTGCTTTTTTTTTTCTCATTGATGTCAGTAAATCAAAGTTTTGCTTTGCTTTCCCTTAGTAATAAGAACATAATGTAATAAATATTTTTTTCAAATATCTTCAAAGCAGAGATAATGTATTAAAAGCAAAAGGACATGGCCATAATTAATTGCCAGAATGTCTAGAGATGTAAAAATTAGAGTTGATTGCTACACAAAATAAGTGAACTGGAAATTAGACTAAAGGAAAAACAGCTGTAAGATAAAAACACAAAGTTAATATTAGAAGGAATTTAAGGAAGTGTAATAAAATATTACATATGACTGCCTGCTACAGAGACGTAGACAAAATGCATTCTCCGAGGATAAACAGGATGGTAGTCCTTACACATAGGTGGCATCAGAAGGAGCTCGAAGCGGAAAACATATGTCAAAGTTTCAAGAACTGATTAGGCACACTGAGCATTCCCAGCATGCCCTATACAACGCGTCCACTCAGGGTCCCTCTTTAGTCTCTTCTTTTCCACGGAGCTGTAAGCCTTACGGTCTGATTGAGCTCACTTTGGCTGTTTCTGGCCTAGAGGAAATCTTTTTTTTTTTCATCGTGGTTTTTCGCAGTTTTCAGTATCGCTGCATCGCCAGGTCCCTATCAGTGCCTCCCCATAGTGTCCTAGTTGGGGTTTTTGGCATTTCTGGTAAGTTTCCTTTCATGGTCTATTTCCTCCCCCCAACTGGCTGCAGCAGTTCCCAGGTTCCCACCAGCCAATGATGGCCGCCACCTTTATTTAGTGTCTACAGCCCTTTTTCTTGCATTCCGTCATGGCCACGTCCTGTTTTCGTCAATGTCGCCGGTGCCCCAGAACCATGTCCATTACAGATGCCCATGAGGTATGTGTCTCGCATGACATCCGGGGTTGTCACTTGTGTGCCCATTTGACTCTGAAGGGAAGTCAACTTTGACTCGACAAGATGGATCATCTCTTTGGGATGAGGAAGTCCAAGCCATCGGCATCGGTGGCATCAGTATTGATGGACCTTGGACCCACACTGATGGACACTGTGCCATCGACATCAGTGGAACCGTCGGTGCTGTTGGCAGATAGGGCTGCTGGAAACGGACCATTGTCTGTCTCCGGGCCAAAGACGCCAGGTTCATGGTCTTTGGCCTCGACACTGGGGAAAGACCAGGCAAATCATCAAGGAAAGCCTAAGATACATTGGTACTGGTTCCCATCGATGCATGGGCTTTTGCCTTGATGATCCTGAAGTGACCCTGTGGCTAGGAGGGCCCATCTTCTATCAGTGCCGGAGGTCGATATGTCTCCCCCAGCCCTGGTTCCAGTCACCGATCTATCTCGCAGGTCTGAAGATCTGGCTACCCCTCCTTCTCAGTCGGTGTTGCCGATTGAGGAAGAGCTGGAGCATCGAGTCCAGCTGGTAGTGGATCTGACACTGCAGGACATTGGGTCTCTGGCGCTGACAGCACCAGAATTGGTGCTGCCTATCATTCTGCCACTGCTGGAGAAGCTAAATGTGCTCATTGGTACGTTACCAACCCAATTGGTGCCGGTTCCCAGGGTGGCACCATGCCTAGCAGGCCCCGAGGCCTCCCCCTACTGATACAGTGGTCGTTACTGGTTCCTCTGAAGAGGAAGCTCCACCGAGGCCAGCAGAGACACTGAGGCCTGTAGATCCTCCATCTAGTTCTACTAGTGCCTGCACCTCTGGATGAAGGCCAAGCACCTAGGGCCCTATGCCTTGTATCATATAGTGAGGATGAGGGTTCTATTACCCCTGGGGTGATGATCCGACGAAGTCCCCCAAGGGCTCTGATGGTCTTTCATCAGACCCTTCTACTAGGAGTGAGCGAAAGAAGTCCCCACCTGAGGACTTGATCTTCGCAGGATTTGTGAGGGTGATGGAGGGTGTTTCAACTTTTAACAGAGGAGGATTTTAGGCACAAAATGCTTGAGATCCTCCAGTTTGTGGAGACTCCTAAGGAGATCGTGCTGGTACCGGTACACGAGATCTTTAAGGAGTTGCTGAGGATATGGGACCCCCTTACTGTGCCTCCCGTTAATAAGAAGATTGATGGGATAAAGGTTGTCCAGAAGGCTGCCAGATTCGATAAGCACCAGCTGCTTCACCAGTCGGTGGTGGTCGAATCCTTTTTCCAGAAAGGGCCAGGCGCTCTCGAACCCATTCCTCTGCACCCCTGGGGAAGGACCACAGAGCAATGGATGCTCTTGGAAGGAAGGTGTTCCAAGGCGCCATGCTTATTTACTGCATTGCTGCCTTACAGCTCTACATGAGCCAGTACTCGTGGACATCTGGAAGCAGGTGCAGGAGGTGGCTGAGCAGCTGCCTCAACAGCAGCAAGGCACACTCATGTCGCTGGTGCACAGGGGCCTGGAGTGCGGAAAACACAAGGTCCGTGTGACCTACGATGTTTTGGAGATGGCATCGAGAGTCTGCAGCGGGAATCAGCACCCGCAGAATGGCATGGCTGTGGGTACAGGAATGACTCACTGACGTGCCATGTACTGGAGAGAATCTGTTTGGAGATAGTGTGAGGGATGCTGTGGTCCAATTTCGGGACCACCATGAAACCCTCCAGCAAATCTGCCAGTACTCTGGACCCATCTTCCTCATCTAAGAAGCTGTCGAGACCGGGGCCAAGGAAGTCATTCTTTCGCCAAAGAAAGTACTATCCTCCGCCTCCACGCTAGCTTTACCCCTTATTCTGAATCCTCTCAACTAGTAAGCTCTGCATTATCCAAAGCAGCCATGTTTAGAGATAAGCTTAGCGCGTCCCTAGCGCCTGTTTTTGCCGCGGGCCCTCATTTGAATACAGAATCGCGCACACAGGAGAGTGGCCTGTGCGCGCACCGGGAGAGCACGCACAGGCCACTATCGGCCCGATAGTGTTGCTCTGGTGCTGCCAAGTGGCATTTTGATTTTTGGACTGCAATAGAGATGAGGACTTTGGATATTTGTGCGTCAGAGCTGGAAAGTACCACAGTTAGGTGGAGGAGCCGAAGCATTAGCACACCTTTTCAATGTATGGCTCTGAGAGCATGGAGGTGGAGGCAGCTCTGCATCATCCAAAGCAGCCATGTTTAGAGATAAGCTTAGCCACTCAGACTAAAACATCAGTACAACAGTCTCCTGAGGTCCAGTCTGTAGCCTTCAATTCTGACCTCCAAAAAGCCGAGGAGGATGTGTGCTTCAATACAGGGCCAATCCCACTGTTGTCCTTGGCACTCTTCAAGGCAGTACTAAATAGAATTGACGAGGCCCTCACTGGACACATCAAAATCGCTGAGGTTATGTTGTGATCAGACAAGTGGATGCTAATGCAGGTTTGGTGCCCTGGGCTTGTCTCGGTGCTATCTATGCTTACTAGTTGAGAGGATTCAGAGAGGGATGTCGCTCCTGCAATTCAGCACCTCTTGCAAGAGGGTTGACCTTCAGGTTTCATAGGTCTTTGACGCAAGGATTGAACTATTCCCAGATATCTGTTTAATATTTTCTTTTTGAATTAATCTGAGTTATCCTATGGTCCTGTTTATTTGTCAGGTATACTATTCTGAAGAGGACTGATCCACTGACTTCTCTTCATGGCCATTTCTGCTGCAGGTTGGGAACAGATCTTTTCTTGAAGATCTGTCATTTTTCACAGCTTTGGTACAGAAGGTAGCCAGGGTCATTCCTTTAGAGCTGCAGGTTGAGGGCAAGCCTATAGCTCTGCCTCTTAACCTCATCAAAACTGTTGCCCCTAAAGAGTTGGGGGGAAACATCCAACTACCCTCTTTTCCAGGATATATATGGAAGAGAATATGGGAAACACCACACACTGTGCTTCCTAATGATGATAAGGCAGGCATGAAATATGTCTAGGAAACTGAAGGATTTGAAACTGTATATATTATCTACAAAACATCCCGATTTACCAAAGTGTAGGTAATTCTATATATGTTTATTTTTTATTTATTTATTTAAAATTTTTGTATACCGACATTCGTTAAGCAAACATCACATCAGTTTCCATGTAACATAAACTGGCCAATAGGGCTTTACAATGAAACTGATAAGGGAACTGGGTAGTGGGGAGGAGGGGGAAAAACAAAGGGAAAGTACTGTGCAAATATATAAGCGTGATAAAATGGTTTAAAGATAGGCAAAGAAAAGTTATATACAGGTATTATATATTCGTGTATAATGAAAGATTATATACAAAGTAACTTATTTACAATAAAAGTTCTGGGAAGGAGTTTGGAGGGGGAGAGTAGAATAGGAGGTATGCTTGGGGGGCTAGGGGGTGGGGAGATAGTCTAAGCTTAAATTCATGACCTATCTAACTATTTCAGAATTACACTCTTCCCTTTTATCTTAGTTAAGGATATCATTGATAGGTTTTATTACACTTGTCACAAATGAATTTATCGCAATAAGTTAGATATTAAACATTACATATCCAGCAATTCTCACTTAAGAAAATATACTTTTGTGCTTATAGAAACATAGAAATGACGGCAGAAAAGGACCAAAGGGTTTATCCAGTCTGCCTAGCAAGCTTATGGTAGCATCTGCCATGCCATACAGGTCACCCCCATAATTAGTTTCCCAAACCATCAAAGTCAGGGCCTTTTGTCAGTTGCTGTCTGAGTCCAACTCCCCATCACTTCCTGGCGTTGAAGCAGAAAGCAATGTTGGAGTTGCATCAACAGTATAAGCCTTATTGGTTAAAGGTAGCAATAGCCGCATCAACTAGTTACTCCCATTCTTATTTGTTTTCCCAGACCGTAAAATTAAATGTTCTTGTCAGTTACTGTCTGAATCTAATTACCTTTTCCTCTTTTTCCCCTTTTCCCCCTGCATTTGAAGCAATAATGGAGTTTCAACAGTATGAAGGCCCATTGGTTAAGGGTAATAACCAATGCACCAGCAAGTTACCCCATTTGGTTAAGGGTAATAACTGCCACTCCAGCAAGTTACCCCCATGCATTCTTTTCTTCATTTCATCCTCTAGCCTTTATGGAACCACAGTGTTTATCCCATGCCCCTTTGAAATCTTTCACCATTTTCGTCTTCACCACCTCCTCCGGAAAGTGATTCCAGGCATCCACCACCCTCTCCATGAAGAAATATTTCCTGATATTTGTTCTGAGTCATCCTCCCTGGACTTTAATTTCGTGATCCCTAGTTCTAGTGATTTCTTTCCAATGGAAAAGGTTTGTCGATTGTGCATCTTTAAAACCTTTCAGGTATCTGAAGGTCTGTATCATATCTCCCCTGCACATCCTGTCCTCCAGGGTCTACATATTTAGAACCTTTAACCTTTCCTCATAAGTCATTGATGGAGACCCCCCCCCCACACCACCATTTTTTTGGCCCTTCACTGGATCGCCTCCATCCTGTCTCTGTCCCTTATGAGATGCAGCCTCAAGAACTGAACACAATACTCCAGGTGAGGCCTCACCAAGGACCTGTACAAGGAGATAATCACCTCCTTTTTCTTACTGGTTATTCCTCTCTCTCTGCAGTCCAGCATTCTTCTAGCTTTAGCTATTGCCTTCTCACATTGCTTTGCCATCTTCAGATCGCTATACACTATTACCCCAATATCCCTCTCTTGCTCCGGGCACAGCAGCCCTTCACTGCCCATCACATACAGCTCTTTTGGATTACCACACCCCAGATGCATAACTCTGCACTTCTTGGCATTAAATCCCAGCTGCCATATCTTCGACCACCGTTCAAGCTTCCTTAAATCATGTCGCATTCTCTGTACTCTTTCTGGCTTGTTCACTTTGTTGCAGATCTTAGTATCATCCGGAAATAGACAAACTTTACCTTCTATCCCTTCCACAATGTCACTCACAAAGATATGAAATTAATAAGGCACTAGCATGTCAGATTAATCTAAACTTGAAAATTCTCAAAGTTAAAATAGACTAACTTGTCCAGCTTTAGCAGATTAAAGATCCCAGTCTTCAGGAATGTTTCCTTCTATTGTTCCATGTCTCAAGAACCATTGCCAGAGTTTAGGATTTTTTATGGCTGGCCAGAGCTGTACCCAATCTCTGTTTTGTGAGAAAACGAAGATGGATTGCACTCTTGAGGCAGTGTGCTGAGGCTCCACTTTCTGTGGTGTCTGATGGTATGTATTCCTTAGTTCTCACCTTTTTTAAAGGCCTCAATTTGCATTTCTCAGTTCATTAATACAAATTAACTACAAGATCAACAGCATGATTGATCCAGTCCATACAGTGGGGGGGGTTTCCCGACATTGGTTCAGCTTGCGGGCAAATGGACATTTACCACATGCCTGCTGGAGATATCTCATCGATAAGTCTGAGAGTCCTGATAGGTTGATTTATTTGTGAAAGACTCTGGTATGCGGCAAGTCAGTCCTTTGTTCAGAAAGATAGTCAAGTATCCCAGACTCCTTTGTGATGTGACTCCATGTTCAGTCAGTATACAAACGTCTGTTGGAAAGTTTTTCTGGGCCTTGCTCCCTCAATAGCAAAGTGGTGGTTGAAGATGTCCTGAAACAGGATTAGAAGTCAGGATGTGATTCTCAAACTCTGGAATTTATACTAAGAGAGAATTATCCATGTTATGCTGCAGGTCCATTATCATCATCATCCTATCATTTGATAATATCCTACCAAATCAGATTAAAAGTTCAGGTTTTAATATGTTTGATACCAGCCTAATTGAAGTCTGAGCGCCAATGCTGTCATTTCCTGCTAAAAAGAATGAGTGAATGCTGAATGACTAAAATCTTAAGCATTTTATATTTATTCTCATATCTGCACTTGAACTGAAGTCAGCATGATGTTCATTGGCTGGTTCATCAGGTGACAACATCTCCTCTTGGAAACTTATTTCTGATACTTGTTTATGTGCATAATAAGTAGTATTGCACTTTTTTTTGTTGTATACAACATTTCTTGAGTGCCCTAGCAGTGATGACTAGTACATCTTGTCAAAACACTGATACTGTTATCACTGTAGGAAGTGTTCATTGCAACCCATGACAGTTGTTTCATAGCCAGAAATGGTGTCTTAGGAATGATAACAATAGTGGTCTGTTTATAAAGACTTTGCATTACTTGGGAGCATGTCATCTAAAATGGTATTTGCTGATGCATTTAACGTGATAGAGGCCAGCAGTTGCATAAAAAGATATACTGTCTTACAGTATCACAAAGGTTATTTTCACCTTGCTGTCACTGTAGGTCTTCACATAAGAACATATGAATTGCTAAAACTAGATCAGACCAAAGTTGCATTCAGCCCAGTATTCTTTCTCTGGCAATGGCAGGCAGCAGGTATTTAAAGAAAGGGAATATGAAATAAGGCATGGATGTAAATTGTTCATCTGCTGTCATATACTTCATTTCTCACAGTTATGATTTAGGGAGGCATTGGACTTTAGTTGATCTTCACATTATGTGAAATATCAGTCTGTCTTCTGTAAATTTGTCTAGACTCTTTTTGAAATTAGTCACACTATTTACCTCCAACATGCTGTGATAATGAGCTCATCAGATTCGTTGTGTAAAGAAGTCCATTTTTTTGTTTTGAACCTATTGCCCATCAACTTTCTTTAGTTACGTAATATATCTATATCTTTTTGTGTGTGAGTGTATAGCTATAGATGGATATATCCCCCTTAGCTGTCTTTCAAGCTGTAGAGTCCTAGTTTTTCTCTTCTCACAAAAATGAGTCTGTTCTATTCCCTTAATCTTTGATACCATTTTCTTTACCTTTTTGAGGTATATAATCACATTTTTCAATGTTGATGCTTGATGGATTTATATGATAGGATTTACAAACATAGAAAACATTTCTTAATTATTCCTAGCATTCTGTTATTTTTTATTGTCATTACACATAAGATCAGTGCTTTTAAAGAACTATCCACAATCCCTTTTCTTAATGGGATTCTAGTTTGACTGTTACCATTTTGGATCGTCTTTCTCATATGCATTACTCAATGCTGAAACTCATCTGCCAATTAACAGCCCGCTCAGTTTTGTTCAATACCTTTTCTAGTGTTTCACCATTGGCATTGGTTTTGATTAACTAGCAGTTTTATGTTGTTAATTAACTCATTGCTTAATTCCTTTCCCGTACAAATACTTGTGGAATGCCACTGTTTACTTTCTTCCACTGTGAAAATTAATCATTTAGTCCTCCCCCTCGTTTCCTTTCTTTCAACCTGTTAAAATCCATAAGGTTTTTATCTTATGCTATGACAGCTTAGTTTCATTAAGAGTCTGTGTTGACAGGTCTTATCAAAAACACTTTGATAATCCAAGTATATTTTATCAACAGAATTCCTCTTAACCGAGCACTGACACGCTTAAATAACTCTATCAAAATCTGAGGCAAGATTTGTCTTTATAGAAGCCATGTTTACCCTTCTCCAGAATATCATGTTTACTTGTTTCACTAATGCTTCTATGTTTAATTATAGTTTCTATCAGTTTGCCCAGATCAAAAGTTCGACTTGTTGGTCTCTGGTTTCTGTATCACATCTGGAACTCTTTTTAAAGATGGGTGTTGCATTACCAACACTCCAGTCAACCACAGAGAGATAAATACCTCTCACTGGAAGTCTCCAAACTCTTAGTAGAGAAGTGGCACTTTCAGTAATATGTTCTGCCTTTTGGCCTAGCCTCAACACTACAGATAAGTCTTATAGTCTTCACAGCATTTCTGCAGAAGCTGGAGGTTCATATTTCCATGCTTGAATATTTGGCTGATCAAGAACACATCTCAGGCAGGAGTAGACATGTATTTATTAAAAATATTTAGAGAGTCTATATTCAATTGCATTTAGCCAGATAACATGTGAATTATTCAGCTAAATGCCAACGTTTTAATATATTTGGCACTTACCTGGCTAAATTTTAGTTGGATATGTTGTTCAGCGAAAAGATATAGTTGCGATGGAGAAGGTACAGAGAAGGGCAACCAAAATGATAAAGGAGATGGAACAGCTCCCCTCTGAGGAAAGGCTGAAGAGGTTAGGGCTGTTCAGCTTGGAGAAGAGATGGCTGAGGGGAGATATGATAGAGGTCTTTAAGATCATGAGAGGTCTTGAACGAATAGATGTGAATCGGTTATTTACACTTTCGAATAATAGAAGGACTAGGGGGCATTCCATGAAGTTAGCAAGTAGCACATTTAAGACTAATCGGAGAAAATTCTTTTTCACTCAACGCACAATAAAGCTCTGGAATTTGTTGCCAGAGGATGTGGTTAGTGCAGTTAGTGTAGCTGGGTTCAAAAAAGGTTTGGATAAGTTCTTGGAGGGAGAAGTCCATTAACGGCTATTAATCAAATTTACTTAGGGAATAGCCACTGCTATTAATTGCATCGTGGCATGGGATCTTCTTAGTGTTTGGGTAATTGCCAGGTTCTTGTGGCCTGGTTTGGCCTCTGTTGGAAACAGGATGCTGGGCTTGATTGAGCCTTGGTCTGACCCAGCATAACAATTTCTTATGTTCTTAACTTAATTAATAGCAGGTAATGGACTTCTCCTTCAAGAACTTATCCAATCCTTTTTTAAACCCAGCTACACTAACTGCTAACCACATCCTATGGCAACAAATTCTAGAGTTTAATTGTGCGTTGAGTGAAAAAGAACTTTCTCCGATTAGTTTTAAATGTGCCACATGCTAACTTCATAGAATGCCCCCTAGTCCTTCTTATCTGAAAGAGTAAATAACCGATTCACATTTACCCGTTCTAGAGCTCTCATGATTTTAAACACCTCTATCATATCCCCCCTCAGCCGTCTCTTCTCCAAGCTGAACAGTCCTAACCTCTTTAGTCTTTACTCATAGGGGAGCTGTTCCATCCCCTTTTTCATTTTGGTCGCCCTTCTCTGTACTTTCTCCATCGCAACTAGATCTTTTTTGAAACGCACTGACCAGAATTGTACACAGTATTCAAGGTGTGGTCTCACCATGGAGCAATACAGAGGCATCATGACATTTTCCGTTTTATTCACCATTCCTTTTCTAATAATTCCCAACATTCTGTTTGCTTTCTTGACTGCCGCAGCACACTGAACCGACGATTTGAATGTGTTATCCACTATGACGCCTAGATCTCTTTCTTGGGTGGTAGCACCTAATATGGAACCTAACATTGAGTAACTATAGCATGGGTTATTTTTCCCTATATGCATCACCTTGCACTTGTCCACATTAAATTTCATCTGCCTGATTCCATCTACCTGATTATAATTTAATCTGTATCAAATCCTAATAAGCAGGTTGTAATTATTAAAGTTAAATAAAAGTTCTTTAAATTGGCTGTATGAGAAAGCCAGAAATCCTAAAATAAGATTGAAGAGTTAGAATATATGGTATATGACATTATAGAGATAATAGGTATCTCAGAAACCTTATGGCAGAAAACTAATGAGATATTGTGATACCAAGGTACAAATTATATCAGCTGGGCAGATCAAATTGGTGGAGGGATTATATCAAGGATGGCATAGTCGAGCAGGATAAAGGTCATGGAGAAAGCAAAATGCCTGTGGAATCTTATGAATAGAAATTCCATGTATGACAGGGAAGTGCATAGGAGTAGGGGTATATTTGCATCTGCCTGGACAGATTGAAGAAAGAAAGTGAAATGCTAACAGAAATAAGGCAAATAAAATTGGCAGTACAATGGAGTATTGACTGGGTAAATGTCTCAGAACATGCTAGGAAGGTAAAGTTCATAGCTTTCATAAATGGCTGATCCTGGAACTGGCATGAGGGAGAGCTATATTAGATCTAGACCTCGGTGGAATGTCTGACCTGGTAAAGAGGTAACAGTGGTCAGACCGCATAGCTAAAGTGATCATAATGCAATCAAATTTGACATAATTGTAGGAAGGACATTAAGTAAAACTACAGCAGAAGCAATTTTAAAAAGGGAGTCTACAATAAAATGAGGATATTAGAAAAAGCTAAAAGGACCATTTGTGAGGTGTAAAAGTTTGCAAGAAATATGGATGATATTTAAAAATCCATCTTGTAAGCCCAGATAGAATGTACTCCACATATTCAAAAATGTTGAAGAAAGACTACAACTGTCAATATGTTTAAATGATGAAGTAAAAGAGGCAATTAAAGCCAAAAAGACATTTTTCAGAAAATGGACAGCTGATCCAACTGAGGAAAACAGAAAAGAGCACAAGGACAGCAAGTTAGATGTAAAACATTAATAAGGCTTGCCAAGAGAGAATTTCAAAATAAGCTAGCTATAGAGGCAAAATCTAAAGATAAAACCTTTTTCAAGTACATTGAAGCAAGAAGCTTGTGTGGGAGTCAGTTGGACAGCCAGATGACCAAGGAGTAGAAGGGGCACCCACAGAATAACAAAGCTATAGCAGAAAACTAAATGGATTCTTTGCTTCAGTCTTTACCTAGGAGGATGTTGGGCAGATACCCACATTGGATGCATTATTTGATGGTGATGATTCAGAGGAACAGAAGAAGCAAATTACTGTGAAAATGGAGGAAGTAATAGGGCAAATTGACAAACTAAAGAGTAACAAATCACTAGGACCAGATAAGATTCATCTAGAGTTCTGAAAGAACGTAAATATGAAATTGCAGAGCTGGTACAATTTCTGCGCATATGGGTAGACATAATCTTTGGGGGAGGAGCCAACATTTATTTTGCGAAGTGAAGTCTTGCCTTATCAATCTACTTCACTTTTTTTTTTAAGATGTTAATAAACATTTGGATATAGGGTTAGCCACTTGATACAGTGTATCTGTATTTTCAAAAGTTGTTTAACAAAGTCCCATATGAGACTCCTCAGGAAATTTAAAGTCATGGGGTAGAGGTAATATCCTTTTGTGATATGGTAACTGATTAAAAGAGAAGAAACAGAGTAGGATTAAATGGTCAGTTTTGCTAATGGCGAAAGGTAAACAATGGATTGCCCAGGGTTCTGTACTGACCCCTATGCTTTCAACATTTTCATAAATGATCTGGAAAAAGGAGCAGCAAGTGAGGCAATCAGATTTGCAGAAGATACAAAATTATTCAAAGTTGTAAAAACTCGAGTGGATTGTGTGGAATTTCAAAAGGACCTTGCTTGACTGAGGGGGGACTGGGCAGATGAAATTTAATGTGGACAAGTACAAAGTGATGCACATAATGGAAAAATTCCAAAGTATAGATACATAATGTGGGATCAGTGCTAGAAGTCACCACCCAGGAAAAGGATCTTGGAGTCATTGTGGACAATATGTTGAAATCCTCAGCTCAATATGCAGCGGTGACAAAAAAGCAAATAGAATGTTAAGAATTAGTCAGAAAGAAATGGAAAATGAAATGGAGAATATCATAATAGAAACCTAGAAATGACAAGAGAAAAGGACTAAATGGTGCATCCTGACTGCCCAGCAAACTTTTTAAGGTAGCAGCTGCCACTCCATGCAAGTTACTCCCGTGTTTCTCTTAAGGGTAGTAACTGTCGCTCTGTGCATTTATCCCCAAGCCTTATGGTACCCATAAAATTTGCAGCTAGCAATATTTTTTACTGGGTGATGAGCTTTTTTGAAAATTCAGACAATGTTGGTTACGTGCTTTTCTTTTGGACTTGGCCGTAGAAACAGTCCTGTGCTTTTACCCTTATATCCGTGTATCAGTACCCCCAGACCATAAACGTCGTGCCCTCTTGGTTGTTTTCTGTATCCTATTCCCCCTTTCCCCTGCTGCTGAAGTGGGGATTGAGGCATATTGGTTAAGGGTAGTGATTGCCATGCCATCTGTTAATGGCAGTAACTGCCGCACCAGCAAGTTATGCCCTGCACGTTTTTCTTATTTCCATCCTCTAGCCTTTAGAAATCCTTGATCCGATTGCACATTGAGTTTTGTGTGCATTCTGGTCACCCCATCTTAAAAAAGATATAGCAAAACTAGAAAAGAAACAGAGGACAACAAAAATAATAAAGGGGATGGAAACAGCTCTGAAGAGAGATTACATGGGTAAGGGCTCTACAGCTTAGAGAAGGAGGAGATATGACAGAGGTTTTTTAAAATCATGAGTAGGGTGCAACAGGTACACAGGGAACAGTTATTTACCCTTTCATATAGTACTAAGACTAGGAGACGCTCCATGAAACTAACAGGTAGGAAATTTAAGACAAATTGAAGGAAGTATTTTTTTTTTTCACACAGTGCACAATTGAGTGATAGAATTTGTTGCCAGAGGTTGTGATAAAAGTTTCTAGCATAGCTGGACTAAAGGGGTTTGGACAAGTTCCTAGAGGGAAAGTCTATAAACCTTTATTAACCAGGTAGACCTTGGAAAATAACTGCTTATTCCTAGAGTAAGCAACAAGGAATGAATTTGCTCTTTGGGTGTCTAGTGATCTGAATTTGCCCATTGTGAAGAGACAGGATGCTGGGCTTGATGAACCTTGGGTCTTATGTTTTTATATACTTGTATCATATATGTTATGTGAATCAAGTTCTTAAGTTGTTGTTTTTACAGTGTGCACTGTTACCTTTGTATCTTTAAAGTGAAATTAAGACATAATCCTTGCCTGGCTTGATCAGTTTGTTTTGGCTACAGTGTAATACAATATAATCTGAGGTCCTTGGTGGTTTAGTAGAAGTATTGCTTTTTTTTTTTTTTCCCCCTTTTGGACTTCCTTTCTGTTTTATGGAAGAGTCTTTGATATTACTACAGGTGCTTGTGATAAGGTCTGGAAATACATTCAAGGTTTTTTTCCAAGTAATTTGATGGTAGCAGCCAGATATCCTGTTAGAGGAAATTATAGCAAAGTTCAGTATGAGCTTGTAGTATGTCCCAATCCTTAGAATGCATTTGTGAATGACTTTTTGGCAACCTTAAAAAGTGTGTTTTTATCATCAGATTGTAAGCCCTGTTTGGAGAGCTTGCAGAAATTAACATCTCTGTTTTTATTAAGTTTCTTTTCTTGTTAGTATGGGATTGTTTTACCTATATTAGATTTCCACATCTGGAGGGAAGATTGTTTCATCAATTGACTGTTGTGTGCTGCATAGAGTATTGCATTGGCTTTTTTTGTAAGTTTTCAGTGAAAACACATTAAACGTTGAGTCTCTTCTTAAACAGGATAGAAGAAAGTAAAGCAGGTTAAAATTCTGAGATCTGATTATCAAAAATGTATAAATTTGTAACATAAATTTCTGTCATTTTACAGGCTTAGAAATATCAGTAAAGAGTGTTACCTTAATACTGGTCAGTCAGAAGAAATGTGTGTTAATGAGCATTACAATGTATACCTGAGTTAGAATGAGACAATAATATAAAATATGTGGTGAAGAGCATAAAATAAAGAATTGGGGGCTAGCCTGGGTTCCATTCCCAGTTTAGGTCTTCTGCTCTCCAAGGAAAGAAATCTTCAGGTACTGTAATTGCAATATAAAAGAGTTTTAAACAAACGATGGCTCCTGGTACTTCATCCCAACCCTGGTTCTTATTGAGCTAGATCAGGGGTGGCCAACTCCAGTCCTCAAGAGCCACAAACAGGCCTGGTTTTCAGGATATCCAAAATGAATATGCATTTTAGAGATTTGCATGCAGCGCCTCCGTTGTATGCAAATCTCTCTCATGCATATTCATTGTGGATATCTCGAAAACCTGGCCTGTTTGTGGCACTCGAGGACTGGAATTGGCCACCCCTGTTGGGAAGTGCAAAGGAGCAGCAAGAAATTGTCAGGTAAACAAAAAAAAAAAAACATTGGTAGCAGAATAGTGCTTAAAAATATGCCCGGGGGTCCCAGCCTTTCTTAACACTTTTTTTTAACAATTTAGTAACCTTTTATTGAATTTACAGTATGTAGGAAACTGTTTTCTTATCTTTCTACTCTTACTTTTCTTACTCCCATCTGAACTTGGGAGGAAGTATTATGATTTTCATTCACAGTCAAAACCTCATTCCATAATCCAGGTGCTGCCAGATTGTCAGGTTTTGTGAGTTGCATAGACATAGTCCATATAAATCTTAGTAAAACTAATGGGCCAGATCTTAAAATCTGGGCTCGGCACATGCAAGGGGTGCACACATGTGCACCTTGCGCGCGCCGAGCCCGAGGGGAGCCCCGATGGCTTTCCCCGTTCCCTCCAAGGCCGCTCCAAAATCGGAACAGCCTTGGAGGGAACTTTTTTTCTGCACCCCCCCAATCCCTAACTAAATCCCCCCCACCACCACCACCTTTGCTTCAAAAGTTACGCCTGCCTCAGGCACCCTGCCGCCACGCCCCCTGACCGCCCCTTTTTGCAAGTTCCGGGGCTTGCGCGCGATGCCGAGCCTTTGCAAAATAGGCTCGGCGCGCGCAGGGGCAGATTTTCTCGGGTTACGCACGTAGCCTTTGAAAATCTGCCCCAATATGCTTGGGTCATATCTGTCAGTTTTGTCCCAACTTCCCAAATCATTTCCCTTTAACCAGGGATTGAGATCCAGAAAACCCCCTCCCTTCTGGTAAATGGTTTATAAACAGAATTTTCAATCACAGCTTCAATTATTTTCTCATCTCTGCTTGTCATTCCCCCTGTCTTTGCATCCTTCCTAGTAAACGGCTCTTAACCAAAATTTGATTATTGTAAAATGCTGTCATATTGAGGACAATTTTCAAAACTATTTACCCAAGTAAACTGGTTTTCTCAAAACTGTCTTTATTCAGTCCAGTTAAAAGTACACATGGGGTTCCACAGTGTATACTTTTAGCTGGATTGAAGGGGAAGCATTATCGGGGATGTGTTCCGTGCATGGTTGGGAAAACGTGCATAGATTTGATTTGCAAATTACATTTTCTAATAAAAATCTGCCTATAGAAAAAGCAGGTAGAAATTACCAGTGAACAGATTTTCAAAAGGAAACTAGGCAGACTGTTTGAAAATTGTTCCCTTACATATATGTGCATATATTTTATAAGGTAAAATAGTCTGACACATTAACATTAAATGCTGCTGCTGAAGGAATCCAGGGCTCTGAAGGAAAAAAATCTGAATTTCTAGGTAACCTTTACAGGAACAAAACAGTGAAAATAGTCCAGTTTATAATTCAAGGGTAATCTACAAAACTATGACCAAAGTAAAATAGATTTTGTAAATTGTTTTTCCCCAAATTTCGATAAAAAATAGCCACGCAAATTCAAGCTTTGGATGAAGTCTTTAACAAAATTGTCAGTAAATGCTAAACTTCATTTGAGCTGGGGGCTATGCAAGTAGAGCAGGAGTGGGCAACTTTCCACACATCACGAGCCATGAAACCAGAATTCAGAGACAGAGTTGCCATGACTTTCACAAGCGAGAGAGTTGAAAGGGAAAGGGGGGCAGTATGCTTTTACTCTCTCTGACACAGACATGCTCTTGTGTGCTGACATACATGCTGTCTCTCTCACTCTTTGACACACGCTTGCTCTCATTTGCTTGGACATACATGCTCTCTCGTGCGCTCTGACCCACACTCACTTTCTCTAGAGTGCTCTGACAAACACGCTCATGTGCACTCTGACACATGCTCAGTCTTGTGTATGCTTTCGGGCACACTCATGTGCTCTTTCTGACACACTCAAACTCTGACACATGCTATCATTCTGAGACACGCTCTGTCTCCAGCTGACACACTTTATGATTCTCATACTTTCTCTGACACTTGTCTCATGCTCTGACGCACATATTCTCACACTCTCTGACATAATCTTGTGCTCTGACTGTGTTGTTTTGTGCTGTCTCTGACACGTGATTTATTGCTCTCTGACATACACATGCTCTCTGCGCTCTCTCTTTAGTGCTTTCTCACGCTCTCTGGCACAAATGCTTTTCTTGCACTGACACCTACTGTCTGACACACATTCTCTCTCAAGCTGTGAAACATGCTTACTTTTTTGCACTCTGGCAAAAACATGGTGTCTCACGCTCTCTGACAAGCACTGTCACTCTCACATGCTCTGACACACATGATCTCTCTCACATTCACACATGCTCTTTCATGCTCTGACATATGCTTAGCATATTCTGACACATGTGCTCTGACTTGTGCTCACGCACTCTGACACTCGTGTCTCTGACTCATTCTCTTGCATGCTCTGACACACAATCGTATATACTGACACACACTGACAGGCATCCTTTCTTATCTGCGATCTGACTCATAGGCACTCTCTCTTGCACACTCTTACACATGCTCTTGCATGCTCTGACATGCACACAATTTCACTCTCTGACATGCACATGCTCTCTATGAACATACAAACACATTCTGCTGTTGTGCTGCACATGTGCTCTTGTTGTGTGGCCTCTGCCCTAACACTGTTGCATCATTATGTGAAGTTCTTTCTTGCTGCCAGCCCTTCTGTAGCCTGCAACACCCTCCTCCCTTTCCTCCTCCTTGGCACTTCCACTCTTCAGGAGTTTCACTGGTCCCACCGCCATTGCATGCAGCTCATGAAACACTGGTTGGCCATCCCTGCAGCACCAGACTCTCTCACACAGCAAGACCTCATGAAATACAGAATAAAGTGACCATAAGTATAAATAGAAACATGCAGACAAAAATTGAACTGGAAACTGCAACAAGCCAGATCCTGCTGTGCAGTGCAACAATGGGAAAAAAAGCAGAAAATTTGCCATTCCTCATAAAAAATCAAACAAAAAAAATCAAATATCAATCATAATAAAACCATACTAATAAACAGAAAATATTTCAAAATAACTGAATAGAACAATAATTAAAAACTCATAAAATTAAAAATAAATTTACCAAACACCAATAAAATATTTTAAAACAGCAGATACATTAAAATAACACCCAATAATTAAACATAAAAAAAAAATCTTGCTTTCTACAGTTGGTAACTTTTCATTTTCAGTCGCCCTGAGAGTTTTGCGCATTAGTGAGGGGATGCACAAACCTTTCTTTTATCTCATATTTGCACACTAACACATTTATTCTCGCATGCACTGTCAAACGCTCACTTGTACAGAAACATTCTCAGTCGCACATATAATTGCTCTCTGACTTGCATACTCGGTCACACACATATACTCATTGACTTACACACATGCTCATGGACTCTTTTGCTCATGCTTACTCATGCGTTTGGACTTTTCTGCATATGCTGACACATGCTTTTGGATTCTTGTACATACTGATACATGCACATGCTGGCATCCACACTTGCACACACTTTTCTCCTCCTCCTGCGTGTAGAAGTAAAGTCAGCCACCTGTGAATAAATGGAAAAGAAAAAGTTTTTACTTACATTGGTGGTCAGGGAGTTCTAGGCAGGGCCCCATGAAAACAGGATGTGGGTGGACTCTTGAGAGTCCAGGAAGAGGTTTGTCTAGGTTTGGGAAGGGGCAGACTGAAAGACCCCATTGATGAGTTGTTTTTATTTTAATTATATTTTCGGTGGCTGAGCTTGAGGGGGGGCTAGTAGCAGAGGAAAGTAGTGGGAGATGCTGAGTGGTGACATGGCAGTGGCTAGAGATCTGCTGGCTGCCTGCCACCTTTAGAAGCAGAATCAGTATGAGCAGAGGGGGCAGTAGAACTGTTTCCTGGCTTAGTATACTGGGTGAGCATGAGTCCCCCTGTGGCATGGGGGAATGGAGCAACTACCCTATAGCTCCCTAACACCAGCCCTGACTCTTTCCCCCTCATGCTTTTCCTAGTGTTGCTTTCTTTCTCTCTCCCCTCCCATCTGCTCTATTTCCACCAATTTTCTTCTTACTCCATCTACTTTTCTTCCCCCCCCCCCCCTTTGTAAATACCTTGCATTTCCTACCTAAGGAACTCAGTCTCCAGGATCAGGTAGAGGTGGCAGAATAGCAGATGGCGATTCCCAACCTGAATTATCCTTCCTTCGCTTGCACAGCAGAGTACAGGAAATGCAAGGTTAAGACAGCTGTAACAGCAAAAGCAGCAGCAGCATGGGAAACAGCCAGGCCCAGATGGCCATGGTAGTAAAAGCAGGAGGTGGGAAGGGAACTCACACTTCTGCATGTGGCAATCTTCCCCTTTCACTTTAACCAGCTTGCGGGCAGAAGCTGTAAGTCCTAACTTTTGCTGCGGGTGAACTGCTGAGAAGGAGGAGGATCCTGAGGTGCAAAACCTGTGAACTCTGTATTGTATGCCTGCCACCGGGAAGACTCAAGAACAGTGAGGAAGGAATTCATTCTGGGATCAGATCCAAGAGCCATAGAGAGACCTACAAAGAGCTGTATGTGGTTTGTGAGAGACTAGTTGGCCACCAATGAAGTAGAGTATATCATAAGGGATGGGCCATGTCATATGTATTCTTGAAGTATTGTATTGCAATTTGTCTTCAAGATGGTTATTTTCTGGTTTTATTAAGTTTTTATCTTTAAAGAGCAGTGTGAAGACTGTATTAAGGTGCCCAGGTTCCTTACGAGTGGTTAATAAGTGCAACAACCAGAGTACGCATATTTTGCAGTGTAGAGAGTTATCCATTCCACAAGAGAGATGTTTTCCAAGTTTCCCTTATTACCATACTGTATTTAAAGTATGGCCCCCCTAGAGGTTCAGTAGAGAAAATTGTTGGTGATGTTGAAGAGTCTTCCTACACCCTGAAGAGGAAAAAAAGCCTACCATTGCAGTGACCCAAAAATATGTAATTAGTCTCTTACTTTACAGAAACGTGATATGATTTTAACCTAAGAAATTCTTTTAAATTTGAAGAGAGGAGAGTCAACCATATACAAAAGAAAATCTCTCATGAGGCCAAAGGGACTCAGAAATATGCCTTTGTGACTGTTTTTATTTTGTGATGGACTCTATTGAAGATGCAATTTTTTTCAGCTCAATTATTTTTTTTTCAGTTTACATCAGTACATTTTGTAAATTATCAATGACTTGATGCAATTCCAGCTAACCTTCTCATATCCTGCGCTAAAGACGTTGCTAAGCCTATCACCCAGATCATCAACGCCTCTCTATCACAGGGCCTGGTCCCTGACTCCCTCAAACTTGCCATCTTAAAACCCTTATTAAAAAAACCAAATCTCTCTACAGATAACCCAGCAAATTTCCGCCCGATTGCTAATCTTCGGATCATTGCCAAAATCCTGGAAAGAATAGTCAACAAACAGCTCTCTGAATTTCTTGAAAATAACAACATCCTCTCCCCGGCTCAATTAGGCTTTCGCAAATCCCGCATGGAGGAAAGATTTGAACCAGTTTAGAGCTTTGTTTTTGATGCTGATCTCGGATAGTCTTTCGATGAGATAATCATGGTTGACCGTGTCAAAGGCAGCCGAAAGATCAAGGAGGATGAGCAAGCAGGGATGTTTGTTTTCTAGATTCATGAGAATGTTGTCTGACAGAGATTTCTGTCAGACAACATTCTCATGAATCTAGAAAACAAACATCCCTGCTTGCTCATCCTCCTTGATCTTTCGGCTGCCTTTGACACGGTCAACCATGATTATCTCATCGAAAGACTATCCGAGATCGGCATCAAAAACAAAGCTCTAAACTGGTTCAAATCTTTCCTCCAGAACAGATACTACAAAGTTAAGATCAATAGCAAAGAGTCACCACCGTTCAGTTCCACATTAGGGGTCCCTCAAGGCTCTTCGCTATCCCCTACGTTATTCAATATCTATCTTCTCCCGCTTTGTCATCTCCTTTCCAATCTAAAGTTAACCCATTATTTATATGCAGATGACGTCCAAATCCTTATTCCTATCACCGAATCACTTCAAAAGACCGTACTTTTTTGGAACTCCTGCCTCCTCTCCATTAACAAACTCCTGTCTAACCTTAACCTGATACTCAACACTGACAAGACAGAATTCCTCTTGATCACTCAAGATGGCACCCTTCCATTGAATAGCTCTCACCTTAAGCCGCTCCCAGTTCTCTCCCCACGGGTCAGAAACCTTGGGGTGGTCATGGATAACCATCTGAGCTTTTCTGATTTCATCAACACTATGGTTAAAGAGTGCTACTACAAACTGCAAGTTCTAAAAAGGCTTCGACCCCCCTCCTTCATTTTCACGATTTCAGGTCAGTGTTACAATCCATCATCTTCTCGAAAGTGGACTACTGTAATTCACTGCTTCACGGTCTCCCAGTCTACACCCTAAAGCCTCTTCAACTGTTACAGAACACTACAGCAAGGTGTCTCACTAAATCCAACTAAAGAGATCATATAACACCAATTCTAAAGAAGCTCCACTGGCTCCCAGTTAAATCTCAAATCCTGTTTAAACTTCTATCAATCACCCACAAAGCCATATTCAACAACACTCCACTGGACCTCAGAATCCCTCTTCAGCTTCACACGTCTTCCCGACCGCTAAGATTAGCACAAAGAGGAACTCTACATGCACCTCCCATGAAAACATCTTTAAGTAAAAGAGCTCTATCCACAGCAGGCCCCAAACAGTGGAATCTGCTTCCTCCGGAGCTAAGGCTGATACATTGCCCCAACACATTCAAAAAAAGACTCAAGACATGGCTATTCGGTCAAGCATTCCCTTAACTTAGTCTTCCACAGCTCCCATAGACTATTTTCATACTGTTGACATCCAGAACCTATGCTCATGTTTTTACTCATCAATAAGACATTTCTCCCTCCTCCCCCCCTCCACGAACAACCTTCCTTCCCCCTCCCCCCCCCCATTAGCAAACCTCCCTCCCCATGCGCTAGTCTCGCTCTAATAGTGCATACTGCTACTGTTCCTAGTTATGTTATGTTATATTATCCAAGTTGTTCACTCCCTTGTTCATTGTAAGACATATGTTGTCATTGTTTTCTACTTGTTATAATGTAAACCGGAGTGATAAGTAATTCTGTTACCTGAACTTCGGTATAAAAAAAGTTATAAATAAATAAAGCTGGCAGAACTAAAATTAACAGTAGCATAGTATATGATGGCATGTAAAGACCAAAATAGTTCATCCAGTCTGCCCAGCAAGGTGTTTATGGGTTGTAACTGCATGCAAGCTTCTCCAATGTAAAAATGTTGCATTAAAAGTTACCACAGATTATTTCCATCCTCTAGCCACCTTCTGTAAATTGGCTTTGGTTCACTACAAATACTGATACTTACCAAGATAAAGATCCGCACCATGATTTGCAAAATAGAAACAGCAATGCAGTGTTTGACCCCGAATCCTTATGGTACTTTGTTACATTCCTTTGTGTTAATATCTCTATGAATTATCAAGTTGTTGAATTAGTGTTGTCAAGACCCTCAGAGCAAATGTGCTTATTCACTTAACAATGCAGAAGCTGTGTTGGCCATAACTGAGCTGAACACTTAATAGTAACAGTCTGCTTTGCTCTGCAGGTCATGTTTTTGTGTACTAATTTAAAAAATTGTATTTAAAACTGTTTAATAGCGTGCTAATCTATGGCGAAGGACAGAGTTTTGACATCAGAATTTTGTTGTGGGTAGGGGGGCAATCAAGACTCTCTGTATTCATGTATGTTATCTCTGATGCTCTTGCCACCAGGTAATTGTGTGCAGACATATTTTCCAGTGGTATTTTTCTCTGAGTAGGTCAGTTCTCCATCCAAAGAAGAACAAAATGTCACATCCTCTGTCATAAAGGAAAAAAGCAAGATTAATAAATGAGAGCAATTAAATCCATTTTATGTACTGTATATGAGATGCATTTATCTGTTGGGGCAATGAATCAGCAAAAGTTCTCCATCTATGTTAAGTGCTTTCTCTATACATATGTCTCATATATAGATATAGAGATATGAGTCTTCATAATAGAGAAACTCCCACTGTGGTTATCATTATGCAAAATTACTTGTAGACATCTTTTAATTAACAGGCTTGAGGTGGAATTTCTAAGACAGGGCTTCAAAAACCTGTCCTGGGGATCCCACAGCCAATTGTATATTCAGGATATCCATAATTAATGTGTATAAAATAAATCTGTATGCATTGGAAACCCAGCATATGCTAAGAGCTACACTTTTGCAATATAGCTCTTTTAATCCGACTAATCAGCTGAGTGATTTGAACTGCTGATAGACAGTATTCGTTTACATACCAGAGATACAAGAGAGGCTTTCAACTCCATGGCAAAACAGTTCTTTATTTTCTATAGAACATGATGTTTTCAGCTCCCTCTATTTTCTTTTCTTTTTTTTTTTTTACTAGCTTTCCCCTAAAATTGTGCTTTTCATCACTAAACATTTGATTAAAATAAAGTGCTTACTATATCTTGACCATCATTTGTGTTAAACATAGATAAATCTTGCTTGCTTAAAACCTGTGAAATCAAGGGAAGGGCATTGAGAGTAGAACTGCACATTACTTGTTTTGCTGGATTTATGAAAGAATATTCTCAAATTGTTTTTAGTTGCCCTGTGGCCATCGATGTAAAGAAATTTGCCATCAAGGTGACTGTTCCAAAAATTGCAATCAGAAAGTCAAACTCCGCTGCCCTTGCAAGAGAATTAAAAAGGTAAACAGAGCTTTGTATCTTGGGAATTGTTTATTGAATACAAGTGATGCTATGTTCTTGTTTCTTTTCCAACCTGTGATCAGTTCATTTAAAAATCCTTTTGTTGCCAACACTCAAAATAGAATGTTAATGCAACCTCACATATTGTAATTCTCAGAGTTAATCATTACAAATAATGTTTGTTTACCACCTACAGATAAAATCAAATAAAGATTAGTGAGATAATGAAGAATGCTGTCTGTCTTAGGTTATGGATATAATATACAAACACAAAATCTCAGATTAGGGTAGAATGTTTATAGATTTTCTCCAAGTCCCAGCATGAATCAGTTTTTTTTTTTCATTTTTATAATTAATATATTTCATCTGTATAGTTAAAAATAACTAATAGTGAGATTTTCAAAAGATTTAACCAGCTATCTTCAGGAATTAGCCAATTAAATCTATCTGGCTAAAAATTTGTCCCAGGAATGTATAAATTAAGTGGCTAAATGTGCAGTGGATGCAAATTTAGCTGGTCAACATGGACTGGGCCAGAGGCATGATTAGGTTGGGGGATGGAATTTATCCAGTTAACATTGGGTTTCTGTGACGGTTGGCTGTTACCTTCAAGTAGCTGGTTTAAATCTAGGTGAGCAGAGTTTGACTGGTTAGATTTAAGTGAACTTTCCGCTGAAAACCTAGCTAGTATGGTTTGGCTGACAATCTGTCTAAGGATAACTGGGTAATATTACCAGTTTTGTTCTGTTTTTTTAAAGTAGACCAGAGTGTGATAGTGTAGAGATCCTCTTGCCATATACATTTAACAATGAATTATATATATATATATGTATGTGGTTGCACTTCCTCTAGTCAAATACACATGGCTGAGGTGTCTTTTGAAAGAGTAAAAGTCATAGTTTTGCAATAAAATTGCTGGCATTTTAAATAATAAAAAATTGCCACAGTCTAAAAAAAGAAAAAGAAAATAAGTCTGTATGGTGTCTGCTAAAATTACTGTAAAAATGTCTTCTGTTGCACTTGGATTCCTGTGTCACCTGATAAGCACAAACTGAGGCTCCTCAGCCTGGAAGGAGCGGAGTCCGTACGAGCCAGGGATCCTGTCTCCAGACTCGAGAAGAAAGAATGAGAATGACTTGGGAACCCAGTAATCCCTGCCGTGGGAAGAGAGAGAGAATTAGAGTGGTCTGAGTATTCTTTTCTTGAGCCCCAGGAGAGCCTAAATCAGTCATTGCAAGATTGGGTATCCTTTCATCAGGTCCTAGGAATGGAAGACTAGCTGAGTGGTTAGAGCAAAAACTGACAACTAGGAAGGCCAGGGTTCAAATTCTGCTGATGCTGCTTGTGACCTTGAGCAAGTCTCAGATTGCTGAAGTACAAACTCAAGATTGTAAGACCTCTGGGGAAAGTGAAATAACCTACTGTACTGAATTCATCTTGAACTATCAATAAAAGCTTGAGCTAAAGACAGAGCAGCCAATATGAGCCATGGGTTCTCTTACTGGGAACCGTGGAGGAGAGAAAGAGTTAGTGCAGGCCCAAGACTCTTCTGAGTCCTAGCAGGGGAGAAGGCAGTTGACTCAGGCCCAGAAATCTCTTCTACAAGTAAAGAGAAAGCATCTGCATAAGCCCAGATATCCAGTACCCAGACCTTGGGAGGGAAGAAACATTGGTATAAGCCATAAGAGGAGAGGGACAGAAGGCATAGTGGAGGGAACCTCTTCCCAGGTCCCATAAGCAGAGGTTGGGCAAAGTCAAAATTTGTAGTAATAAATCACTTTTTTGGATTCATATGGGTTTCCATATTTTTACACTCATTTAAAAATCAGAACCAGAAAATATAGGTCCAGCTGAGTCTGAGTGATACAAAGGGACTTGGGTTCATTTCCTGGCTCAAATCTCGTTCCCCAAGTGAGAAAGGAGCGCCATGGTCATTGTTCCTCAGCATCACCTAATGGCCAAATTTAGTGCCCATGATTGCAGGGTTCTGGAAGGAGATGTTGCTACCTTGATTGGACTATAGTAAGTTGAGAGGGGACATAAAACAAGGGGAAAATCCTCAGGTAATTGTGAATGAAGTCTTATGGTATCATATCCTAGTCCTGGTTCCAAATGAGCAGGAGGAGTGCTCCTCTCACTCCCCCAAAAAAGCTGGATGATGTAAGGTAATTTAAAAGATCAGCTGATGCAGAAGTTGTCTCCATTTATTATAGAACTTTATTCTGGATGCATGTAACCTAATAATTCCCCTCCTCCCCTCCCTGTTATTGCTGAGCGTGTCTCAGATTCTGTAGAATGTATATAACTCCCTGATAAATTCTTCGAGGAGCCTGTGTAATGATTCAGAGGGAGCTTGACATTCATAAGATAAAATGCTGCAGCTTAGTTTCTAGGACAAGCAGGATGATAGTCCTCACACATGGATGACATCATCAAATGGAAAACTTGTGTCAAAGTTTCTGGAACTTTGACTAGGCATGCCCGGCATGCCTTATACCACGCATCCATGCGGGGTCCCTCTTCATTCTCTCTTTTCCGTGGAGCTTTCGCCTCACAGTTAAGTGATTTCCTGGCTTTTTTTTCTTTAAAATTGCCTTTGGAAAAATTTTCACTGGATTTTTTTGATTTTTCACATTCCATCAGCACCAGGTCCCTCTCGGTTCCTCCCTGTAGGCTGCTTATGGTTTCAGTATTTATGGTAAGTTTCTTTTGGCAGTCATTCCCCCATGGCAATGGTGCCTCAGTGCCCACCAGCTTTGAAGCCCACCATCACAGCTCACATTTTTACATTCTCTTTTTTCGTTTGTCATGTCCTTGACCGGTTTTCGCCGATGCCCCCAGTGCCCGAGGATCATGTCCATCACAGATCTCCACAAGATATGTGTCCTCTGCCTGAGGACATTGCATGACATCTGGGGTTGCCACATGCAGCTAGATGACCCCTAAGGGACATCGCGCTCAACTCAATAAGATGGAGAAGCTCTTTGGGTAGAGGAAGTCTGCGGTATGGTCACCGATGGCCCTTGGAGCCGCACCAATAGACACCGCACCATCAACATCGGCGGGGCATTCGTTTCAGTCAGTAGAGCTGGAGACAGGCCCCTGTCGGTCTCTTCCAGGTCAAGGATGTCTGGTTTGTCGTCATCAACCTCGGCACCAGGGAAAGACCTGGCTGAGCACCGAGGGAAGCCAAGGAAGCATGAGCACTGGTCACCTTTGAAGTGCAATGCTGGGCTCAGGGATGCACCGGCTCATGTTGTGATGCCCCCAAAGTGACCCTGTGGCGAGGAATGCCAATCCTCCATCGATGCCGGGGGGGTCCGCTGATCCACCTCTGGGATCGTAGGAAGATCTGGCCACCCCTCCTGCCTCCCAGTAGGTGTTGGCATTGGCAACTTTCGAGGAGGAGCTGGAGCAGCGGGTCCAGCTAGCAGTTGAACAAGCGCTGTAGGGCATCGGGCTTGTGGCACTGACAGTATGGATGCCGGAGAGACTCAATGTGCTCATCGGTGCGTTACCAACCCAGCTGGTTTCGGTTCCTGGGATGTCACCCAGCATGCACCGATGCTTCCCCGAACAATATGGTGGCTGTTGCTGGTTCCTCTGAGGAGGAAAGTATTCCAGGGAGCCATGCTCATTTCCCGCATCACCTCCTACCAGATCTGCCTGAGCTAGTCCTTGCAGAATCTCTGCAAGCATGTGCAGGAGGTGGCCGAGCAGCTGCTTGAACAGAGGCAGGACACTCTCATGTTGCTGGTACATAAGGGCCTGGAATGCGAAAAACACAAGGTTCATACAACCTACGATGTTTTCAAAACGGTATCGAGAGTCTCTGCAGCGGGAATCAGTACCCGCAGAATGGCATGACTGCAGGATTTGGAACTCTGACCAGAGGTACAGGAAAGACTCACTGACTTGCTGTGTACAGGAGAGAATCTCTTCAGAGATGAGGTGAGGGATGCGGTCACCCAGATATGGGATTACAATGAGACCCTTTAACAACTCTCCGCCAGCACTTCTGACCCATCGTCCTTAGCTGGGAAGTTGGCGAGATAGAGGAAGTCTTTCTACCGCCAGAGGAAGTACTATCCTCCGTCTCTTTATTCCCATTCACAGCATGTGAGCTCCCACAGCCATCTCAAGCAGCAGAACTCCCAAGCTCTAACCGGCACCTCAGTCAAATCCCGGGACATGGTTTTGACTGGATTGTAGGGAGCATAAGCCAGCCACCTATATCAGAGATGCTGGATCCCCCAGTCAAGGGCAGGCTGCAATTCTTCACGAATCGGTGGCCCAGTATAACCTCAAACCAGTGGTTTTTCTGTCAATCGACCATCAAGGGTACCAATTAAACCTATTGGATGTCCTGCCAAATTGCCTCCATGCCCATTTTGGAGGGCCAGTAGTGCATCAAGATGTACTGATAAGGGGGCTCTCCGCTTTTTTAATGGCCAGGGCGGTCAAACTTGTCCCACCAAGGCAAAGAGGTCAGGGATACTACTCCTGATTCCAAAGAGAACAGGAGGACCTTGTCCCATCCTAGAGCTGAGGTCCTTAAACATGTTTTAAAAAGAAACAAATTCAAGATGGTTTCCCTGGGCATCTTGATTCCCCTCTTTCAAAAAGGAGACTGGCTACGCTCCCTCGATTTGATGGATGCATACACTCACATCGAGATCTTCCCAACTCACAGGCAGTATATCAGATTTGTGGTGGGAAAACATCACTTCCAGTACAGTGTTGCCGTTCGGGCTAACATTGGCTCTACTTGACTTCACAAAATGCCTGGCCGTGGTGAGGGGTACACTTCTGCAGGCTGGGAGTGCATGTTTTCCCTTATCTGGATGACTGGCTGGTCGAGAGCACATCTCAGGCAGAAGCCACATGGTCCGTGCGCTTGACTGTTTGGGTGTTGGAGTCACTAAAGTTCGTCATCAACTACCTGAAGTCTCATCTCAGCCCGTCACCTCAGTTGGACTTCATAGGAGCCCTGCTAGACACGGCTCAGTCGAAAGCCTTCCTTTCATTTTCCAGGACGGTCATCTTGATATCCATAGCAGCAGCAATTCAACAAAGCCAGCAAGTGTCAGGTCGGCACATGTTGAGGCTGTTGGGCCACATGATCACAACTGACCATTTTACTCCCTTGGCACATTTGCACATACGCAGAGCCCAATGGATCCTGAGGTCACAATGGCTCCAGGCCACACAGAGCCTCCAGGATCGCATCCGAATCTCCCCATTTCTGTGGGATTTTTGGCCTGTTGGTGGGTACTCTCAAATTTGGAACTGGGAATATCCTTCCAAAGTCCCCCTTCCCAAATTGTCCTAATCATAGATGCTTTCACCCTGTGGTGGTGAGCTCAAGTAGAGGGGCTCCGCACCCAGGACCTCTGGTCCGTCCAGTAAACACATTGTCAGATCAGTTTTCTAGAGCTCTGGGCGATCAGGTATGCGCTGTAGGCTTTCAGAGATTGGCTTTCATAGATTGGGATCCAAACAGACAAGCAAGTGGCTATGTGGTATGTCAACAAACAGGGAGGCACAGGATCATATCTCCTGTGTCAGGAAGCAGTCCAGATCTGGTCCAGGGGCCCTTTCCCACAGGATGGTGCTCAGGGCCACGTATCTGGCTGGAACTGAGAATATGATAGCGGACAAATTGAATCGTGCCTTCAGACCCCCACAAGTGGTCCCTCGACCCAGGGAGTAGAGAATCAGATCTTCTGCATCTGGTGGAGCCCAGATGTGGATCTATTTGTGACCCCCCTGCAACAAAAAAGTGACTCAGTTCTGTTCCCTGTACATGACAGACAACAAACCAGCCTTGGACACCTTTACCCACCACTGGGGCAAGGGTCTTTTGTATTAGTTTCCTCAGATTCCCTTAGTGGTGAAGACTCTCTTGAAGCTTCACAAGGACAAGGGGATTATGATTCTCATAGCCTCTCACTGGCCAAGACAGGTCTGGCTTCCACTCCTTAGGGAGTTGCCATTCAGAAACCAGTCTGGGGGCTTCCCCAGAGCTCATCATGCAAGACCAAGGCAGGTTGTGGCATCCCAACCTCCAGGCTCTGTCCCTCACAGCCTGGATGTTGAGAGGTTAACTCTGCAACCGTTCAATCTCTCAGAGGATGTGTCTCAGGTCCTGATGGCTTCCAGAAAGCCTTTCACTGGAAAGTCCTATTTACTGGAGTGAAGTAGGTTTTCCATGTGGTGTGAACAGAAGGCCCTGGATCTGTTCTGCTGCCCCACACAAAAACTGCTTAATTACCTTCTACACCTATCGGAGGCTAGCTTGAAAACCAACTCCATTAGTTCATTTGAGTGCAATTAGTGTATACCACCATGGTGTAGATAGTACATCCATCTCTATACAGCCTAATGTTGTATGTTTCATGCGGGGCCTGCTTCAGTTGAAGCTTCTCCTATGGCCTCCCACTGTGTCTTGGAACCTCAACATGGTGCTAGCTGAACTGATGAAAGCTCCTTTTGAGCCTCTGCATTCCTGTGACCTGAAGTATCCTAACCTGGAATGTCATATTTTTTGGTGGCGGTCACTTTAGCATGCAGGATCAGTGAGCTCCTGGCCTTAGTGACTTCTCAACCTTACACTAAGTTTTTTCATGACAGGGTGGTCTTGTGTACAACCCTAAGTTCCTGCTTAAGGTGGTGATGGACTTCCATTTTAACGAGTCCATTGTCCTGCCAACATTCTTTCCCAGGCCCCATTCACATCAAGGCAAACTAGCACTGCACAGTTTGGACTGCAAGAGAGCCTTAGCCTTCTATCTGGCGTGGACAGAAGCCAATAGTCACTCCACCCAACTTTTTATTTTTTTTTAATACACTCCAGTTGGCTAGTAGATTGCATCTCCTTCTGTTATGCCCAGCTGGGACTGCATCTTAGGGATCATATCAAGACTCATTCTGTCAGAGCCATGGCAATGTCGGTGGCCCACTTGCGAGCAGTTAAGAACATAAGAAGAACATAAGAACATGCCATACTGGGTCAGACCAAGGGTCTATCAAGCCCAGCATCCTGTTTCCAACAGTGGCCAATCCAGGCCATAAGAACCTGGCAAGTACCCAAAAACTAAGTCTATTCCATGTAACCATTGCTAATGGCAGTAGCTATTCTCTAAGTGAACTTAATAGCAGGTAATGGACTTCTCCTCCAAGAACTTATCCAATCCTTTTTTAAACAAAGCTATATTAACTGCACTAACCACATCCTCTGGCAACAAATTCCAGAGTGTAATTGTGCGTTGAGTAAAAAAGAACTTTCTCCAATTAGTTTTAAATGTGCCCCATGCTAACTTCATGGAGTGCCCCCTAGTCTTTCTACTATCCGAAAGAGTAAATAATCGATTCACATCTACCCGTTCTAGACCTCTCATGATTTTAAACACCTCTATCATATCCCCCCTCAGTCGTCTCTTCTCCAAGCTGAAAAGTCCTAACCTCTTTAGTCTTTCCTCATAGGGGAGTTGTTCCATTCCCCTTATCATTTTGGTAGCCCTTCTCTGTACCTTCTCCATCGCAATTATATCTTTTTTGAGATGCGGCGACCAGAATTGTACACAGTATTCAAGGTGCGGTCTCACCATGGAGCGATACAGAGGCATTATGACATTTTCCATTTTATTCACCATTCCCTTTCTAATAATTCCCAACATTCTGTTTGCTTTTTTGACTGCCGCAGCACACTGTACCGACGATTTCAATGTGTTATCCACTATGACACCTAGATCTCTTTCTTGGGTTGTAGCACCTAATATGGAACCCAACATTGTGTAATTATAGCATGGGTTATTTTTCCCTATATGCATCACCTTGCACTTATCCACATTAAATTTCATCTGCCATTTGGATGCCCAATTTTCCAGTCTCACAAGGTCTTCCTGCAATTTATCACAATCTGCTTGTGATTTAACTACTCTGAACAATTTTGTGTCATCTGCAAATTTGATTATCTCACTCGTCGTATTTCTTTCCAGATCATTTATAAATATATTGAAAAGTAAGGGTCCCAATACAGATCCCTGAGGCACTCCACTGTCCACTCCCTTCCACTGAGAAAATTGCCCATTTAATCCTACTCTCTGTTTCCTGTCTTTTAGCCAGTTTGCAATCCACGAAAGGACATCGCCACCTATCCCACGACTTTTTACTTTTCCTAGAAGCCTCTCATGAGGAACTTTGTCAAACGCCTTCTGAAAATCCAAGTATACTATATCTACCAGTTCACCTTTATCCACATGTTTATTAACTCCTTCAAAAAAGTGAAGCAGATTTGTGAGGCAAGACTTGCCCTGGGTAAAGCCATGCTGACTTTGTTCCATTAAACCATGTCTTTCTATATGTTCTGTGATTTTGATGTTTGGAACACTTTCCACTATTTTTCCTGGCACTGAAGTCAGGCTAACCGGTCTGTAGTTTCCCGGATCGCCCCTGGAGCCCTTTTTAAATATTGGGGTTACATTTGCTATCCTCCAGTCTTCAGGTACAATGGATGATTTTAATGATAAGTTACAAATTTTTACTAATAGGTCTGAAATTTCATTTTTTAGTTCCTTCAGAACTCTGGGGTGTATACCATCTGGTCCAGGTGATTTACTACTCTTCAGTTTGTCAATCAGGTCTACCACATCTTCTAGGTTCACCGTGATTTGATTCAGTCCATCTGAATCATTACCCATGAAAACCTTCTCTATTACGGGTACCTCCCCAACATCCTCTTCAGTAAACACTGAAGCAAAGAAATCATTTAATCTTTCCGCGATGGCCTTATCTTCTCTAAGTGCCCCTTTAACCCCTCGATCATCTAACGGTCCAACTGACTCCCTCACAGGCTTTCTGCTTCGGATATATTTTAAAAGGTTTTTACTGTGAGTTTTTGCCTCTACTGCCAACTTCTTTTCAAATTCTCTCTTAGCCTGTCTTATCAATGTCTTACATTTCACTTGCCAACGTTTATGCTTTATCCTATTTTCTTCTGTTGGATCCTTCTTCCAATTTTTGAATGAAGATCTTTTGGCTAAAATAGCTTCTTTCACCTCCCCTTTTAACCATGCCGGTAATCATTTTGCCTTCTTTCCACCTTTCTTAATGTGTGGAATACATCTGGACTGTGCTTCTAGAATGGTATTTTTTAACAATGACCATGCTTCTTGGACATTTTTTACTTTTGTAGCTGCTCCTTTCAGTTTTTTTCTAACAATTTTTCTCATTTTATCAGTTTCCCTTTTGAAAGTTTAGCACGAGAGCCTTGGTTTTGCACACTGTTCCTTTTCTGGTCATTAAATCAAATTTGATCATATTATGATCACTATTGCCAAGCGGCCCCACCACCGTTACCTCTCTCACCAAGTCCTGTGCTCCACTGAGAATTAGATCTAAAATTGCTCCCTCTCTCGTCGGTTCCTGAACCAATTGCTCCATAAAGCTATCATTTATTCCATCCAGGAACGTTATCTCTCTAGCGTGACCTGATGATACATTTACCCAGTCTATATTGGGGTAATTGAAGTCTCCCATTATTACTGCACTACCAATTTGGTTAGCTTCCCTAATTTCTCTTAGCATTTCACTGTCCATCTCACCATCTTGACCAGGTGGACGGTAGTATACCCCTATCACTATAGTCTTCCCCGACACACAAGGGATTTCTACCCATAAAGATTCAATTTTGTATTTAGTCTCATGCAGGATGTTTATCCTGTTGGACTCTATGCCATCCCGGACATAAAGCGCCACACCTCCTCCTGAGTGCTCCTCTCTGTCATTGCGATATAATTTGTACCCCTGTATAGCACTGTCCCATTGGTTATCCTCTTTCCACCATGTCTCTGAGATGCCAATTAAGTCTATGTCATCATTCACTGCTATACATTCTAATTCTCCCATCTTACTTCTTAGACTTCTGGCATTAGCATACAAACATTTCAAAGTTTGTGTTTTGTTTGTATTTTCATTCTGCTTTTTAATTGATAGGGATAAGTTAGAATTTGTTAGCTCAGGTGAGTTTTTAGTTACAGGCACTTGGACTACTTTTCTAATTATTGGAACCTCACTGTCGGGATGCCCTAATTCTAATGCATCGTTAGTATCCTTTAAAGATACCTCTCTCCGAACCATGCGCTGCTGAGCGACTGTCTGCTTTCCCCTTTGTTCTAGTTTAAAAGCTGCTCTATCTCCTTTTTAAAGGTTAGCGCCAGCAGTCTGGTTCCACCCTGGTTAAGGTGGAGCCCATCCCTTCGGAAGAGACTCCCCCTTCCCCAAAAGGTTCCCCAGTTCCTAACAAACTGAATCCCTCTTCCTTGTACCATCGTCTCATCCACGCATTGAGACTCCGGAGCTCTGCCTGCCTCTGGTGACCTGCACGTGGAACAGGGAGCATTTCAGAGAATGCTACCCTTGAGGTTCTGGATTTAATCTTTCTACCTAAGAGCCTAAATTTGGCTTCCAGAACCTCCCTCCCACATTTTCCTATGTCGTTGGTGCCCTTCTGTTACCAATAGCACTTTGGTTGTTGTGCCCCTTGGCACACCTGGTTGGTGTCTGTTGGTCCCCTTTTGTGTTGGGGAGCAGCCTTGTAGCTAGGTATTCACCCATGTGTGAGTGTTACCATCCTGCTTGTCCTAGGAGAAAGCAGAGTTGCTTATTTGTAATAGGTGTTCTCCTAGGACCGCAGGATGTTAGTCCTCACGAAACCCGCCTGCCACCCCACGGAGTTGGGTTTATCCTTATATTTTCATTTTTATATAATTCTATGTTATAAGACTGAAGAGGGAGCCCACGTGGACATGTGGTATAGGGCATGCTCAGTGTGCCTAGTCAAAGTTCCAGGAACTTTGACATAAGTTTTCCGTGCCAGTCTCCATCTGATGATGTCACCCATGTGTGAGGACTAGCATCCTGCTGTCCTTGGAGAACACCTGTTGCAGGTAAGCAACTCTGCTTTATGAAAGATTGGATTTTAGACCAATTTTATTTCCTGGGACCCCAGCCCAATGTAAATGTAATATTATTTTACCCATTTCAACATATGTTTTATGTTTTGGTTACTGTAGTTTCCTCCTCCTGCTTTGAGCTTCCAGCTCAATTGTGACTGGCCTTTATTGGGCCATGGTGTTGGGAGTATTTTCCCCTATTTTATAACATCTGCCTCTCCCCCCCCCCCCCCCCCCCCCAACACATATATACGCTGTCCCTTAGATAAGCTATTGCTGCAATGGTATTTCATCAGGAATCACAGTATTCGGCTCTGGTATGTGTACACCTTCCAGTCCAGCCAGTAGGTATCACTTTTGAGCAATGTCTGAGATTGTCTACCCCCTTCTTCCCCATGCCCTCCCCCTGCCCACTGCCATCACCCCAGTAAGGGCAATGAATATTGCCTTCAGATAAGTATCTCATGACACTCATTCATTTTTCATTTCTATTTGACCTGCTTTACTTGTACAATATTGTGGTTTAAATGCATGTAAGGATTTTGGAATGACTGTTTCCATCAATAAGGAATTTTTTTTCAATTACATAATTTTACCATATATTGCAAGAAGACAGTCTCAACAGTGTTTACTCAGAAATGTGTATGTTTGCCCTTATGAAATATTTTTTTCATACTACAGTTGATAATATTTCTTATGTAGGAGCTGCAGTGCAGCAAAGCATGTGAAAGCCAAGTCTCCCTTGAATGTGATAATGTGTGCAAGGAAATGAAAAAGAAAGCATCTGAGGTAATGTCTCTTCTTTTAGTTATTTTTGTCACTGCTTCAGAATTCTTTTACAGTACACTACAAGCACAAAATACTTTATTTCTTAGCATCCAGACAGATAAATCCAGAATCCCAGTGAGTTATGCACCTCTACCAGCAGATGGAGACAAAGCAAACAGACATCACAGTATATATACTTCTGCAGTGACATCAGCCTGCCAGCGATCTCTGTCTCCAGCAGATGGTGGACATGAATCTCCCTACTGGGGATTGCTTCAACTTTTAGAAGGAGAATTTAAACAGGAAAATGAATTGCCCTGCTCTCCTGCGGTGATACCAAATGGTCCCACCCCGAGATGAGAATTCCTGAGGTGATTTCTGTGGTCCCTCAGATGTATGCTTTAGTCAGGTAGCCGTTTTTTTTTTTCAGCCACATGGACTTAGCTGATTGTACAGCTTAAAGGCAGCAGGTGCAGGAGGCCGAGCACGGCAGTGATGGCATATGCCCTCTCTACCCACAGCTAGAGACCATCTCTATACTCAGCCAAGAAGGGCTGAGCTCACGTAAGCATTTAAAAAAAAAAATCTTACTGAGGCAATGAATGTGGGTTGTTTCAGGGATTCACCTTCTCCGAGCTTGGCGTTCCCTTCCGACGTTTGTCCCGTCCTGAGGAAGGTTCAGGAACTGGGGCAGCCTGGAGGGTTGAGCAGCCTTTAATGGCTAAGCCTCGCTCCAAGGTTTTTCTGCTGTGCGCCACATGGTAAGTCGCGATAGTGTTGTTGCGCACTTTTGCCTGCGCGTTCGGCTGCCCTCTACTGGACGTCTGTTCAGCCGAGGTTTCTGGCATTGTGCGTCCAAGTTTTGGACGCTTAATTGGGCTTCGGTTTGAGCGTCCAGGTTGTAGCGACATCCGGTTTGGATGCACATGTAACCTGACTGCACAAATTGGGTTGTGTTTGGGACGCCTAAAAAATTTTGAACTCTCAAAAAAAAAATGGCAACTTTAGCTAAGAAACCTAAGCACCTTGCCCTGTGCACTGCCTGTCATATTCGGGCATCTCAGCCTGCTATGCTCTCTAACTTGTGCCAGTGTTTAGAGGCTGGCACAAGTTAGAGTTTGCTAAGCCTGGCACAAGTTAAATTTTACTAAGCCTGGTCCTTCCCAGCCTGATGAGGTTAAGGGTAAAGATGTGTCAGGAGGAACACCTGATATAGGAAATTCCTTGACTGGTTTCTCAGCAGGGGACAGCAGCTCAGTGGGCACTGCACAAGTGCCTCCTGGTTTTGATATGGATCCTGCTACCTTTTGTTGGGTAGACTTTTTTTCAGGGATTGCAATCCTTTCTTCAGGCACAGTCTTTAGCCCCGTCCGTTCCTGTCAGGCCAGATCCTTAGACGGTGGTCTCTCCCTCTTCCAACCCTACTTTTAAGCGCTGAAGTACACCTTGAGCTGCTGGTGTTTCTGACAGGAATCGAGGCGGTACTGATGTTGTGGAAGATCCTGACTCTGGAGGATGGGAAAATCCCTCCAGGATTGTAACCATAGAGGACTATGTTGCGGTTCTTTCATAGAGATGAACTGCCAGCCCTGATCTCCCAGACATTGAAGATGTTGGAAGCCCCTGGGGCGGATTCCATATCTTAGCCAAAGAAAAATCCCATTTTGGTTTCTTTGCGCAAAGCCTCTTGTTTTTCCCAGTTATAGAAGCCATTCAAGAATTGATTGATCTTGAGTGGGATGCCCTGAAGCAAAATTTCACGTGGGTTGGACCTTGGAAGGCCTATACCCCCTGGATTCAATGGTGAAGACAGTGTCTGCATTTCCCAAAAGTGGATGCGCTTGTCTGCGCTGTCTCTAAAGAGAAGACTATCCCTATGGAGGGAGGAGCGGCCTTGAAAGATGTGCATAATAGGAGAATTGGGGCCATCCTTAAACAAATATTTGAAGCAGTGACACTGCAGATAGCTTCCTGTTGTTCCCTGGTGACTCACTCTTGCTTGCTTCTCTCTCAGGAGGTTAATGACTCTGGCGTGAATTCCAGTGCAGTTATGGAACCCGCTGTCGCTTTAGCAGATGCAAGCTGTGATTTGGTCCATACCTCGGCCAGTGGAGTGGCTTCAGTAGTAGCAGCTAGACGCCAGTTATGGCTGAGAAATTGGTCAGCCGATGCAGCCTCCAAGGCTAACCTTATGAAATTGCCCTTTAAAGGCTTGCTCTTGTTTGGAAGCGAGTTGGAGAAGCTGGCCAGGAATCTCCAGTTCATTGGTTACTGGAAGATATGAAGCAGTTATCATGTCCCTTTGGTATGAAAAGTTGTCTCAAGGGTTCCAAGCGTTTTCGTCCCTACAGAGGAATCACCTTTGAGGACTCTCCTTTTGGCAGGTCTCAGTCCTTTCATATCAGACAACTGAAGCTGAGCAGAGGCTTGGGTATTGGATCTACCCGTGCCGCCCAAAGGTTTGCCGACACACCTCTGGGAACAGGGTATAGGGAAACACCTCTCTCTCTTTTATCAGAGGTGGGTTGAAATTGCATTGGATCAATGGTCCTGGAAGTGATACGAGAAGGATATGTACTGGAATTTTGCAGTGTTCCTTGGGACGTGTTCATTGTGTCTCCCTGCAGAAGAAGCAGGCAGTGGAGTGTAATCTGTTAAGGCTCCTTAGACTGAGGATTGTGGTTCCAGTGCCTACACCTCAAGAAAATACAAGGTGATATAAGACATTTATTTCGTTGTGCCCAAGGAGGGAGGTTTCTTTTCGTCATATCCTGGATCTCAGAGGTCAACTGTCATTTGCGGATTACTCATTTTTGCATGGAAACATTGCACTCAGTAAAAATGGCCGAACAGTTGGGGGAATTTCTGATTTCCTTGGATCTGTCTGAGGCGTACCTCAATATTTCTAACCGATTGGAACACCAACGGTTTCTGCGCTTCTCAGTGTTGGGGTGCCATTATCAGATTCAGGCACTGCCTTTTGGTCTAGCCACCGCTTCCAGGACTTTTTCCAAGGTTATGGTGGTGGTGGCGGCAGCAGAGCTAAGAGAGGATGGAATCCTAGTATTCCCGCATTTAGATGACTTGTTGATTCTCGGGCCAAGCCTCTCAAAGAGAGCCATCTGGTGACCCACAAGGTGATATCCCTGTTGAAGGATTTTGGTTGGGTGGTGAGCCTGCCCAAGAGCAGTCTTCAACCATCTCAGTCATTGGAGTTTCTGGATATGCGGTTCGACACCAAGCAGGGCAAGGCTTTTCTGCCAAAAGCTCATATTCAGAAGTTGTCATAGGTGTGTCTCTTGGTGAACCCTCTATGCCCAACAGTATGGTCCTATCTACAGGTATTTGGTTTGATGACGTCAACCCTGGAAGTGATGGTGTGGGCAAGGGCGCACATGCGTTAGCTTAAGCGTTCCCTGCTGTCTCATTGGAACCCACAGTCTCGGGACTTCGATTCACCTCCACCTGTTGATGGAAGTCTGCTCTCACCTCTAGTGGTGGTTGCAAGGGGGTCATCTGAGAAAGGGAGTTTCCTTGATATCACTAGACTGGTTGGTACTCACAACAGATGTGAGCCTTCATGGTTGGGAGCTCACTGTCAGAACTTTCGGCGCTGGAATTCAGAGGATTCTCTCTGGAACTTTAATTGGCTGGATGCCCTGGTGGTCAGGCTGGCATGCTTGCAGTTCAGTGACAATCTGCAGGGTCAAGCGGTCCAGGTAATGCGGACAACGCAGCGATGGTGGTTTACATCAATCAACAGGGAGGAACCAAGAGCCAGCAAGTGTCACAAGAGAGAGACCAACTTATGGAATGGGTGGAAATGCATCTTCAGGACATTTTGGCTTCACACATTGCAGGAAAAGGCAATGTAAGTGCAGGCTTTCTCAGCAAAAAATGGATATTGTCGGACAAGGCATTTCAGCTGATAGTGGATCGCTGGGGCCTTCCATTTCTAGACCTGCTGGTGACTTTTCGAAATGCGAAGGTTCCTCAATTCTTCAGTCACAGGAGAAATCTGAAGTCCTTGAGTATCAATGCTCTTGTGTAAGCCTGGCCGGAAGACAAGGTGCTGTATGCCTTTCCCCCATGGCCCATGTTGGGCAGAATAGTTCAGAGGGTTGAAGGCCACATGAGGGATGGTGCTCTGGCTGGCACCAGATTGGCCCAGGAGACCATAGTATGCAGATCTGCGAAGACTCCTGGTAGACTCCCCCCTCCGTCTTCCACTGCACAGGAATCTGTTGCAGCAGGGGCCTGTCCTTCATGAAGATCTGACTCAATTTTGTCTTACGGTATAATCCTTGAGAGGGCTTGCTTGTTTGAAGCATGGATATTCTGCTGTGGTGATTGCCACCTTACTTCGAGCACAAAGGTTTGCCACTTCCATAGCATATGTGTGAGTTTGGTGAGTGTTTGAGGCTTGATGTGAAGATCAAAGTGCTCTTCCTCATTCAGTTAAAATCTTGTTCATTTTGGAATTCCTGCAGGATGGGTTGAATTAATGTATTGTCCCTTAATTCCTTGAAGCTGTAGGTAGCAGCTCTTGCTTGTTTCGGGGTCCAGGTGAATGGTGAATCCTTATAGTCTCATCCTGATGTGGTAAATTTCTTGAGGGGAGTGAAGCATCTTAGGCCTCCTCTGCGGTTACTGGTTCCTTTCTGGAGTCTTAATCTGGTTTTGGATTTCTGGGCGGCTCCTACGTTTTCATTGTGGTTACTGACCTTGAAAATGGTGTTTCTTGTAGTGATCTGTTCTGTGCGTCAGGGGTGATACAGCTACATACCTTTCCTTCCTTCTTGCCTAAAGTAGTCTTAGACTTTCACTTAAATCAGTCCATTTCCTTGCCTTCTCTGGATAAGGAAAGAGATGCAGAGGAATATCGCCTGTTGCTTTCCTTGGATATCAAGAGACGCTCTTCATGGTGAGACTGCGCCTTGAATACTGTGTACATTTCTGGTCGCCGCATCTCAAAAAAAAAATATAGTTGCAATGGAGAAGGTACAGAGAAGGGTGACCAAAATGATAAAGGGGATGGAACAGCTCCCCTAAAGAAAGACTAAGGAAGTTAGGACTGTTCAGCTTGGAGAAGAGATGGCTGAGGGGGAATATGATAAAGGTGTTTAAAATCATGAGAGATCTAAAACGGGTAAATGTGAATCAGTTATTTACTCTTTCAGATAATAGGACTAGGGGGCACTCTGTGAAGATAGCATGTAGCACATTTAAAACTAATCAGAGAAAGTTCTTTTTCACTCAACGCACAATTAAACTATTAAATTTGTTGCCAGGGGGTGTAGTTAGCATAGCTGGGTTTAAAAAAGGTTTGGATAAGTTCTTGGAGGAGAAGTCCATTACCTGCTATTAATCAAGTTGACTTAGAAAATAGCCACTGCTCTTACTAGCATCAGTAGCATGGGATAGACTTAGTTTTTGGGTACTTGCCAGGTACTTACAGCCTGGATTGGCCACTGTTGGAAACAGGATGCTGGGCTTGATGGACCCTTGGTCTGACCCAGTATGGCATGCTCTTATGTGCCATGAGGTATCTAGAGGTTTCTAAACCTTTCCGAAAGATGGATCACCTGTTTGTCCTTCAAGGTGGAGATAAACAGGCAAGCCGGCTTCACAGGCTATGATAGCTCGCTGGATTAAGGAGATAGTCACAGTGGCGTATGTGGCAACTGAAAAAAAAAAGGTACCTACTCAGGTTAGTGCTTATTCCACTAGGGCTCAGCAATGTCATGGGCGGAGGTTAGATTGTTGTCCCCGGTTGACATTTGCCAAGCTGCAACATGGATTTCCTTGCACACCTTTTCCAAGTATTATCATTTGGATGTGCAGGCCCGGGAGGATGCAGCCTTTGCACGTGTGGTTCGGACTGGGCCACGGGCAGCCTCCTGCCCTATTTGGGAGTAGCTTGGGTACATCGCTCTGATCCTGAATCCATCTGTCTAGATGCTAGGAAATGAGAAATTACTACTTACCTGATAATTTCCTTTTCCTTAATGTAGACATGTGGATTCAGCTTCCTGCCCTTGGCTGCCGAATGATTGTGTTATGGTCGTCCTCTGTGCTACATGTTCCAAGGGTTACTGGTAAGTGTTCATCCAGTCCCTAGATTGGTGTTCATACATTCTTTGCCTGAGTTCAGTATTTCCTGTTGGTTGAGTGCTGAAATGGTTATCTGTTATTATTCAAGTTTTTTGCTAATCTGTCCACAGTTGGCTTTTTAAGAGAATACTGGCAGGTGGATGTCACTGCAGGGGTATATATACTATAGTTATCTAAAAGTTAACCAATAAGTTTAACTGGCTAATTTTAAACCTGCTCAATAGCATGTCTAACTTTTCTAGCTAACTTAGCTGGATAAGTCGGAATATCAACCTCCTTATGATTTTAGTTTTGGAAGCCTTCTTCAGGTAATTGCAGAATGAGGTAGACATGAAGTTTCCTGAACATGCAAGTAAGTGCCAGGTTGCATTACAGTGAAGTTCTAATGTGATGTTAGTTTTCAAAGGTATAAGAGTTGTAAGGCGAATTGAAGTCGAGGTGGAAGGGGTGACAGATTACATACAGCAAGACTTACAGCTACCAGCGATCTGTCTGATATTGGGCAAAGAAAACAAACGTATGTGTCAGCCCTCAATTCTATGTATCTAAGGGAACTAACATGGCACCCACATTACTTTAACATAAAAGAGAAAAAATAAAATGCCAGATCTGTGCTGTTCTATAGTCAATCTCACATTATCTCTAACCCTATATATATATCTATCTACAGATAAAAGCAGCGGAAGAAAAAGCCATTGCTGAAGAGGAAAAGCGCAGACAGCAGGTATGTTACTTATACTGCCTCCCTCGAACAAAAGTTTGACCCAAAGCAGTTTATAGCAAACAGAATCGTCATTTTGCGGTAAATAGCGCAACGCATGTTAGTATGCAAATTTCACATTTGCTATGCGAGTTGGAGGAGTTTGGATGGAGATAACAGTAACGAGCAGCTCCTAACATCAATTGCAATAGAATAATGCACAGCAACACAGGTTTTAACACTAGAAATAGCTACACCTTTTTTCTGTGCATTGTGCCCCTGCAGTAGCTGTGCATTATTGACCAAAAAGGTTTTTATCACACATGCTGTTCGGGCAGGAGAGAGGGAGAGAGAGACTCTGTAGAGACCAATATGTAACTTAACTGTTTATGCCACTGTAAGAGGAGTACTTTTAACTCTGGGTGAGGTGTGGGGTAATTTCTTTTGGGGGGGGTGTGAATTTATATATACAGTAGGAGGTACGAACAGCAAAGTTGACATCACTGAACATTTTCTGTTTGAACTGATGAAAGGTACAAGAGAAGTTGATTTGTACAATACACATTCTTCCTAGCTTCAAACAAGCTAGGTAGAGAGTGCATCAGGCTGGATAGAGAGTGCATTGCACAGATCAACTCCTCTTGTAACTTTCATCTGTTCAAACAGAAAACGTTCATTGATGTCAATTTTGCTGTTTATACCTCCTACTGTGTATATAAAACTGCCCTCCCCAAACCTCACCCCAAGTTAAAAGTGGTATAATTAGTTAAGTTTCATATTTGTCTCTACAGGGTCTCTCTCTCTTGCCATGTGTGAAAAGTAGCACTGGTGTGATGAATTTATCGTACCTTGCGGAAATTACCAATGCAATGCGGGAGCAGGGAAATTAGCCTAACTATGCCCTCCTTTTTTTTTTTTTTTTTTTTTTTTAATCGCAGGCGCCATTTTGGCTATAAATATAGCATTTCCTAGCTTGTAGTTAGATGGACTCAGGACCATTGGTTTATGCTCCCCTGGTCGCAGATGGAGATGGAGCAAGCTGACATCACAGTATACATAACCCTGCAGTGACCCCAGTCTCTCAGTATTCTCAGTCTCCAACAGATGGTGGACGTGCATCTCCCTATGTGGATTGCTTTGAGCTTTTTGAAAGGAGAAATTTGAAATTCTAAATTCAAGAAACGAAAGCCCTACTCTCCTGCGGTGGTACCTAAAGATTCCTCCCCCAGTTGAGAATTCCTGAGGCAATTTCCATGGTCCCTCAGAGGTGTGCCTTGGTCCAGTGGCTGGGTTTCCCATCTTGGAATTAGCTGCTACTTCAGCTGAAAGGCAGTGAGTGCAGGAGGCCGAGTGTGGCGGTGACGGCAGATGCCCTCTCCCCCTGCAGCCAGAGACTCTCTGTACTCATTTGGTAAGCGCTTTAGCTCAGGTAAGGTTTAAAAAAAAAAAAGAGTTTTTCCTGAAGCAGAACCAGAGGGGTTTCAGGACTTCCTCCGGTCTCTGTTCTCGGCTCACTGTGCTGACATTCGTTCCCGTTCCCGTTAGGATTGAGCAGCCTCCGGTAGGCTAGGCACCGCACTTAGGCTTTTTTCTTGCATGCCACATGTAGGCTGCGGCAGACGTTTTCACCCGCTCTTGAGTGTGTTCTGCCACCCTCTATAGGTCGTCAGTGTGCACAGTGTGTCAGCTCTGCACACACATTGTGCGCTCTGTTTTTGGATGTGCTTTTTACGCACACAAACTTCATGCTTAACTTGGCGCACAGGTTGTGTGTGCGCCTTGCCGCACTTTCTTCTAGGTGCTTATTTTTTTGGGCGCATTTCATTTTTGAGCACAAGCCGTTCAGACACATGTTTTACTGCATCGATGGCGCCGATAAGCAAGAAACCTAAGCGTCTTCCTATTTGTGTTGCTTGTCATATTAGGGCTTCTCAGCCTGACCTGGTTTCTAACCTGTGTCAGTGCTGCTCAGACATTCAGGGAGAGTTGTCTTCCTCTGATTTTGCTAAGCCTGGCTCTTCCCATTCTGATGACGGGTTGGTCACAACCTTGACTGGGGGGATGCCAGCTCTTGGTTCTCACTGGACTGGCTCCTCCACTGACGAAGGCAGTTCTGTGGGACCAGCTCCAGTTCCTTCTGGGCTGGGTCTGGACCCGGCTGCTTTTTCTTGGGTGGAATATTTTAAGGCTTACAAGCCTTTCTTCAAGCGCAGTCCTCTACTTCCCCGGACCCTCAACTGGTGGCTCCTCCCTCTTCCAGTCCTATGCTTAAACGCCAGGGCTCGCCTCAGCTCCCTGCGGGTGTTCAGGACAGGAATCCAGATGACACTGATGATGCGGTTGATTCAGATTCCCTGGAAGATGGGTCTATTCCTCCAGAGCTGGAACCGTATCGAACCATGTTTCGGTTCTTTCATAGAGATGAACTGCCAGGCCTGATTTCCAAGACCTTGAAATAGCTGGGTGTTCCTGGTTCAGATGCTTTGTGAGAGCCGAAAAAGAATCCCATTTGGGTTTCCTTAATTAAAGCCTCTTGTTTTTTCCCGGTGATGGATGCCATCCAGGAATTGATTGATCTGGAATAGGATGCCCCAGAGATAAATTTTAAAGGGGGTCGGATATTGGAAGGCCTGCACCCTCTGGATCCGGCTGTGAGAGAGCGTTTGCATTTTCCCAAAGTGGATGCTTTGGTATGTACCATGTCTAAGCGGATGACTATCTCCGTAGAGGGAGGACCGGCTTTGAAGGATGTCCATGATAGAAGAATTGAGGAAAAGCCAACGTAAAAGCAGACTTTCTCAGCAGGGAGAGTCTGGACTCAGGAGAGTGGGTGTTGTCAGCCGAGGTGTTTCAGGTGATTGTGGATCACTGGGGCCTTCCGTTCCTAGACCTGCTGGCGACTTCTCAAAATGCAAAGGTTCCTCGCTTCTACGGTTGCAGGAGAGATCCGTGGTCCCTGGGAATAGACTCTCTCATATAGGTCTGGCTGGAAAACAGATTGCTTTAGGCCTTCCTCGCGGCCCTTGCTGGGCAGGATAATTCGCAAAATCGAAGGCCACAGGGAGCTAGTACTTCTGGTGGTGCCGGACTGGCCCAGGTGTCCGTATAATGCGGATTTGTGACGACTCCTGTTAGAGATCCCCTTTTGTCTTCCGCCGCACATGGATCTGCTTCAGCAGGGACTGGTTCTTCACAAGGATCCAACTCAATTCTGTCTTAAGGTTTGGCCCTTGAGAGGGTTCGCCTGTTACAGCATGGTTATTCTTCTGTGGTGATTGCTATTTTACTCCGCATTCTCAATTTCTCCACTTCCTTGGCTTATGGGTGCGTTTGGAGAGTTTTTGAGGCCTGACGTGAGGAGCAGGGTGTTCTTCCTCGTTCAGTTAAGATCCCTCTCATTCTGGATTTTTTGCTGGTTGGATTGGATAAAGGCTTGGCTCTTAATTCCTTGAAGGATCAGGTTGCAGCTCTTGCCTGTTTCAAGAGCCTGGTGAATGGTGTTTCCTTGTCTCATCCTGATGTGGCCTGTTTTTTGAAGGGAGTGAAGCACCAGTTCCATTGTGGAGTCTAAATTTGGTGCTGGACGTTTTGGAGGGTCCTATGTTCCGACCACTGCATAGCCTTTCTTTATAGTTGTTGACTTTGAAGGCTGTGTTGCTGATGTTACATGTTCTGTGCGTCGGATTTCTGACCTGCAAGCATTGTCTTGCCGGGAGTCATTCCTTCGGGTGGCTCCGGGGTTGTTATAGCTGCATACTGTTCCATTCCTCTTGCCAATGTAGTCTTGGACTTTCATTTGAATCAGTCCAGCTCCTTGCCATCCCTGGATAAGGTCAGGGATGTGGAGGACTTTCGCCTTTACGCTCCTTGGATGTTAAAATGTCTTGTCATGCGATATCTGGAGGTCTCTGAGTCTTTTCGAAAAACGGATCACCAGTTTGTTCTCCATGGCGGATGTAAGCAGGGTGCTCCGGGTTTGTGGGCTACCATAGCTCTTGGATTAAGGAGGTGGTCACAGCCGTGTATGTGGATGTTAGAAAGCCGTTGCCTACTCAGCTTAGGGCTCATTCCACTAGGGATCAGACAGTGTCATGGGTGGAGGCTAGTCTATTATCTCCCGTCGATTTCTGCCGAGCTGCGACGTGGTCCTCCTTACACACTTTTTCAAAGTTTTATCATCTAGATGTGCAGGCCCGGGAGGATGTAGCCTTTGCACATACAGTGTTGACTGAACCGCGGGCAGCCTCCCACTCTGTTGGAGAGTAGCTTTGGTACATCCCCCTGGTTTTGAGTCCATCTGTCTACACGTTAGGAAACGGAGAAATTACTTACCTGATAATTTCATTTTCCTTAGTGTAGACAGATGGACTCAGCTTCCCACCCTTGACTGCTGCATGAGTGTATCAATAGTCTTCCTGTGGGGCTCTGGGTCCCAAGGGATTACTGGCAAGTGTTCATCTAATCCCTAGCATCGGGTAACCTAGAATCTTATGTGATTTCACTGATTATAGTTGGTTGAGTACAGTTCTGGTTACATGTTTTTAATCGTTTTTTGCTAGTCAGTCCACAGTTGCTTTTAAAGAGAATACTGGCAGGCTGGAGTCACTGCAGGGTTATATATACTGTGTCATCAGCTTGCTCCGTCTTCATCTGCTGGCAGGTGAGCATAAACCACTGGCCCTGAGTCTGCATTTGCACACGGATGTGCATGTCCTGGAAAGTAGGCGCTTTAGTTCTGCATGAAACTTCTTGTTTGAGATGTTCTCCACACCAAGATGAACATCATGGTGATTCTTGGTCATGTAATTGGATATGTTTTCTTTGAAGTTTGTGGAAGAACAGTGAATAATCCTCCCGCACCATGCAATTATCATTAATCTGCCCTTGCTGTACTCCCAGCATGCTTAGGAACTCGAAGAGTACACCCCTTGCGAACTTGTGTAAAAATACCATGCCATTTTCTGGGTGGTGCATCTGAAATGTTTTGTGTTCTTGTAACAGAATAAATGTGGAGATTGTCAAATACTTTCAACACACCATTTGTGTCCAGACAGCTTCATGATTTGATCATGTCCAACTCCCATACCAGATTATGGAGTTGACTCAGCCCTTTAAGGTCCAAGATGTCTAGGCAATGAGCATAGGATTGGACCTCATTGGAAGGTGACTTTTCCAGAATGCTTTGCTGTTGTCTTGCAAAGCAATCTATCAGGTCTGTGGTGTGAAGTGCAAATTTTCACTCTGTTTGGCTTCTGCAGAATGAAGAGATATTTCAACTCATTATGGCTTGGTAGGAAAAGGGGGAAGAGAGAAATGTGTATTCAAGATGGGAACAGTTTCTGCCACGGCCTTTTATGCCCTCATGAAAGCATGGTCACAAGCTTCAGGCTTTAAAGAGGATGTGCAAGACAGATTCAGTTCATGCTCGGCTGATCATCTTGCATGGCAACAGGTCCTAGCCCTGATTCCATTTGAGCTGGAAGCCCAAAGGAGCAGGAGGAAACTACCAAATAAAAGAAAATACATTGAAAATCTTATTGTAGAAGTAATAATTTAAAAAAAAAAAAAAATAGAAACTTGTGATATTTCCTAGGATTCCTTTCCAATTCTTGTTTTCACTCTAAGGGAATGTGGGTTTCATGTAAGCAAATTGTGTATGTGCTACTTTTGGTGGTATGCTGTCAGATGTCTGAAAAGGGGCACTTCAATACAAAATGTCCCTTTAAGAATCCTAGGTTTACTCCTCTTGTGCTTATTTTTAGGTATTGTTGTAATATTGCCGTATTTTAAAACAGCCAAGTTGCAAGCAGAGTAATAAAATGATCACTTTTATCTACTGAAATAAATGAATGCATGCAGTTGCTATTGTTTTAATTGTCTCCACAAAATCATACGTTTAGCAACATGCAATATATATAATAGTAAGGTATTTAACCCTATGTATATTTGCTCTTGATAACAAAATGCCTACAAGAGGTATCATAAAAGAAACCTTCCAGTTTGAAACCCTGTATCTTGTCCAGTGCTTATTTCCTCTGGAAAATTAATTCACATAAAGAAGACGGTCCATGCCATAAAATGCAAAACCAGACAAACTTATTTGCCAGTTTGGAGCCATATTTGAGTTTTAGGCAAAAAAGTACAAACACCCTGCAAGCTAGTTTGCATGTACAAATTTAGTATAGCACATCTTCTGGCCAAGAATTTCATTTCCTGCCAATTTTGGAAGGAGAAAATTTCCATAGACAGAATTATTCCAGAAAGCATAGCTGAATTTCGACCCCCTTTTTTAAGTTCAGAACTTTTAGGGCAAAAGTCCTGCTACGCTGTTGCAAGTTTTTGCTTGTATAATTTTTGTTTTGGGTTTTTTCATCCTTAAGTTTCAGGAAATTAAATTGTTGGGCAAGACACTTGCTATTTTTTGTTTTTCTATAAACAGACTATATACTCTTCGGCGCATTTGACTAGCGCTGAACATCTATTGCTTTTACCTTGCCTTTCTGTCCATGCACATGCAAAGACCGTAAACTCTCCCCATGCATGGACATGCCTGAAATGCCATAGGCAGGTATTGCCAGGATTCCAGCATGCCTTCCAAATTTGAGTCAGACTTGTGCACAAGCAGAGCTCCGGGAACACAGTGCCCAAAAACTTGAAAATGCTCCTCCTTGTCTTTACAAATTCTCCTACTTGCTTATGCTGCTTTTGCTTAAAACTTAAATCTAGCCCCTGTTCTTTTCTTGATTCCCATTAAGTGAAGATGTGCAACAAGAAAAAGATTGAATTAGGGCCATCGTTTTTTTTGTACTGACTAAATGCAAGATCCCTGAAAAAGGTCAGCAATATCCACAAGTTTTCAATATTGGTCAGTATAAGTCCCATATGGCTTTCTCTACTATGCATTTTTCCCATAAACACAGAATGGGGAAAACATCATAGTGAATGGAGCCCATATTGTCATCTAATCTCAGCAGTTGATATTTTACTTTTTGTACTGGTATATGTTGACATTGACAGTTTTTAATGTGTTTCTTGTACTCCTGCTTCAGGCTGAGCTGGAAGCTTTTGAAAACAGGCTGAGAGGAAGACGGAAGAGAAACAGGAAAAAGGACGACATAGAAATCGAACAGTCGCTGTGGCAGAAATACAAGGCTTACATACTAATGCCTGTTTTTGGCATGGCTCTTGCTGTGTTTGCTTTGTACATCACTCACAGTAATGTTTGACGTCTTGAGTTGAGATGTAAGATTCTGGTGTATATTCAGTTAACTCATTTGATGGGAAGCTCCATGCTGAAAATTCACGGCAGCTTAATTGACCTTCCTGCTAATGTATTGCCCTGACTGAGCAGTGAGACCCAAGTTAATTATGAGCCATCTATCATTAGAAAGGTCTCTTTCTGATGCTAGGAGTACGTCTTTGATTCCAGCAGTAACAGACCAGACCATTGATGTGAGTGTCCTGTCTTACCAAAGTCTGGAGCACTTTGTGAACCCGCTGCTCTGCTTCTGTTTGTAGGGATGAGCATAGCTGCAGCAATTCTGTATCCTCTTAAAAATGAGCTCTCATATAAACTGCATGGCTGGAAAACTTCTTGTTAAGGGGTGAGTTAATTTCCCCTGGCTAGACAGTAAGTTGCCTTGGATTATGAGCATGGAATTTCCTTTTAATAGTTAGCCTTTTGTAGAATTGATCTCAGTGTATAGTTTATTTGAGCTTTGTAGCTTATCCTTGCAAATTAGTTGCTTAAAAACTAAAAAAAAAAAAAAACCCCAACCCCACCCCCCCCACCACCACCACAAAGAATGTCTTTCAGAAGAACTACATCTATTCAAACTAATCAATGTGCATTGTGGATAGCATTAGGTACATAACCAGCACCAAAACTAAAAATATATCACATTATCATAGTACTTATCATTTTTACTGTGATACTAGAATACGCAGCGCTGTACAATGGTGATAAGCATTCAGGTAGAACAAGTCACTGCTCCAAGGACCTTATAATCTGTGTGTGTGTACCTGAGGCAGCATGAAATAGTGATTGCTCAAGGTCACAAGGAGTGTCAGTGAGAGAAGCAGGATTTGAATCCTATTTCCCAGCCCATTGCTTTAACCCCTGGGGCACTGCCTTTTTCTCTCTCATGTCTTTGTCATATTTTAATAAACCATCTAGCTATTATGGAGAAACCATTGTTTAGTAGCGATGTCATCCATGGCAGTTATTAGGTTTTATATTCATATAAATGTATTGACACGGCATTTTTACTGTTGTGTTTGTCTGTGATACATTTGTTTCAAAATAAGCAAGCTATTTCAATAGATGTATACTGAAAGACAATACCAGATAAAATGACTTGTTTTGCATTAGCTGGATGATATTAAAATGTAGCATAAAGTTCTGAAAATATTTTGGGTTGATTGTGCACTAGTTGCTTCTAAAACCCACGTGCATAGAGTCTGGGTTGATAGTATTCTTTAAATGTGTTTATCATAAAAATACGGATGATAGTCAAAACTAATTGAAATTTTAGCAAAGCATTTAGTCTATTTGTATAGTATTCTTTGTGCTTGTAGAATTCATCCTACCTAATTAAAAAGGAGAAAAAATACATGTCTTCTGTTGGATTATTACATAGTCCTTTTAATTGTACTTTATCTAGATTAAGCATATCTTTTCTGCAGATATTTTCTGAAGGGGGAGAAATTGGATATAATGAAAGTGGAAAGTTCATAATACATTACATAGTGTTGGTAAGATCAACATAGAACTGGGCTATAATTATGACCTTTACTTAATGTGATAAAAATCTAATATTGCTGTACAAGAAGTCCTTGACTTAAGGTGTTTCAAGTTACAATTCAGAGTTACTGCAATTCTAAATTGACACCAGCTTACATCACTTGTTTCACTTTAGGATGCCTGAACATCTTGTAATTGATTTAAGGGTATATGTAGCTGGGAGGAGACTGCCTGCTCCACCTCCCCTTCCCTGTCTGAGGGATACTGGCCATGCTATGGAAACTTACCATTTATTACCTTTAGGTGATCTGAAAAGTCTAGGAAAGGACCCCTGTTTGTCTCAGAATCAGACTGCTTTATTTTCAGACATTTCAGGTTTAGCAGTTAGAATAAGATAAGCACATGCCTCTAATGTCCTTAACACAATACAGGTGATACTGAGTAAAGTATCATTAGTAAACATGAACACATGAATCAGAGATGTTAACTTGCTTTGGGTATATTAATAAATATAATTAGCTAACTAACCCCGTAACTTTAGGAGATTACTTTCCATTTCACCCTGAGGCAGTCTCTGAAGAGGCAGTCCCTGCTGAAGGGAGCAGGTGTTTATAGCCCTAGTCTCTTGCTGAGCTAAGGCTGGTCTGAGCCCTGAAGAAGAAAAAGACAGGTTTGAGACGAACAGTCAGGTAACAGGCAGGACTCTTATGTGCAGACCTTTAGGACGTAAGAGGTCTTCTGCTTCGCCATAGGGGGAGGGGCAGGGATAATGCTTCTGGGATCATCCTTTACTGGTGTTTGTGTGTGGAATTCTTCTGCCTGTTGCCCACCCCCCCCCCCCCCCCCCCCAAGCCCTCTCTCCCCTGCTTCTTTTAACAGATCAGACATGCATATGTAAACAGCTCATGCATAGTCAACAGGGCAGATGGTGTCATTTTTTCATTTGACTTCTGACCCCTCATCCCATGGGGGGCAGGGTTTACTGCTCCTGCTGCATGGCAACCCTGGACCAGGGTCCGATAACCTCATGACCAACGCTGCCCTGCTGTGTCAGCGCTTTTTTGTGAGCTGATCTGTCTGATAAAACTCACCCTTTGGATAGGCTATCTTTTGTCTCTGGGTAGATTTGGGTTGTTTGCATGTGTCTGATCTGTTCCTGTCCTGGGGCAGCTTACTTCATTATTTGTGGAAAGAAGCTATAGCCCTAAATTAAACAGGCAGATCAGAAAACATGGGCACACATTGTTGTTCTGGTCAGAAGTTCCTCAACTTGGTTTTCTGTTGAAACATACATGTTAGCTCCATTATATGAAGTCAGCGTTCCTCTTGCATAGTCATTATTCCTTTTTGGTTGCATATAGTAGTGATATGTGATATCTCCTACATTTCCTCACTCCTTAAGTTGGGATGAGCTGGTAAGGCCTAACTACTAGACTACTGTACAAGTCTCAACTATTTGACATGTATGACCAACGATGACATCATCATTATGAGGCAATAATGCAGCAATAGTAGAGTAATAATAATGATAAGGAATCATAATAGTAATAATAAATGGAGTAATGAAAATTATAAATGAAAGTAATGGCATTATAGATGATAATAGAAAATATAAAAGCATAAGAAATACTGAAGTTCTCACAAAGTGCAGTTTAGGAACATGAGGTAGTGACATCAGTCTTAGATTCGAGGTAAGATATGTGTGTGCAAATTGTTTTTTTGTTTTTTTTATGTTAATGTGACAAAGTGTCACTAAGATTAATTCTGTAACTCATATCTCTAATTTCATAGCAATGTGTAAGTATGCTAAGCCAAGTTACAGTTCCAGAGACTTAGGTAGTGGAAGGTCACTCAGGCTTATGGCCTTCCGGTGAGAGTTTCCTCATGTGTCTGATTAGGGTCATTACTCTTCTAAAAAGGAGGATAGAGAAAATCAGGTGAACAACTGATATTGTGACAAGGCCAGGTAAAGCATAAGTCAGAACATGTCAGTTTGCAAAATATCTTTATCTCTAGAATCTTAATTGTATTCGGCAATTTCTGTTGTGTCCTGGTCCACAGACATTTCAACAGTGTGAGAATCTTTATAGTCTAAAAGATATACCAGGTTTTCATCAATGTTGATTTCATGACCCAAAATACATACAGGATATCTACCTCTGTGGAAACAGGGTTTGCTTCCGGTAATATAAACAACCCCAACCTCCTTTACAGTGACTATAGAGTTCTTAGGTACTGTGACTAAAGAAACATTACTGGATAATGGATCCTTTCTGGTAACATCATATTTGTTAGCAATAGCAATCTTTTTCAATGGGGTGCTAACTAACCAAACATTGTGTACAACAGCATTCTTAGTTTCAGAGAGTTCATCATACTTTGACCTGCTTATCTTACATTTCTCTTTGACATTGTCAGAGGACAAACCACATGGAGATTCAGTAATTTTCTTTAGTAAAGGCTTACCAGGCACAACCAAAGTATGTCCTTTGTTGGCATAGGCTTAAACTGGGAACTAAATATTGCTGTGGGTTGTCACTTTGATATCCAGAAGGACAGGAATAAATTGTCTGTACTTATTGCCTTTGGTAAACATTCTCAGGTAAAATAAAAGGCTAATTTAAAACATAAGCAACCTCCGTAACCTCAACAACCATATACAGAAGTATAGCATTGCATATATGATAAGAAATTTGGATCAAGATTGACTCAGTTACTCCGGGTAATTTTAGCAAAAGCATCTGTAATGATGTCCAAGGATGCCAAATATGTTTGGATTTGTCCTTTCATTAATAACTAATGCTGCTGTTCAATTCTCTAAACAAGTCATTGATGAGTTCAGTTTATGTATTTATTTATTTATTTTAAAATGTTTATATACCGCCTTTACAAATGAATTGATCAAAATGTTTTGACAGTAGTAATGTCCTCTTGGTTATTCTCAATCGCTTCAGAATGTAGTTAACCCATGTGACTGTGTTATTTTGGGTTTTACCCTGCACGGTTAATTGTTCTTGTTGATGAAGTAACTGTCCTGCAACTCCTTAACAGTGTTCTGCAAATTTTTAACAGAAACTGCATTTGCAATGGACATAGATGCACCAAAAAGCAAACCCAGATCCAGCAATTACTCCAATAAACCTCTTGGATCAGTCTTTTTTTTTTTTTTTTATGGGCTGAATCGTGATTTTGTCCAATTGGCTAAGAATGTTCTGAACGTTCTGGGTAACATACTTCCTGCGATCTTTGAACCAAGCTCTAATTTAAGGTAAATGCATGTTAGTGAGGTTAAAGTATTTCTGGATCACATTTTGGAGGTCCAGCGACACGATGACTTTCTGGGTGACAATCTGGGACTGTGTGACTAGGAAGCCCGAAGTATTTGGCATCACGATGCCAGAGAAGGGACCAGGTTCAACCAACTTGCAAGCTTTTGCTCCTGTCAACAGCAGCATTAGGAAAATCATTCTCAGGGATCAAAGGTCCATCTGAAAAACAACAGAGAACTACTCTGTTTTATTGTTAATGTCACTGGGCACAGCATTTGGATCCACAGATTAGTCCTGGGGGAACTCTGCGCTACTGCTGAGCGCAGAATTTGTTCAGAATTCCCCCCTGCGCAGAATTGCCAAATTCCGCACAGAAAATGGCAGAGACCCCAGCATGCCGCGAACAGAGGGCACCATTTGTGGCGAAGATAAAGGCCCCTGGCGCTCCGGTCGCGCTGAAGATGAAGGCCCCCCGGCATCCCGTCTTGGCAAACATAAAGGTGCCACAAATGGAGCATGCGTGCCATTCGCAGTGAACATGAAGGCCCCTGCGTGCCTCGAGAAACACTTCACTCACGGCAAACATGAAGGCCCCGGTGAGCATGAATGTATGTAGAGAGGTGTGTGTGTGAGGAAGTGGAGGGGAGGGAGTGTGAGAAGGGGGAGGGGGTATGTGAGAGAAATGAGGGGGTGAGAGGGGAGGGAGACAGCAAGGGGTGAGCAGGGAGGGTAATCAGGGAGAGAGAGAGAGCAAGGGGGTGTTTGAGTGTGGGTGCCAGAGAGAGGGAGCCTATATGAGGAAATTGTGAAGGCGTGTGTATGTGTGTGAGAGATTGGGAGCTGTTGTGTATGAGAAAGGGATCCTGTGTATGTGAGGGTGCTGGCCTTTGTGAAGGGATTGTGTATGTGTGAGACAGTCTGTGTGAAGGAGTGTGTGAGAGAGATAGCTTGTGTTAGGGTGTATGTGTGAGAGAGGGAGTTTGTGAGAGTGTGTACACAAGAGAGAGGGACCCTATATGAAGAGGGGGGGGGGGTGTGCAAGAGAGTGAAGGAGCCTGTATGAGGCTGGTTGGTTTGCCCTTGTAATTTTCATAGAGGCTGTCCACATCCTATGTTAGGGGCACTAAGCTTGCCTCCTTGTAGGCAGTTAGTAGAGCTGTCTACTATTTAGGAAGATCCCCAAAGAAAAGGTCTGTAAGCTCCTGCAGGCCTGTTTCATTTGTACCAGTGTCATAGATGAAAACTGCTTTAGGTTGTGGCTAAGTATCCCCAGGCTATCCTCTTCACTTCAGGTTATTCCATGTGCTGCTTCTCTGGTGCAGATAGCACTGAAATTCTTTTAGAGCATAGTTTCAGAAGCAATGAGATTACTTTTAATTTCCTTGGGTATGTTAGAAATATCCTCCTGAGCTTCTTTGCTAAAAGTACAAGGGAGAAGGGGAACTCTGCCTCTCCCAGAATTAATGTCCAGGAGGTCAAATACCTCATGAAGCTTAGCTAGATGTTGCGCCATTGTGAGGCGCAAACCCTGTTCAAATGGGGTGATCAGTACTATCATGGTCTGAATTCGCTGAACTAAATTTGTGTGCGCCACAGTACCCACTAGTGGCAGCTGGTAGGATGGCAATCTGGGTGGTGAGTTCCATTCCCAGCTCCTAGCTAGCTCCTCTCTGTACTCCAGCCTGCCCCACTTAGTAACTGAGGGAGCTGCAGCTCTCTGTCCGTCTACCTGCGGGAGGGGCGTGTTTCTCCCCCTACTCTTTTTTGGGGAAGTAGAGAGGGGCAACCTGCTGTTTCTCTGCTTAAGGAGCTTAGCATCTGATCTTCTGGCATTTCTATAAGACTTTGCCTTCCCTTTGCTCTGTTTACAGGGCAGTTCAGAATCAAGCCTTCTATCTCCCTCTGTCACTTGTTCTTTCCTAAGCCCATCCAGGTCTGATTCATTCTCTGCTAACTGTTGTACAAACAAATTGACTACCTCTTCCAACCTATTCAATTGATCTTGGGCTTCTTTCCCAGTTGTTTGCATTTGCTTATCTGTTAATTATTCATCAAACATGTCCACTTTAAGCCATAAACTCCTTGCTTCTCCGGCACGCTGATGTCTGTCATTCTCCTGGCTAATGTGAGATTCTAACAATTTTCTTTTCTGCTTTAAAGTGCCTGGCTTCACATTCTAACACCTCATTTCCTAGTTCAAGCAGATTTATATGAATTTTGGACGCCCTGTCTGAGGACAGGAGTCCTATGAGAACCATCTCGGTGGAACCTCCATAATGTAAGCAATATGAGGGTATATGTATGTGGGAGGAGACTGCCTGCTCCCCCTCCCCTTCCCTCTCTGGGGAATACTGGCCATGCTATGGCAACTTACCACTTATCACCTTATGGGTGGCCCGAAAATCTAGGAAAGTCTCAGAATCAGACTGCTTTATTTTCAGACATTTCAGGCTTAGCAGTTAGAATAAGTTAAATACATGCCTCTAACATCCTTAACATAGCACAGGTTATACTGAGCAAAGGTCTGCATCATTAGTAAGCATAAACATATTAGAACATTAACTTACTTTGGGTATATTAATAAATATAATTAGTTAACCCCATAACTTTGAGATTACCTTCCATTTCACCCTGAAGCAGTCTCTGAGGAGGCAGTTTCTGCTGAAGGGAGCAGGTGTTCTTGGCCCCAGTCACTTGCTGGGCTTAAGACTGGTCTCAGCCCTGAAAAAGAAAGTCAGGACTTTAAGTGCAGATTACTAGGACCCAGGAGCTCTTATCGTCATGGAATTCTTCCGCTGGTCACACCTACCTCCAAAGCTCTCTCTCCCCTGCTGCTTTTAATAGCCCAGATATGCATGTGTAAACAGCTCGTACATAGAGGGGTGGATGGTGTAATCTCCATCTCAGATCATTGGTCCCCCCTGTCCCATCGGGGGAGGGGGAGGGCTTACTGCTCCTGCTTTGAAGTGACCCCGGATCGGGGTCCAGTCTCAGATCCAGTAACCTCTTGACCAAAGCTGCCCTGCTGTATTTGTGCTTTTCTGTGAGCTGATATGTCAGCTAAAACTCGCCTTTTGATAAACTGTCTTTCATTTCTGGATAGATTTGTGTTGTTTTCGTGAATCTGACCTGTTCCTGTTCCAAGGCAGCTTATTTCGTTATTTGTAGAAAGTGTAGGAATTTGGAAAACCAGTCACTTATTTCCTTTAAAAATGTATGACTTTAGAATAAAACTGATCCCCAGGTCCCAATTTGTCTCTGAGCAAAATCTTAAATTAGAGTGACATTAAACAAGAAAATATGACAAGAAACCAAAATGTCCTCTTTTTAGGTGGCTTATTTGTATTAAGTACAATTCTAACAAAAATCTAAAAAATGTTTGGGCCCCATATCTTTCACAGGCAACTCTTTATATACTTTACATTTTCATTACCCCATATATAGCCTATGAATATATTACCCATTTCCTTGCATCTTATTCTAATGACATCATGACCTTATAGAGCCAATCAGGCAGGAGATTTATTCCTTCATATAAAAATATACTGATTAGGATGTCTCTTTTCTCCACCTTAGATCTTATCCTCCGTTTTAGATCCTGCCATATTAGATGGAGCATCATGAAAAACATTTTTATCTCATACAAAAAGGGGAACTCTTGTTTTCAGGCAGCCATGATTTAATCTAACATTTCTTAGATCGTAAGACTTAAACAGATACAAAAACATATTACTAGCTCAGCTATCTGTTCCACAACAATACTCTATTTTGTGTAGCTGACTTTGATACATAGGCCCAAGATAATCATAACTAGAGGGTCTTAACCTATCTAAATTCCACAAAAGTAGCTATAGTTCTAAATTAAACAGGCAGATCAGATACCCTGGGCACATATTGTTGTTCTAGTCAAAAGTTCCTCATCTTGTTTTTCTATTGAAACATACATATCTTGCGGAGTCAATATTTATTTTTGGTTGCATACAGTAGTGAAACATCTGATTTCTCCTACAGTCCCAGTAGACACACACTGGTGTGGTGATGACCAGGAGACTTAGCGAGATGACATCAATAGGAAGAGTGACTTATTGTCCTCAAAACAATGTCCGCGCAGTGCCCTGTAGGCATGCCTTGTCACTTTTCTTTGCAGACAAAAAAAAATGTAATGCTTTAAATCTGTATGCTTTTTACATTACTATATATTACTAAATTTTGGGTTATTTTGGTGAAATAGTGTATTGAGCCTTGGTGATAGATTTAATCCCCCATTTATGACATTGTTCTGATGGGGCAATCAGTTTCAACTTACAACATTTCGATTTAAGACATGGTTTGATGGAACCAAATGTGTCTTAAGTCTGAGGACTTCCTGTATGCTTTTTTGATGGTAGTTTAAATTCAAGATGTTAGAAAAAAATTTTTTGCTGCCTAGCTAAAACAGTATTCATGCTACTTTCTAATTTGCGTAATTCTTGCATCACCTATGTGGCAGAAAATCTTCAGATATTTGACCTGTGTCATTTATTGTCAAAATGGGAAAGGGTATTGGAGACCTGAATGGTTTGGTGGATTGGCACAGATTTCTCATCTTTTGCATCATTGCTGGTGGAGAAGAGTGGCTTCTGTGAAATGAGCTGAGTGTGTCTGTCCACTTTCCAGTGTAAATGTGGTCATGTACCTTAAAACTCCTGAGTCATCTACATAACCAAGTATTTGGCGTCAAATATTCAAACATGCATCTTTATTCATGCTGTCAAAAAGTCATCTCTAATTCAGAGATTTATTTAATCCTGTTCATAATCTTTTGTACACCTCTAAATAATAAGGTTATTGTAGTGTACGATTATGTGTAGGAACTCCAGGATTGGTAAAATGTTAAACTGAGGTTCTCTGGCATTTGCTTCTGCACCACAGTGCTAATTCCTGTTGGAAATCTTCCATCTGGATCACTTGGCCTCTAAACTGTGTTTGCTAGTGTTCACCATTATAGCTGGGCATATCTTGTCCTGAAAACAATAACATTTTCATTAAAAAGGTTGAACAACAGATTAAAGGGAACACAAAGCACAACTAAACAGCTGGTGTCAAACAGCACTGTTGTAATGTAAGACTGGATTTGAGTCACCAGCCCTTTTTCTGTTCCTTGTGCCATCCAGAGTAGGGGATCCTGCAGAGGTAGCATTCACAGTGCTTGGACAAGAAAGTCTGCTGTTGAATAGACAGATTTAGGGTACACACGTACCGGCTTCAGGAGGGAGCCATGAGTCTGTGGTATTAACCAAGGACTGTCACTGCAATGGTTATTTTATAGACTCCTCTCCCAATAGAAAGGAGAGGAGTCTATAAAATAAGGAAAAGTAGCTGCCAGTAAAAGCTCCTTATTCCATAGGATGGTATAGGCTGATTCCAGTTCAGCTGAGGCCCAGAGGATCAGGAGGAAACAGTAGGGCCAAAATACAAATGAGACACTCCATATATCTTAGACGCACTGAGGCATTTGTGCTAAACATGATCTTACTTTTGGCACTTTATTTTCATGAGGGAAAAGCACTGAAAATGTTTTCCATTGCTTAAGAATAGAGTATTGGGGGTCACGTGATGTGGTGAGCCGGAGTGGACGGAAACTCCTGAGCTCCGGGTGCCTAGCTCCGAAAGCGCGTCTCCAACTCGATAAATTGCAGCTCCAACAATCGCCTCCACCAGCAACTGTGAGTGCTTATGTCCATAGCCCGGTATATGAACAGGGCGTCCCCCCCGATGGCTTCTAGGACTACAAAAAAGGAAAAAGAAAAAGCGCGTGGTCCCGATGCCAAAATGGCCGCCGCGATCGAAAATGCAGGGGACTCCTCGCAGGCAGGGCTCACTTTGCCGGCTATTGAGCAGGTTATTAAGGCGGCCCTGGACGAAAAATTAGAGGGGCTGAAAGCACAAATGGGAGAGGTTCAATCGGCGATTGCTGAATTATCCCCTCGTATAGATCATGCTGAAGGCAGGATTTCAGTGCTGGAAGATGATGCTCTTAGATCTGAGACAAAAGTTGCAACGCAGGGGAAACTCCTAACACAGCTTTTAGATAAAGTGGACGACCTAGAAAATAGGGAGCGTAGAGTCAACTTACGTTTCCTAGGATTTTCTGAGGACATAGAGGACAAAAATGTGGGGGAAATACTTGAACAATGGCTCCCTGATGCCTTAGAACTGCAACAATATAAGGGGTCTCTTAAGATAGAGCGAGCGCACAGGCTAGGCGCAAAAAAACCTGACGCCACAAGACCACGCTTGATTATCGCAAAATTCTTAAGCTTCACCCAAAAGAATGCAATCTGGACGGCATACAGACGTAAGCAACACATCCAGTATGGGACATCTAATATTCGGATTTTCCAGGATTACTCAGCCCGGGTATCTGAGCAGCGTAAAGGGTTTGCGCCAGTCTGCTCTCAGCTATTCCAGCGGAAAATCAAATTTGCCCTTCAATACCCCGCGAAACTCAGGGTCTGGCACGCTGAAAAACAACATTTTTTCCAAACGCCAGAAGCAGCCGCTGAATTTATGCGAACCCTCACTAATCCTTAATCAGCTGGATCAGGGACCAGCACATACTGATCTTGGGCTACCCCCATGGAAAATGCTACAATGCCTTCCCCACTGGCTACTATAGAGAACCGGTAGCCTCTTCTATATGGCTTTTAATCACAGATTTAAGGAGACCACTGGAATGTTCATTTTTTTTTTTTTTCTTCTTCTCTCCTTTTTCAAAAACCGGCAAGGCATATCTCTTAGTGTCTCTTTCCTATTTGGATTTGTGGCCTCATATTTTTCTGTTGGGGCTTTCTGCTCACAATCTGGAGTTATAGCACTCGTACACTTATCAAATGACCTCTATGCCTCCACGAGTGAGGCTGTTCACCTTTTGGACTAGATGGGGAGGGAATTTCAGGGGGGGAGGGGGGAGGGGAACATCACTCAGCCTCAGTTCCAGTTTAACCATGCGATATTCCGCTACTAAGCAACTATTTCAACTATATATCAGTCACACCTACTCACACATGCCACCCGCAGATCCTACCAATTCAGAATCGGGCACAACCCCACCACAAGGACCTGGAGGGGAAGGTCAGGCTGGGAGCCTTCACCTCCTTTTTGAGTTTGACTACTACTCATCTGTCTCAGTGAGGCCCATAGCGTTCAATGCCTAACATAATATCATGGAACGTCAATGGGCTGGGTTCACCCATAAAACGCCGGAAAGTGCTCGACCACCTAAAACGACTACGGGCGGATATAGCAGGAGTACAGGAGACTCATCTCACGGCGGCTGAGAGCCAGAAACTGCAAAGAGACTGGGTTGGCTGCTGCGTTTTTTCAGCAGCAGTCCACAGGAAAGCAGGAGTTGCCATATTGATTAGTAAAGCAGCAAATTTTCAAGTTCTCAAGAGTGTTGCAGATCCTAATGGACGGTTCATTCTACTCGTGGGCCACTGGAACAATCTTCTGGTCACAATCTGTAACGTGTATGCCCCCAACGAGTATTCGCACTCATTTATGGAGTCGATCTGTAACTTGTTACATACACATTCACAGGGACAAACGTTTCTCATTGGGGACTTCAATTATGTACACGATGGATCGCTGGATAAACATCCACCGCACAAGAAAGTCTCTACCAACCAGAAGAGGGGCATAGCTTTTCTGTGTCATCAACTCCAACTCACAGATATATGGCGAGTCCTACACCCGGGAGAAACAGACTATACTCATGTTTCTCGGTCTCACTTGTCGCTATCTCGCATAGACTACATCCTGATTTCTCGCTCCCTATTCTTTCGTATTCAGAAAGCGACCATTGAAACTCAGATCATATCTGATCATGCTCCAATTACTGTCCAGCTCACCCCATCTCAAACTGCTTCAGGAGATCGCCTATGGAGATTTCCCAGCTATCTTAGAGATGATAACGGATTCAAAGAGTACTTGAAAACTAAATGGAAGGAGTACACCGAACATAATGCATCTTCCACGTCGGACCCTCACCTCTTTTGGGAAGCAGGGAAGGCGGTCCTACGAGGGGACATCATCTCTTATGTCCACGCCCGTAACAAAAAACTCAATCAAAAGATTCTAGACTATGAACAACAACTTGCAAAATGTAAAGCGGACTTAATCAATACCCCTTCGCTGGACCACCGCAAAGCCTACTACAGCTTACTTGGGAATTTAAATGCCCTGCTACATATGAGAACCCAGGCTTTTCTTCAGAAAGGAGAACAACATTTGTTTCGGTTCGGAAACAAGTCCGGCAAACTCATGGCGAATCTAGTTCGGACGGCTAGAAAGAAAACCTTTATCAACAGCATGAAAAGTTCCAATGGGATTATCACCACAGATCCACAGGAAATCTGCGAAGTTCTATGAAAATTTTATGAACAACTCTATACACCAGATCATAATAGAGGAGAATCGGAGGAGCTTGATTTTTTTCAGGGCTTACCACTCCCCACTCTCACGGTCTCCCAACGGGATTTTTTAAATAGGCCGCTTCAAACATATGAGATCGCCCATGCCATAGCAGCCACACAAGCCGGGAAGTCGCCAGGGCCGGATGGTATATCCTACGACTTTTATAAAATATTACATATGTCCGTGACGGTCCCACTTACTAATTATTACTCAGCAGGCCTCACAGCCGGGAAATTCCCTCAGTCATTTAACTTAGCCCATATCACAGTCCTACCCAAACCTGGTAAAGATTTATTGCAACCATCTTCCTACCGTCCGATTTCTCTGCTAAATTGCGATCTAAAACTCTTAGCGAAAGCTTTGGCGGAGAGGTTGAATGTTATACTTCCATCTGTGATATCTCCGCATCAAGTGGGCTTTGTGAAGGGTCGCTCACCTCATGTCAATATGTTAAAGTTAATCTCCGCTATGGAAATCAGCCAATCGCAACAAATCCCTGCCCTTGCTATCGGATTCGACTCCGAAAAAGCATTTGACAGGGTTGCTTGGCCCTACTTATTTGCCACGCTGCAACGATATGGCATCCAAGGCGACTTCCTACAGTATCTCCAACTACTATATAGTTCACCAGTTTCCCGTATTTTAGCAAATGGATACCTGTCCAAGGATGTACGGCTGGCACGGGGAGTAAGACAAGGATGTCCACTGTCCCCACTGCTTTATATATTAGCTATTGACCCCCTATTACGAAAGCTGGATCTGAGCACAACTATTCACGGTTTTGGAAGTCCACATTGTAACTTTAAAATTGCGGCTTTTGCCGACGATGTGTTAATCTTTACTACTCAACCACTGACGTCACTGCCCGAGGTCCTTAATCTACAACGTCAGTACGGACAGTTCGCAGGTTTAAAAATCAACCTCGATAAGTCTGAGGTTATAGACGTTACAGGTACGGTACGACCCGCTTGGGTGGGTGACTTTCCTCTACGCTGGGTATCCAAGGAACTCAAATACTTGGGCATACGGATTCCTATAAACATCAAACAGCTCTATGCCGCCAATATCAAACCATTACTCGAACAATCGGTAACAAAACTGCGTCAATGGACATCTCTTCCGCTTTCCATCACCGGACGGATACAACTGGTCAAAATGATCCTGCTACCAAAGTGGCTATATGTTATGCAACTCACGCCAGTTTGGCTCACTAAACAGGATTACAAACGCTTCCTGAAAGAGTTACAGCTGTTTCTGTGGCGGGGGAAAAAAGCACGACTTGCAATGGCAGTACTGACTATGCCAATGGACGCAGGGGGCTTGGGGTGTCCGGATTTGTCCACCTACAACCTTGCGTGCCTACTTCGCTATGTCAATGACTGGCTATTCTCTACGTCCAGATTTGTCCCCACCCAGCATCTATTAGCTTGGTATGGCGTCTCGTCCTTGAATCCATTACTTCATATCCCTTCTACAATGATTCCAAGACGCATTAAAAACTCTGTGCTATTGCACGCATGTCGAAAAGCCTGGATCCTTGTCTGCACCAAATATCAACAGCACACACGAATGAGTCCTCTGTTGCAGATATCGGGGAACCCACTCTTTGAGCCTGGACTCCACAAAAGTCCATTTCATAAATGGCGAGCTGCTGGCCTAACCTATGTGTACCAACTTTATGAGTTATCTACTGGAAGGATCCTCACATTTACAGAATTACAAACTGCATACAAGTTATTGGGATCCGACCTTTTTGCCTATCAGCAAATAAACCATTATATCCGTAGTCTTAATTTCACCGCACACTCTCTTCAGACCTCTCAAAAAATTTTGGACTTAATACATCCCGGCTTAACCAAGAAGTCCTCTATATCCAAGCTGACCAAGTCTTTACATACCATCAACCCATCGACTTTCCTCGACACGCTCTTGGGTAAATGGCAGCAATGGGCACTCTGCAAGATTACCACAGTGGACTTCAATTATAGTATGGCAGTTACTTATGAAATCTCTGACAATGTGCTTCTCCGAGAAACGCACTACAAATTTCTCTGGCGACTGTACATACCACCTACACGAGCATACCATATGCGTATTGTCCCAACTAACAAATGCTCCAAGTGTCAGACAATGGAGGGTGATTATACACACTGCTTTTGGGATTGCGAGGTCATTCTACGTTTTTGGGACCAGCTCGGCACCTTTTGTTCCCAATTGCTACATACACATATACCTCTTCTCCCTGAGGTATGGCTCTTTGGAATAATGCCAGATATGCTACGATCTCCAACTGATTCCGAACGATTATTCATACAGAAAGCAGGTCTCCTGGGGAAAAAATCTATTCTACAACACTGGACCACACACACCCCACCAAGCCATGAACAGTGGTTTAAACAACTGATACGTCTGTGCACGATGGAGCTTGTGGTGGCACGGACCTTGTCTACCAAGGCATCTGCACTGGTGTCGGCTATATGGTTACCTTTAACAGAATACTTGTCCCCGTCCATCCTTTCCACTGCACACTTACCATAAAGAGTCGTCGACACCATGAGGATGGACACTTGGAAATAGATGATGGACTTGCATTTACATTGTTTTGACAGTCTTCATTCTCTTCTGTCCTCGCTGTGTTGTGCTGTGTCTTGCGGGGTTGTGATGGAGCCATTATGTGTTTATTGGGGAGGTCCTTTGCCTTCTCTATTACAGTGTGTGGTTATGTGGGATGCTAATATGTTAACATGCTAAATTGCTTCCCTGCTTGTAGTTTCTAGTATATTGCAAATTTGATGGACTTTACCTGGAACTGGGGGAGGGCGGGGTGGAGAAGGGGGGGCAGGGGGGAATAGAGGGGGGGTAGCTGATAAAGAAATGTTTGCTCTCACCACTGATTTTGAGTATAGCCCTACTTGGGTGAGTTTACAGAAGTTTCATATTGCCTTATTCCGTGTACGATATTATTGGTGTTTTCACTACCATATTGGTGTATTTCTCGTTTTCTGTTTGTTGGGTACTTCTTTCTCACTGTTGTAATATTGTAAACATTTTTGAAAATTAATAAAAGACAATTTAAAAAAAAAAAAAAAAAAAAGAATAGAGTATTTTTTAACTTTAAATCTCTCAACTGGAAAATGTTACTTCATAGTTGAATGCTTATGTGATGATTCTGTTATGTGATTAATATGTGTCCTGCAGTTTGGATCATAGTTTCATTTTGAAACTGAACTGATGTATGTGGCATATGATCCATTGCATTCTGTTAATTTAAAAATACATTTTTGCAACATCAGAGCTAGCCACTGCTGTGGCAGAATCAGTAGCCTTCGCACAGAGACCTTCCATGGCTATGGTGAACCGATCTGGGTTGCTGAAGAGGATATCTCCTCCAGCTTTGGTGCAATGATTCACAGCCCATCTGTCAGAGCTAGTGAAGCATGCCTTTGCCTTAAGTCCTGGAGGACAGAAAAGGAAATCAGACCCTCTTCTGTCCAAGATGGAGGAAAGTTTCCTGCATAGTGGGGGCTGTCCAAAGTCCCACATCAGATTCCAGAATTAGTAGTATGTCCTCACCCAGTTGTGGATTCTCTTCATCCAGGGGAGTGCCCTGGTGAGTTGGAAAGGGGTCAAGCAGAGTCTGTCCATTCTGTGTTCTTCTTAATCTTTTTCTCCACAGAACAGCAGATGAAGATCCTCTTCAGGGTTATGGCTTATTGTTCTCCTATGGTGGAGGGGGAGAGGAGGAAAATTCTATGGGGGGTCCTTCAGATCCCATACCTGAATTACCTCATCAGGCTTCTGAGAAGGATCTCTATTTCAAGTTCTTGAATAACCTGGCAAAGGCGCTGTCCATTAGGAAAGAAAAGGATGCAAGAATTGACACTTTTCAGGTTTCTTCAGTTTCATCAACCTCCAGTTGATACTGTGGCTATCTTGGTTCACAAGTTCCTTAAGGATGTTCAGATGAGAATCTGGCAGGCACTGACATGTCTGCTGGTAGCTGATACTGGATTTAAAATAAATGGTCTAACTTTCCCCAGCTTTTGAGATCTTCCAACTTCCCACCACCATGTAGCAATGGAGTCCTCCCTGAAATATGTTATGTGCACTCATGAGCACTCCAACACTCTTCCTGGGAAAGACTCAAAGTTGTTGAACACATTTGGGGGAAAAAGGTTTTCCAAGGATCCATGCTGAGTTCCTGGATCATGGTTCACCAATACTACATAGTACAGTCTCTGCACAAATGCATGAAACAGCTAAATATATTTTAAATATTTTTTATTCTGCCACACTCCAATGTTTTCTGGGCAGATTACAATGATTACATTCATAATAAATATAGTTAACTTTGTTTATTACATGCTCTTCCATCAAGTGAGCTCAAAGTGAGTTACAGAACAGAGCTTGGGGGCCAACTTATCAACTTACATAGAAACAAAGTAATAAGAGTGAAAGGGGAATCAAAACTGAAAACAGAAATAACACGGTTCTATTAGTGTGAGGCTGGTATTCTGTGTTCAATGGACAAGGGCCTCCAGGACCAGACAGGTGTTTAGTTTTTTTCCAGAATGATAGAAGGTCTAGTGCCAGCCTGATGTTCAGTGGCAAGGAGTTCCAGAGGGGAAGGGATAGAGCCAGAGAAAGTTTTCTTCCGCATGTTAATAAGCCTCATTTCCTTGGGGACAGATACTACTAAGCGGGCACTGTGCAAAGAGGGAAAGCTGGAGAGTAAACAGAGAGTTGGCTGTTTAGGCAGGAGCCAGGCCAGGAGAGAAGTTTGAAAGAGATGCTAGAGACGATGGGGAGCCAGTGAAGAGATTTTAGTTGAGTAATTTGATCAAATTTGTTGGCATTAAGCAAGGATTGAGCTGCACTGCTTGTACAAATTGCAGCTATCAAATTATCAAAATAAAAAAAAGGGAATTACATTAGTCCAGGCAGGAGATGACAAAAGCCTGAATGGCTGTTGCATAGGCTAAATCATTCAAGAGATGGTGCAGGTGTATAACCAGTCAAAGGTGGAAAAAAGTACATTTAAAAAATTTTTGGTATTAGCTAACCAGGCGAGAACATTTGGAATTAACATTGCTGTTAGATTTCTATGTAAAATAGTAATGTATGTTGAAGGCAGAAAATATATATACTATGAGCCAGAACATCTTGAGAAATTCCTAGAGGAATATCGTAGTCAAAGGAGGGAAGATCAATCCTAATCCAAGATACAATTTGGTATATAGTTAAGCCTGCAAAACCCTTATATTTATTTCCTAAGGAAGTATCTTTTTTTGGTTTATATACTTGCTTATTATTTCTCCCTAGTATCTAGTTTAGTACCTTGGAAATAAGAAGGACAAAAATTTAATTGATGTAATAAGTTGTATGTAACAAAGGTATCTTATTTCTTATTTGAAAGTTCAATTGTATTATTGAATTATGTAATTTGAAATTCAGAAATAAAATAATAATTAAAAAAAAAAGTAGATTTAATGACTGACTGAATTTGGGCTTCAAAGGTTAGAGTCCATTGTGATGCTAAAATTTCTGACTTCATGACTGAGGACCAGTGCAGATCTGTCTAGTATTACTCTGGAACACAGGTGAGAGTGGTCCGAATTCCAATCCATAAAATTTGTTTTTTGGGAGTTGATATTTAGTTTATTGCAATGAAGCCAACTAGTAATCTTCCTGAGGCACAGATTTAGGTTGGAAATATTTTGGCTGGGATTAGTGCTTAAGAGGCACAACAGTTGTATGTCAACAGCATATGTGTGGAAGGGATGTGGGGATTCCTGATAAGCATGCCAAGCGAGGACAAATGTTGAACAAAGTAGGGGATAAAATGGAGCCTTGTGCTACACCGTAAGGGAGGGGGCGAGGAAGTCTTGACCGATGGAGATGGTTTGGATAAAGTACTTTAGGACTCTACCTGGGTAACATCAAGCTAGGTTGAGAGAACATTGTACAAATCTCATCTTTGTGTGTTTCCTCACTCCAAATGACATAAAATCTTCAAACGTGTACTGTTCTTTTCGTACGTCTCACTCTGAATGTCAAAGTGGCCCCTAACCCCTACACTACTACCTAAACCTCACCTCGAGTAACTTGGTGGGCCTCATATAGAGGTATAAATACCTAACTACTATAAGGGCCTTATAGCTAGTCTCCACTCGCTCTCTCTCTTCTCCCCTCGCGCCCCCAGTGGTTGTAGGTAGGAATTGTGGCAGTTATCGCACTCTTCTTCCTATCACATGTGATAGTTTGATGAATCCTGCATAAGCTGAAAATTAGCTGGATAAGTGTGTGCAAATGATATACCTGAGTATTTGTACTTCCAATTTCAAAAGGATATATGTATAGATTTTACTCACGTAATTTTGATGCTTTTACCCTAGGTAAGTCAACTTTTTATAATACGTGTGCGGCAATGAAATAACCAGTCTTAGCAATTATTCTACCAGTTAGCCCAATCCATCTGCAGCTGATGCAGACCCTCCTGGCTCTTCAACCTGAAGTTCCCCTATTGCACCCAGAGCTTCTACCCAGTCATTTGTTCAGTGTTATGATGTTTATGATCACTTATACCAGATATTGAGTAGGAATAAATATACACAAGTAAAAGACTTTTATGTATGTCTCTTTGGTAGATTTTAAAATAGCAACTTATTCACGTAAATGTTAGCCCTGCCCCAGAACACCCCTATATGCCCCTTTTTCACATGAGCAAAGTTATTTGTGGATCCCAATTTTCACACGTACGTTGCGATTTTGAAAATAGCATGTATTTGCATATGTGCTATTTTGTGTGCAAGTGCTAATTTTTACATGTGCATCATTTGAAAACTCACCTAAAAATATATAGACATAAAAACATATAAAATCAACAATAATAATTCATGATGTTCTATATTCAGGTGCAAAGGTTTTGTCTGGAGCAGCCCACCATTGATTAAGTGGTTCTCACAGGACGGTAGTCCTCACATATGGGTGACATCAAAGGATGGAGCCCAATCACGGAACACTTCTGTCAAAGTTTCCAGAACTTTGACTGGCCCCTACTGGGCATGCCCAGCATGGCACTAACCCTGCAACCAGCAGGGGTCCCCCTTCAGTCTTCTTTTTTCCGAGCAGCAGTAGCCATGCGGTTAAGGAGCTCTGTAGATATTCCTGACGGGAATTTTCCTCACGGAATTACTAAAAATGAATTTACCCCACAGGGGGTCCCTCCTTTAACTTTTTCAAGCTGCGGTACTTCGGTAAGTGTTTTATCTGTTTTCCGTCGATTACCGTCGAGTTTGGCCCTCTCAGCCTACTGGCCATTGACCGTACCGCGGCTCAATTATTTCATGGCCATGGCATCGGGGTTCCGTCGGTGCCCAGACTGTAATCACACCATGTCCATCACAGACCCTCACAGAGCGAAATTACTGCAGATAGCAGCGCGAGCCCCCAGTGCCGAGACTTCAAATATCTTCTTCAACTGGACCTCCAGCTTCAGATCCTGAAGATCCTTCAGCACCGTGGCACCCGTGACCGGAACGGTCATCTGCTTCGTCACCGCCGAAACCGATGTGTCCACCTTTGGAACCCTCAGTACCTCCAACGCTTCCTCCGGTAAGGGATATAGTTTATCCATGGCCTTAGAGACCTTCAGACCCAGGTCCGGGGTATCCCACTCTCTGTAGAGTAGATCCGTGGAGGAGAAATGAAAGGGGAAGGTAGTGGGAGGTCTGCTGAGGCCCAGCAAGACCGGATCCATAGTGCCACCCTGAGATTCCCCCGGGGGGGGTCCAGGATTCCCAGTTCCCCCAGAATGGCGGGAATGAGGGGGGCCAACTCGTCCCTGCGGAAGAAACTAAGCACTCTCGGGTCATCGCTGTCCGAAGACTGGCCCTGCCGCGCCTTTTCCTGCGCGGGCGTACCGTCACTCTCTACCCCCCTCGGGGCCGGGGATGGGGACTCCTGATCTTCCAAGTCCTCTGAAGAGTCCGATGTGACAATGTCATCTCTGGGTGGGACGGCCCGCAGTGGTCGTTTAGCCTTGGGGGGGCCCGGGAGGTCCTCCGTCCGTGGGTGCCACTGGAGGGGTCCCCCGGGGCTCCTGCAGACACCGGCATCTCTTAAGGGCCTTGCGGGCCTTAAAAGCCCTGTGCATGGCCAGAATAAAGTCCAATGAGAACGAGGTAGCTGATTCCGCAGAGTCCGAGTCCGAATCGTGGCCCCCGCCCCGCCGGAGGGAGTGGGCTGGTCGTTGCGGCGAAAGGGAGGGGGGAGAATCCCTGGATCCCTCCCCGACAGGACCGGACCCCGCGGGGACTGAGGGAAAAATGGCGGCGGTGCCTGCGTTCCCCTTAGACCCAGTAGGAGCCCCCGAGGAGCGCGCCCCCACCCCGATCGCGATGGAAGTCTGCCGCAGCACGAGCTCCCGGAGCGTCCCCGACGATCCTTCCCCCCCCTCCCCCCCGGGATGCAGGCCGAACACAGCCCATCCTGGGAGAGGCGCACGCTGCCGGAGCCGCAGGCTGTGCAGGCCACACCATGTGGCATGCCTGTTTTGCTGAACTGCCCGAGAGTGAGGGGAAGCCCGCGAAACCGCCCGGCGCGAAGGGAGGAGACAAGAAAACAAAAAAACATTCGGGTCGGGGAGCCGCCACGAGGGAGGAAAAGTTCCGCTTTTATTAATTTTTTTTTTTTTTTTTTTTTACAAAATCACTCACCGGTGCTGTCACCCGCTGGGTCCTGAAAACGGTCCGGCTGGGGTGAGTGAGCCGGGCTCCCCGGTATCACCCCAGCTGGGCTATGTCGGGTGGGATCCTCGACCCCAAGCACCAGCAGAACGCTCTACGAGGAGGGATGGCCCTCTCAGGGCCTGGCAACCTCCTGGGAGCACCAACCGGCAGCTGAAAACTGAGGAGAAAAACCTTTTTTTTTTTTTTAAACTTAATTAATAACTAGCAAGGGAAGACAGACAGCCCAACTGTCCTGCCTGTCTAACCTCCCAAAGGCTTCAAACCTAAAACTCTTTCTTTAACCAGGTTGTGAGCTACGCACCCGAACCACCTGCTGGAAACAGAGAAATACTGACAGGCTGTGGGCAGCACCCTGGTATATATAGTGGAGCCTGACAAGTTTTGCTCTGTTTCCACCTGCTGGTGCGGGGGCATAACCCAGGAGTCTGGACTGATCTGGTACGTACAGGGAATGGCTCTTAGGGAAGATAAGGCCATTGCAGAAAGACTAAATGAATTCTTTGCTTCTGGGTTTACTAATGAGGATGTTGGGGAGATACCAGTTCCGGAGATGGTTTTCAGGGGTAATGAGTCAGATGCACTGAACGAAATCACTGTGAACCTGGAAGATGTAGAAGGCCAGATTGACAAACTAAAGAGTAGAAAATCACCTGGACCGGATGTTATGCATCCTAGGGTACTGAAGGAACTAAAAAATGAAATTTCTGATCTACTAGTTAAAATTTGTAACCTATCATTAAAATCATCCATTGTACCTGAAGCCTGGAGGGTGGCCAATGTAACACCAATATTTAAAAAAGGCTCCAGGGGCGATTCGGGTAACTATAGACCAGTGAGCCTAACTTCAGTGCCGGGAAAAATAGTGGAAACTATTCTCAAGATCAAAATCGAAGAGCATATAGAAAGACATGATTTAATGGAACACAGTCAACACGGATTTACCCAAGGGAAGTCTTACCTAACAAATCTGCTTCATTTTTTTGAAGGGGTTAATAAAAATGTGGATAAAGGTGACCGGTAGATGTAGTGTATTTGGATTTTCAAAAGGCGTTTGACAAAGTCCCTCATGAGAGGCTTCTAAGAAAACTAAAAAGTCATGGGATAGGAGGCGATGTCCTTTTGTGGATTACGTGGTTAAAACACAGGAAACAGAGAGTAGGATTAAATGGTCAATTTTCTCAGTGGAAAAGGATAAACAGTGGAGTGCCTCAGGGATCTGTACTTGGACTGGTGCTTTTCAATACATTTATAAATGATCTGGAAAGGAATACGACGAGTGAGGTTATCAAATCTGCAGATGATACAAAATTATTCAGAGTAGTTAAATCACAAGCAGACTGTGATGCATTACAGGAGGACCTTGCAAGACTGGAAGATTGGGCATCCAAATGGCAGATGAAATGTAATGTGGACAAGTGCAAGGTGTTGCATATAGGGAAAAATAACCCTTGCTGTAGTTACACAATGTTAGGTTCCATATTAGGAGCTACCTCCCAGGAAAAAAATCTAGGCATAATAGTGGGTAATACTTTAAAATTGTTGGCTGCCTTTTATTTATTTATTTTTATTCCACTTTTCACTTTTTTCAGAGCTTCAAAGTGGATTACATTCAGGTACTGTAAGTATTTCCCTATCCCCAAGGTGCTTACAATCTAAGGGGGTCATTTTTCAAATGCGGTAAGGCGTTTTTGCATGCGTTAAGGGCTTATCGCATGCGAAAAGCCCCGTTTTCACATGCGATCGCACCATATTGTATGGTGCGATGCAAATTCCAAAAATGGGCAGAGAGTGGGCTGGGTTAGGCTCCCTGCGAAGAGTATTGCACAGCCATAACGCAGGCTTTTAACTACACCTTTTTCAAATGTGTTAGGCAGTGCGATAGTGGCTGTGACCATGCGGAAAGGGTTTATCTCCATTTGCGATGTGTCCCGTAAGGCTTATTTCAGAGGATTTGAAGGCTGGGGGGAGAGAGAGGGAGATTGGCCATCATAGCATGTCCCATACATAGGTATTTGTATCCCTAGGATAGGCCCACCTAGTAACTCGAGGTGGGGATTAGGTAAGAGTGTAGGGGGTTAGGGGCCGCTTTCACATTGTACATGAGATGTACAAACAGAACAGTGGTCTCTTGTGAAGATTAGCTGGCCTTCGGAGTGAGAAAACTCACTCCAAGATGAGATTTGGGCAAGGGTCTCTCAACCTAGCTTGATGTTACCCAGGTAGAGAGTCCATCAAGCTAGGTTGATGGACTCTCTCTCTCTCTCTCTCTGGGATCATTGAACTACGGGTCCCCCAGTGGTTGAATGCAGGAAATACATCAGGTTTGGCACTGTGCACTAACTTAGCTCTTCGCACAGGTAATTATCGCAAAATGCGATAAATACTATATTAACATAAAACACGCCCCTTTTGCTATCGCATGCGGTACTTACCGCATTTTGATAAATCCAGGCCTAAGTTTGTACCTGAGGCAATGGAGGGTAAAGTGACTTGCCCAAGGTCACAAGGAGCGACAGCAGGACTTTTGGGACAATCCTATTTAATGTACCATGTCTGACAAATGTGCATCTCTGAAGAACAGCCAGGGACATGAACAATTTTACCACGAGGTTATTTTCTACAATAACATGTATGGCAGCTGTGTTGTATAGCTTCAGTGTTACAGGAGTGCTGGAACCAGGTAGAGATTGCTTGTTTGTGAGTGACATGTATACATTTTGCATGCACCCCGGATGCATTTTTCCATTCATAAAGATCTGACATAGCATAACAAAGCGCTATAGTGTACATATAGTGTTAGAGTAAAAAGTGGCATGGACTAAGGTTTTGGAAATAGTGGGGCGGATTTTAAAAGGGAAGAGAGTTAGGCAACCCAACAGAGAGGTTCCAATAAAAGCAAATGTAGTCCTTGTGCCTATAAGTAAAGAATCACCTGAGCTAAAGAATTCCAAAATATCCCTATCACCTGAAAAGCAGGTTGTTAATACAAACAAAAAACACACTTTGAAATGTCTGTATGCCAATGTCAGAAGTCTAAGAAGTAAGATTGGAGAGTTAGAGTGTATAACAGTAAATGATGAGATAGACATAATTGGCATCTCAGAGATCTGGTAGAAGAAGGATAACCAATTGAACAGTACTATATCAGGGTACAATAACAGGGAGGATCAACTTGGTGTGGGTGTGGCACTTTATATCCGGAAGGGTATAGTGTCCAACAGAATAAAGATCATACAAGAGACTAAAGGCTCAGTAGAATCTATGGCTAGAGGTTCCATGTGTATTGGGTAAGAGTATAGTAATAGGAATATACTACCATCCATCTAGCCAAACTGGACAGACAGATGATGAAATGCTAAGAGAAATCAGGGAAGCTAACCAATTTGGCAGTGCAGTAATAATGGGAGACTTCAATTACCCTAATATTGACTGGGTAAATGTAACATCAGGATATGCTAGAGACCTAAAGTTCCTAGATGGAATAAACAACTTCTTCATGGAGCAATTGGTTCAGGAACTAATGAGAGAGGGAGGTATTTTAGATTTAATTCTAAGTGGACTGGAGAAAAAACCCATCACAATCTAATAGAGACACTTACAAGTCTCTCATGCACCGCTACCGGACAGTCATTACACAAACTAAAAGGGATTTCTACGCCCAGAAAATTCACCACTTCATCTTCGATCCCAAAGCTCTCTTCTCCCTCGTCCCGTCGCTCACTAAATCCTCCCCCCCATCCATCCCGGACGATCAATCCGCCAAAAAAGCTGCTGAACTAGCAACTTACTTTAAGAAAAAAATCACAGACCTTGTAACACCGTTAAATGCCAACAAGGGCTCACATGTGACCCCTCTATATTCAGTACATATCCAACAGAACACAACTCTGACCAAATTTGATCTTATCTCCTCCCTAGAGATTGAAACAGTCCTAAAAAAACTTAAACCCTCCTCACACCCCAATGATGCGATCCCTTCCAATTTACTCAGAGCCATCCCTAAAACAGTGGCCAAACCCATCGCAGACATTATCAATTGTTCTCTAACTCAAGGCTCTGTTCCAGACCCGCTGAAACTCGCAATCCTCAAACCACTCCTGAAAAAACCTAACCTTTCTCCAGATGACCCAGCCAACTTCCGTCCTATTGCAAATCTCCCCTTCATCACTAAAATCCTGGAAAAAATAGTAAACAGACAACTGACGGAATACCTTGACGACAACAAAATTCTAGCATCATCTCAATTTGGTTTTCGCAAAGAACGGAGCACTGAAACTCTCTTAATCCCCTTAACTGACACAATACTCATGAATCTAGAAAAAAAAAACAACCCTGCTTACTCATACTCCTCGATCTATCAGCCGCATTCGACACGGTGAAACACTCCCTTCTCCTGGAATGTCTAGCCAACATCGGAATCAAAGACACCGCACTAAACTGGTTTAAGTCATTTCTACAAAACAGATTTTACAAAGTCAGAATCAACAACAATGAATCACACCCTGTCGACTCCTCTATGGGAGTCCCTCAAGGCTCCTCATTATCCCCTACTCTGTTCAACATTTATTTGTTACCGTTATGCCAGCTTCTATCCAAACTCAACCTTAAATATTTACGCAGACGACGTTCAAATTTTTATACCAATTGAAGAATCCCTTCAAAAAACACTAGAATTCTGGAACTCCTGCCTATCTTCCATAAACAAATTGCTCTCAAGCCTTAATCTAATTCTCAATTCCAATAAAACAGAAATACTCCTTATCTCTCAAGACGGTAACTACGCCAGGCCAAACGCAAACCAAATAAATCAACCATCCTTGTCTGCCCAAGTGAGAAACCTAGGAGTCATCATGGATGATCAACTAAACCTAAAGAGATTCGTCAATAACACTGCTAAGGAGGGCTTTTTTAAATTACAAGTCCTTAAACGTCTCAGACCACTACTGCACTTCCAAGACTACCGATCAGTACTCCAAGCAATCATTTTCGCTAAAATCGATTACTGCAATTCGTTGCTAATCGGCATTCCAACTATCACCCTCAAACCCCTTCAAATGCTGCAGAACGCCGCAGCCAGGATACTGACTAAGACTAACAGGAGAGATCATATCACCCCCATTTTGAGGGACCTACATTGGCTCCCAATAAAGTACAGAATCTTATTCAAAACACTATCTATCATTCACAAAAGCCTTCACAAGGGCATTCCTCTTGAACTCAACTCTCCACTTCAATTTCATCTTCCAACTAGACCAACAAGAACAGCTTACAAAAACACTCTCAGAACAACACACGTCAAAACTTCACTAAGCAAACGGGCACTGTCTTCTGCAGGACCATCAATTTGGAACTCCCTACCTTCTTTGCTCCGGTCAGAACATTGCCCAATCAACTTCAAAAAGAGACTAAAAACCTGGCTATTCGAACAAGTGTACCTATCAGGACAATAAAATACATCAACACCCACTCACTAGCAAATATTCTACCTAAAAACCCTCAAACCAAGCTTAAAATATAAAACATTACTATAAGATAATTTTCAGTTTTTTCTCCATCCTCCCTTATGCACTAAGTTATTATACCCATGTTAATCTACCCTAAGTTATTATACCCATGTTAATTTACCCATGTACTAAGTTATTTTACCCATGTATTCTGTTTTCCAATTTTAATACCCTGTTTTATGTAACTTGCATTCCTTCATGCTTGTCGTTTTCAGTTACAATGTAAACCGAGATGATATGCAAATTCTGCATGAATCCCGGTATATAAAAATGTTAAATAAATAAATAAATAAATTTGATGAGAAAGGTAACGGTGGTGGGACCACTTGGCAATAGTGATGATAACATGATCAAATTTGAACTAATGAATGGAAGGGGGCAATTTGTAAATCTGTAGCTCTAATACTACATTTTCAAAAGGGAAACTTTGATAAAATGAGGAAAATAGAAAAAAACTGAAAGGTGCAGTTGCAAAGGTTAAAAGTGTACCACAGGCGTGGACATTGTTTAAAAATACAATCTTAGAAGCACAGTTTAGATGTATCCCACACATTAAAAAAGGTGGAAAGAAGGCAAAACGATTACTGGCATGGTTAAAAGGTAAGGTGAAAGAGGCTATTTTAGCCAAAAAACATCCTTCAAAAATTGGAAGAAGGATCCATCTGAAGAAAATAGGAAAAATCATAAGGATTGTCAAGTTAATTGTAAAACATTGATAAGATAGGCTAAGAGAAAATTTGAAATGAAGTTGGCCATAGAGGCAAAAACTCATAATAAAAAGTTTGAAAAATATATCTGAAGCAAGAAACCTGTGAGGGAGTTGGTTGGACCTTTAAATGACCAAGGGGTTAAAGGGGCTTCAGTGTTTACTAATGAGTATGTTGGGGAGATATCGATTCCAGAGATGGTTTTCAAGGGTGATGACTCCGATGAAGTGAACCAAATCACTGTGAACTTGGAAGATGTAGTAGACCAGATTGACAAACTAAAGAGCAGCAAATCACCTGGTCTGGATGGTATGCATTCCAGGGTTCTGAAGAAACTAAAAAATGAAATTTCAGATCTTTTAGTTAAAAATTGTAACCTATCATTATTTATCTATATATTTTTTTCCTATACCGATGTTCGTGGTAGCTTCACACTGGTGTCCAATACAACATAGCAAATTCATAGAATAAAATGTATACATGATACATATCATAAAATAACTGGCTAAACTCAAGTTCATGTTAAATAAAATAATAATAAACTAAAAACAATAAAAAAATTATTTTAAATAAAATATTAAAACACAATTTGATGGAACATAATAAAGTAAGAGCCTGTAACCTTCATTAAAACATCAAGTAAAAGCCTGTAAAAATAACCAGGTTTTTAAGTTCTTTTTAAAAGACTGCATATTCTCTTCTAACTGTAATTCAGGTGGTAATTCATTCCATAAACCAGGACCTGCAAAAGATAGTGTTTACTGAAAAGGATGTTGGGGAGGTACCCGTACGGAGAAGGTTTTCATGGGTAATGATTCAAATGGACTGAACCAAATCATGGTGAACCTAGAAGATGTGGTAGGCCGGATTGACAAACTGAAGAGTAGTAAATCACCTGGACCGGATGGTATACACCGCAGGGTTCTGAAGGAACTCAAAAATGAAATTTCAGACCTATTAGTAAAAAGTTGTAACCTATCACTAAAGTCATCCATTGTACCTGAAGACTGGAGGGATAGCTAATGTAACCCCAATATTTAAAAAGGGCTCCAGGGGCGATCCAGGAAACTACAGACTGGTAAGCCTGACTTCAGTGCCAGGAAAAATAGTGGAACTTGTTCTAAATATCAAAATCACAGAACATATAGAAAGACATGGTTTAATGGAACAAAGTCAGCATGGCTTTACCCAAGGCAAGTCTTGCCTCACAAATCTGCTTCACTTTTATGACAGAGTTAATAAACATGTGGATAAAGGTGAACCGATAGATGTAGTGGATTTTCAGAAGGCGTTTGACAAAGTTCCTCATGAGAGGCTTCTAGGAAAAGTAAAAAGTCATGGGATAGGTGGCGATGTATATTTATATGTATACTTCGGTATATAAAAATGTTAAATAAATAAATAAATGTCCTTTTGTGGATTACAAACTGGCTAAAAGATTAGAAACAGAGAGTAGGATTAAATGGACAATTTTCTCAGTGGAAGGGAGTGGGCAGTGGAGTGCCTCAGGGATCTGTATTTGGGACCCTTACTTTTCAATATATTTATAAATAATCTGGAAAGAAATACGAATGAGGTAATCAAATTTGTAGATGATAGAAAATTGTTCAGAGTAGTTAAATCACAAGCAGATTGTGATAAATAGCAGGAAGACCTTGTGAGAATGGAAAATTGGGCATTGAAATGGCAGATGAAATTTAATGTGGATAATTGCAAGGTGATGAATATAGGGAAAAATAACCCATGCTATAGTTACACAATGTTAGGTTCCATATTAGGTGCTACCACCTAAGAAAGAGAACTAGGTGTCATAGTGGATAGCACATTGAAATAGTTGGTTCAGTGTGCTGCAGCAGTCAAAAATGCAAACAGAATGTTGGGAATTATTAGAAATGTCAATATGCCTCTGTATCGCTCCATAGTGAGACCGCACCTTGTATACTGTGTACAATTCTGGTGCCGCATCTCAAAAAAGATATAGCTGCGATGGAGAAGGGTGACCAAAATGATAAGGGGAATGGAACAGCTCCCCTATGAGGAAAGACTAAAGAGGTTAGGACTTTTCAGCTTGGAGAAGAGACGGCTGAGGGGGGATATGATAGAGGTGTTTAAAATCATGAGAGGTCTAAAATAGGTAGATGTGAATCGGTTATTTACTCTTTCAGATAATAAAGACTAGGGGGCACTCCATGAAGTTAGCATGTGGCACATTTAAAACTAATCGGAAAAAGTTATTTTTCACTCAACGCACAATTAAACTCTGGAATTTGTTGCCAGAGGATGTGATTAGTACAGTTAGGGGTAGATTTTATAAACTTACGCGCACACGTACTTTTGTTCGCAAACCAGGCGCGAACAAAAGTACGCCGGATTTTATAAGATACGCGTGTAGCCGCGTGTATCTTATAAAATCCGGGGTCGGCGCGCGCAAGGGGGTGCACATTTGTGCAACTTGCACGCGCCGAGCCCAGCACGCGCTGCCCGCACACGCTGCCCGAAATCGGAGCGGCCTCGGAGGGAACTTTCATTCCAGCCCCCCGCACCTTCCCCTCCCTTCCCCTACCTAATCCACCCCCCCGGCCCTATCTAGACCCCCTCCCTACCTTTATCCTAAAAGTTACTACTGCCTCTGGGCAGTAGTAACTTATGCGCGCCGGCGCAGCAGGCCCCGACACAGGCCGCTGTGTTGGGGCACTCGGCCACGCCCCCAGACCGCCCACACACCCCCGAACATGCCCCTGATGCAAAACTATGCCCCCCCCCGGCCACACCCCTGATCGCCCCTTTTTGCAAGCCCCGGGACTTACGTGCACCGCCGAGCCTATGCAAAATAGGCTCGGCGCGCGCAGGGAGGGGTTTGGGGTAGGTTTTCGGGGGGTACGTGCGTATCCCTTTGAAAATCTACCCCTTAGTGTAGCTGTGTTTAAAAAAGGATTGGAGAAGTTCTTGGAGGAGAAGTCCATTACCTGCTATTAATTAAGTTGACTTAGAAAATAGCCACTGCTATTAATTGCAACAGTAACATGGAATATGCTTAGTTTTTGGGTACTTGCCAGGTTCTTATGGCCTGGATTGGCCACTGTTGGAAACAGGATGCTGGGCTTCATGGACCCTTGGTCTGACCCAGTATGGCATGTTCTTATGTTCTTAAGTTCAGATGTGCAATACTGGGTGATGGGATTGTTAATAGTCCTTTTCCTGTGGAACGTAAATTACGCTGAGGAGTGAGTAGGCGTAAAGCAGCATTAAACCATTCAATTTTGTCATTAAAAATTGACTTGTGAATGAGGACTAAAACCTTATATTTTATCCTAAAAGAGATGGGTAACCAATGCAAATCTTTTAAAATTGGAGTTATGTGATCATATTTTCTAGTATTTGTTAATAGTTCTGCGGCTGCGTTCTGAAGTAACTGTAATGGACGAATAGTCTAATTTAGATAAAATCAAGGCCTGTAAAACTATTCTAAAAACATTAGTGTGAAGTAATGGTTTCAATTTTTAAAAAATGTGTAGCTTAAAAAATCCTTCTTTTAAAAGAGTACTGATATTTTTCCAACTTACTTCACTGTCTATAATAACTCTAAGATCTCTTACCTGATGTACAATATTATATCTGGGCTTAATGGATTCAATTTCACAGCAGATACTATCATTTAATTTATTTCAAATTAGTAGGATCTCTGTTTTAGAATTATTTAATGATAAACTCATGTGAGATAGAAGCTGCAGTATGGTTCCTAAATAAATTTCCCAAAGTTTAAGGGTATTCTCAATGGAGTCAGTGATGGGAAGCAAGATTTGGACATTGTCCACATATATATAAAGTATTATTCCCAATCCAGCCAGAAGTTTGCACAAAGGCAACATATAAATGTTGAAGAGTATGGCTGATAATGACAATCCCCGAGGAACTCCATTAATTAACTGAAATTGATCTGATTCGCAAGTTCCGATTTTAACCTTAAAGGAATGATTACTTAAATAAGATTTGAACCATTGAAGAGTAAAATTAGAAAGCCCTATTTCAAGAAGTCGAGTAACCAGGATTTTATGATTTATTGTGTCAACGGCCGCCGAAATATCCAACATTATAAGCAAATATGACTGTCTGTTGCCAATCCTCTTAAAATGGTATCGGACAATGAAACAAGAAGAGTCTCTGTATTAAAGAATTTGGGAAATCCAAACTGGGCAGGAAATAGAATATTATTAGAGTCTAAGTATTCAGTTAGTTGGTGATTGACTGCTTTTTCAATTAGTTTGGATATAAATGAAAGATTTGAAAACTGGTCTGAAATTATTAGGATCAGTATTATCTAGATTAGGATTTTTTCAAAATAGTTTGAAATGTGCCATTGTAAAACCTATCAGGGAAGAATCCTTGATTTAAGGATGTATTTATGATATCAGCCAGGGGTTTGGCAATGATATCAGGAATGAGCTTTAAGGTTTTGGTGGGGATGGCGTCAAGCAGATGAGAGGCAGGATTTATTTTTTATATTAAAGTTGCAATTTCAGATAATGAAACGTTATCAAAATTTGACCAACATAATTCAGGATTAGTTGGTAAGGTAAAGTGAGGGCATGATTTGAGGAAGCTTATTAATTAAGTTGGAAATCTTATTTTTAAAGAAAGAAGCAAATTCATTACATTTTTGTCATACATTTTCTTGAGGAAGAGACAGTGTCTTGGGTTTAATGAGGTCTGAGACATAGGCAAAAAGGACTTTGGGCTTATATTGATAGTTATGTATTTTTATTAGAATAAAAATCTTGCTTGGCAGTATTAATGAGGATCTGTATTTGCTGAGGGTGGCTCGATAATTTCCAAGAGTAATGTGGTTTGGATTTTTTCGCCATTTATTTTCTAGGCGTCTTAAAGATAATTTAAAATCATCCATTACACCTGAAGACTGGAGGGTGGCCAATGTAACCCAATATTTAAAAAGGGCTCCAGGGGCGATCCAAGAAACTATAGACCAGTGAGCCTGACTTAAGTGCTGGGAAAAATAGTGGAAACTATTCTAAAGATCAAAATCACAGAGCACATAGAATGACATGGTTTAATGGAACACAGCATGGATTTACCCAAGAGAAGTCTTGCCTCATAAATCTGCTTCATTTTTTTTGAAGGCCTTAATAAACATGTGGTTAAAGGGGAACTAGTAGATGTAGTATATTTGGATTTTCAGAAGGTGTTTGACAAAATCCCTCATGAAAGGCTTCTAAGAAAATTAAAAAGTCATGGGATAGGAGGCAATGTCCTTTCATGGATTACCAACTGGTTACAAGACAGGAAACCAAGAGTAGGATTAAATGGTTAATTTTCTCAGTGGAAAAGTGTAAATAATGGAGTGCCTCAGGGCTCTGTACTTGGACCGGTGCTTTTTAATATATTTATAAATGATCTGGAAAAGAATATGACGAGTGAGGTAATCAAATTTGCAGATGATACAAAATTATTCAAAGTAGTTAAATCACAAGCGGATTATGATAAATTGCAGGCGGACCTTGTGAGACTGGAAAATTGGGCATCCAAATGGCAGATGAAATTTAATGTGAACAAATGCAAGGTGATGCATATAGGGAAAAATAACCCATGCTGTAGTTACATGATGTTAGGTTCCATATTAGGAGTTGCCACACAGGAAAAAGATCTAGGCATCATAGTATATAATACATAGAAATCGTCGGCTCAGTGTGCTGCAGCAGTCAAAAAAGCAAACAGAATGTTAGGAATTATTAGGAAGGGAATGGTGACTAAAATGAAAAATGTCATAATGCCTCTGTATCACTCCATGGTGAGACCGGACGTTAGGTACTGTGTATAATTCTGGTCACCGCATCTCAAAAAATATATAGTTGCATTGGAGAAGGTACAGAGGAGGGCAACCAAAATGATAAAGGGGATGGAACAGCTCCCCTATGAGGAAAGGCTAAAGAGGTTAGGACTTTTCAGCTAGGACAAGAGAAAGCTGAGGGGGGATATGATAGAGGTCTTTAAAATCATGAGAGGTATAGAATGGGTAGATGTGAATTGGTTCTTTATTCTTTCGGATAACAGAAGGACTAGGGGGCACTCCATGAAGTTAGCAAGTAGCACATTTAAAACTAATCGAAGAAAATTCTTTTTCACTCAACACAAAATTAAGCAATTAGTGCAGTTAGTGTAGCTGGGTTTAAAAAAGGTTTGGATAAGATCTTGGAGGGGAAGTCCATTAAGTGCTATTAATCAAGTTGACAGGGGTAGATTTTCAAATAGCGCGATTTGGCATACTTTTGTTGGCGCATCAGGTGCAAACAAAAGTACGCTGGATTTTAGTAGATACACGCGTAGCCACGCGTATCCGCTAAAATCCGGGATCGGCGTGCGCAAGGCTATCGATTCCGTATAGCCGGCGCGTGCCGAGCCGCGCAGCCTACCTCCGTTCCCTCCGAGGCCGCTCCGAAATCGGAGCGGCCTCGGAGGGAACTTTCTTTTGCCCTCCCCTCACCTTCCCCTCCTTTACCCTACCTAACCCACCCGCCCGGCCCTGTCTAAACCCCCCCCTTACCTTTGTCGGGGGATTTACGCCTCCCAGAGGGAGACGTAAATCCCCGCGCGCCAGCGGGCCGCTAGCGCGCCGGGACGCGACCTGGGGGCGGGTCCGGAGGGCGCGGCCATGCCCCCGGACTGCCCCGGGCCATAACCACGCTCCCGGGCCCGCCCCCGAAACGCTACGTCCTGCCCCGAAAACGCCGCGCGGATCGGGCCCGCCCCCGACACGCCCCCCTCGAAAAACCCCGGGACTTACGCGAGTCCCGGGGTCTGCGCGCGCCGGTGCGCCTATTGAACATAGGCGCACCGGCGAGCAGGGCTCTGAAAATCCGCCCCTTAGGGAATAGCCACTGCTATTACTGGCATCAGTAGCGTGGGAAATACTTAGTGTTTGGGTACTTGCCAGATACTTATAGCCTGGTTTGGCCTCTGTTGGAAACAGGATGCTGGGCTTGATGGACCCTTGGTCTGACCCAGTATAGCAATTTCTTATGTTCTTATGATCCCTCCTCCTTCACTCGCTAGAACAGGAGAAGCATGCACACAGGCTATTCCTGAACCAAAGGAAAGAGCGGCCAAACAGGTTGCCTGTCCATCTCCCACCAGGCTGCAGAAGAGAGCAATTAAGTTGGTCAATTTTTCTCATTAGCTCCTTCCGGAGGAAAGGAACACAGGGTGAATAATCTGCTTGGGTCCCCCACAGGACTGAGAGTAGCCACCCTTAGGATTGGACAAAGCTGAGCACTGCTTCACCCTACTCCGCCATCAGGAGAGCACTGCTCACCCCCCCCCCCCCCCCACGGCAAGGAAGTCTTGCTGCTTATGTTTATTCAGAGCCCCTCCCCCAATCATCCTCAAAGAGAGCAGACTTATAAAAAGGAGAACAGTGGCCTCTACTGATTTCCCCCTCTCCCAAGGATGCTGGAGCTGGGTCAGGGAGTCTAGAAGCAGAAAGGAAAATACAACTGGTTTCTATTTCTTTATTCTAGTTGGGACTTCTGGGAGGGGAGGGAAACTGGTGACCACCAGGGGTTTGGGGGATCTCTGGATCCATTGCAGGGATTGTATTGCATGGGGATAGAGTTAAGCTTGCCAGCTCACCTTTTCTCAGAGGCATTCCAATGACAGTCTGAAGAAATTTCACCATCTTGTATTATTTTACATTTTCTTGTATTTGTTTTTAGTCATTTTATTGTTAATTTTATTTTTGTGCATGTTTTCTTTTTCCCCACCCCAGATTGAATTAAAGAGGGAGGTAAGAAAGGCCAATAAATAAATGGAGTTCTAGTTCTAATTGCCCTATTGCCCTAAGAGCTTATTTAGGTGACTGCCTGTGTGTGTGTGTATGTATGTATGTATGCCTGTGTGTGTGTGTATGTATGTATGTATGTATGCCTGTGTGCGTGTGGGTGAGTGTGTGACTGCCTGCTTGGGTAGATGTGTATATTGGGGGACATATGTATATTGGTATGTGTATATTGGGGGACATCTACCCTGCCTGGGTAGATGTCCCCCAATATAAGCTCAAAAATCATTTCTCCAGCTACTCTTTTCTCCTTAACCCCCCCCCCCCCCGCCCCCATCATCCCTTCCTCTATGCCAACATCCCTCTCTTTCATTTTGCCATTCTCCCATTTCGTTACTGTACATAATTCCATTGGTTAGTCACTTCCTGTTACTATATTTGTTTACTGTACAAAGCATGTTGCTATATTATTCCCCTTATGTGTTACTTGTAAAGCCTGTTGCTGCATTATTATTACATGTAAACAGAGGTGATGTTCCGAACATGTCGCAGTATATAAAAATACGAAAATAGATAAATAAATGTGTGACTGCTTGTGTGTGTTGGAGGGGGGTGAGAGCCTTTCTGTGTAGGTGAGAGGCTGTGTTGGTGTGGGAGACCTTGTGTGTGTTGGTGGGAGGGTGAGAGCATGTGTGTGTCTGTGGGAGGAGGGGTGGAGAGCCTGTGTGTGGATGTGTATGTGTAACTGCTTGGGTGTGGGTGGGTAAACGAATGGTGCCTTCCTGGGGCTTCCTAGGATTTGTCTGTTTGAGAATGAGTGTGTGTGTGTGTGTGTGTGAAAATGAATTAATGCCTGCCTGGGGGTCTCTGTGTATGTGTGAAAATGAATGTGTGCATGCCTGGGGGGTGGGGGGAGCAGTGTGAGAATGAATGGGAGCTTGCCTGGGGGGGTGTGTGTGTGTGTATGTGAGGGTGCCAGTGAAAGTGAGAGCGTGTGTGTGTATGAGAATCCAGGGGAGTAAGAGCTTGTGTGTGGGGGGTGGGGGGGAGAGAGGGACTTATAGCCTGAGAGTGTGGCAGTATCTGTGAGAGAGAGGTTGTGGGTGTGTATAAGAGTATGTATGTATGTGTGTGTATGTGACAGTGTATGTGTGAGAGAAAGAGGATAAAGTTTGTTCACCCTCCCCGCCCAATCCACAACAATTTTAGGGCGACAGGAAATAAAAAGGTATCAGGTATGGAGAGTGGGGAATTTTTTAAATTCTTATTAGATTTAACTGATGAATTTTATTTGATCTATCTTGTTTTGAAATATTTTGTTTTGTTTTTTTTTTTAGAACATTTTAAAAAAATGTTGATGTTCTGTTCATCAGCCATTTTGAAATATTTATTCTTTCTTTTAGTATAATTTTACTATTATGATAATTGTTGTATTTCTTGATTTTATTATTGTTTTATGAGAAATGATGGCGTTTCTATTTTTCCATTGTTGCACTGCATACAGGTCTGGTTTCATGCAGTTTCCAGTTCAGTTTTTGTCTGTACATTTGTTTATATTTTATTCTATATTTGGTGTCGATCTGTCTATGTTCTACATGTGTGACCGAAGTGATGTATTCTACTTGCATGTAGTTTCTGTGTAGGGATACAGCAGCCTGGCTTATTTTGTTTTCCTAATAGGAGGTGTATTGGTGTTTTAGAACCTGATGTCTGTTATGGTCTGCGGGTATGAGGGCCCTGGGCTGAGGTGAGAGATGGTACCGCCCACAGGGAGGAGCCCCGTGAGCCTCACCGTCGGGAGGCGAGATCTCTGCTTCTGGGTGTGATGGACAGCAGGAACTGGAGAGAGAGAGAGAGAGACTGCCCGCAGAGCGGGGAGTGCAGTAGAAAGTCACACAGACACCATGGTGCCACTGAGTTTGTAAAATGGGGTATACCCAAAGGAGGATTCCTCTGTAGAGAAGGTCTGGCAATGATCAGCAATGATCCGCAAAGCAGGGAACACCGGCAAGGGTCCTCTGTATAGATGATACGGCAATGGTCTGCAGAGCGGGGTACACTGATGAGGGTTCCTCTGTAGAGATGATATGGCAGTGGTTCGCAGGGCAGGGTACACCGATTAGAGCTCTTGTAGAGATGAAATGGTAGTGATCCTCAGAGCGGGGTACTCACAGTAGAGATGGTTCCAGGGATAACCCTGGGGAGCAGGACATGAAGTGATCTTCAGCGCAAGGCCCTCTGAGGAACAGATAACCAAAGAAGAGGAAAGGGCCCCCGAGGAACGTCTCACGCCGAGAAAGCAGGAACTGGAATGGAAGTCTGAAGTGAGCAAAGAGTATTCAGCAACGAGGGAACTCATTGCCAAGTTGTAGGCACGCAGGGCCAGCCGGCTTAAGAGTCCGTGGAGAATGACATCATCCGGGGGGGACACCCCCGAGGTTCCCGCCATGACGTGCTTAAGACTGGCGCGGGAGCGCGCACGCACACCTAAGGAACTCCAAGGGCAAGATGGTGGTCCGCAGCATCCACGCCGTCCAAGGATGCCCAGGAACATGAGCATGCAGGTCGGTGTAAGCTGGCGGAGGCCGCAAGGCTACCCATTGGAGTCAGTGTGGTGAGGAAAGAGGTGAGCAACAGCGCTCACAGCCGTCTTCTACCGATGGGCGTAATAGTACCCCCCTTCTTAGGGCTAATCCCCGAGGGTTTCGGTTTTCTTGGGTGAGAGACATGGAACTGTTTGATTAGATCTTTGTCAAGGATCTTGACTGCAGGGTCCCAGCTGTTCTCTTCTGGCCCAAATCCTTCCCACGAGATCAAGTATTCCCTTCGCTTCCCACGCTTCCTCACGTCCAGGATGTCCTGTACTTGATAGGTAATGTCCTCCTCTGATGCCAGAGGTTGAGGCTCAGGAGGTTTCTTGGAGAACTTGGACAAAGTGAGAGGTTTTAAGAGGGAGATGTGGAAGGCGTTATGAATCTTGAGCGATGTAGGGTAGGTGAAAGCTGTAAGTGACCAGACCCAGTCAGCGAAGTACAACAAAGGGTCCGATGTATCTTGGAGCGAAGCGTGCTGAAGGCAGATTCAAGCGAAGGAAATGGTTGCTGAGCCACACTTTGTCCCCAGGGTTAAACTGTGGAGCTGCCCGATGATGGGCATCGTAGAATTTCTTCGATTTCTGGGCAGCTGGTCCGCGGAGCGGGGTATACTGAAGAGGTTCCTCTGTAGAGCTGATACGGCAGTAGTCCGCAGGGCAGGGTACAGCGATGAGAGCTCTTGTAGAGATGAAATGGTAGTGATCCGCAGAGCGGCACAGTAGAGATGCGATGGTTCCAGGGTAACCCTGGGGAATGGGGCATGAAGCGGTCTTCAAGGCCTCCGAGGAGCGGATAGCCAGAGACAAGGAAAGGGCCCCCGAGGAGTGGGTACCCAGGAACGTCTCACGCCGAGAAAGCAGGAACTGGAACGGAAGTCCGAAGTGAGCAAAGCAGATTCAGCATTGAGGGAACTCGTTGCCAAGTTGTAGGCAGGCAGGTCCATCCGGCTTAAGAGTCCGTGGAGAATGATGTGATCTGGGGGGGATGCCCCCAAGGTTCCCGCCATGATGTGCTTAAGACTGGCCCGGGAGCACGCGCGCGCAAAGAATTCCAAGGGCAAGATGGTGGTTGGCAGCATCCATGCCGTCCCGGGAACATGAGCGTGCAGGTCGGCATAAGCTGGCGGAGGCCGCAAGGCTACCCATAGGAGACAGTGTGGTGAGGAACGAGCTGCGACCGGGCGTAACAATGTCATATTTGTAATGTTGTCTCTTCTTTTTTTTTTTTTTTTTAAATTTACTCTTCATTATAATTTCTTACTTTTGATACAGAAAATTTTTCAATATGCATACCATGTTCCAGATATAAAGCATACAAATTATTATTCCCATAATCTTCTAAGAAATATAAGGTACAATAACATCTGGTCCTATGCATATTAAACAAATCCATAGAGAAATAGGGGAAACTAAGTGTGAATATAGCAGATAATACTAAATAAATACAATTATAACTTTCAAAAAAAGAGACATGCTGACTCCCTATGAGTGAAGCTCCAAACATTCTCACTACCAGCTTCTTTTAGAGGATTCTAGGATCACGATGAAGAATCTAAGTAGGCACGTAATTGCACCGGGTCAGTAAATACGTACTTAGCATCTCCGGAGAACAATATACAGCGACAAGGGAAACGTAACATAAACCTTGCACCTCTTTCTATAATTTCTCCCTTCATTGCTAAAAATCCTTTCCTTTTAATTTGTTATTCTCGCTATATCTGGAAAAATTTGAATAGGCTGACCGTAAAATTTCAATTTTTGAAATCTAAAATAATGCTTCAATATATTATCTCTATCAATTCTAGAAGAAAACTGCACAATCAATGTTGCTCTTGAAGGAATGTCCATTTCAAAGGATTTCTCCAATACTTTTGTTAAATTCAAACTCATTTCTGCTAGATTTTCCTGCTGAATTTGATTTTCTCCAGCAAGAAACCAATGGGTATTTCAGGATATTAACAAGGTAACTTTTTAACAAGTCTTTTGCAGATTGCAATTTAGTTCTAGGAAAATTCAGAAATCTCAAGTTATCCCTCTTAGACTGATTCTCAAAAAATTCCATTTTATTCTCAACCATTTTATCCGATTTTATCAGATTGGTTTGCACTTCTTCAATATTTTTCACTTTCCCTTTCAAAGTATCCGTTCTTTTCTCCACTTTCATCAGTGCTTCCTCCACATTATGAGATTTAGTCATTGCCTCCTGAACAGTTGCTGTTAGCATATTGATAGATTTCTGCATAGCAATTAAAATATTCTTAATCTCTTCTATGGAAGGTACAAGAGTAGAGGTAGCGCTGAATAGTGGTTCAATATTCAATGATTTTCCTACCTCCAAAAGACCTTCTCCACTCCTTTCTTGTTGTTCCGAGCATTGCTGGACATAAGTCCTGTGATTCCTGGAGCCCTGCTTCATAGGGGTTCACCGAAGAGAATTCTCCCTCTCTTCTCTGGAAGCCATTGTTTGCTATAAAAGATTTTCCGAGCAAATCCACATCACAGGACCTACTCACGGGTGAGTCCGGAGTAGCTGGAAATCCCGGGCTCAAAGAAGTTTCCAGAGTCAAGGGGCTCGGCAGCTGCTCCTTGCCTGCCCCAGTGACTAGAGTTTCTGGGTTAGTTGTCAGCATCCTCGCGAAGACTGTATCAATCATCGGCTGTCGCATTTCTTGCACAGGAGTAGAGGAACTATCATGCACCCGAGCTTTCCTCTTTGTATGAGGCATAACTCTGAAGAAGCAGAGGCAAAGGCAATAATTCAAAAGGTAAGATCAAAGGAAATCTAAAGAAACAGCCGAGAGACTCAGTCCGCGCGTCCTCACAGGTCAGTGGCCATCTTAGTCTCCTCGTAATGTTGTCTTTTCATAGGTAGGGTTGTTACTGCTTGAGTGCTGGCATTTAGTGCTGTTTTGGTGTGGGATGTTTATTTATTTATTTAAAATATTTCTAGGCCGCTTACAGCAAACATATTGTACTATGCAGATTACAATGTAAACATGAAATACATCATAATAGGTTTACTATATTATCAAGCCCACATCAAATGTATTTCACAATAGGCCTAATAACAAATGTCTTTTTTGCAGAATTTTCTGGTTGGTTGGCAACAAATCAGTGCATGTACAAATAATATATATGTTGGAAGACTTGGAAGACTCATAGTTTCCTTGGAAGACTATGAGTATCTTTTTTCATATACAATCTCTTATTATAAATGCAGTTTTTAATTGTGTGCTGAGGTCTAGTGTGTGAAGTTTGCTTAGTGCATCTGATATCCTTGCACCGACCTGGAGAGAGTGTGCCACACACCAACCCCCCCCCCCCCCTCCTCTATTCACCCATTTCCCACTTTTCTAGGGGGCAAATGATGCAGAAATGTAGGAGGCAGGTTGTAGTGTTCCTGGGAGTGTAGCAGGATTGCCAGCTTCCAAGAAATATCATCAGTGATGCACTGCCTGCCATTTCTTTGGGAATTCTGACCCTTCATTTCTCCCTTTTGTAGCATTTCCAATCACCGGAAGGACCAGACTCCAAGGGGACTCTCTTCCCCCCATGATCCTCTCAATGATTTGACCTGTGCCTTGCCTTTAGGGTGGGGGTGGGTGGGCGCCATCTCATCCCTCGCTTCAGGCAGCAGATTGCCTTGAGCCGCCCCTGATTGCTATGTCAACACTTCCATGGTTTCTTCTGTTTCCAGTTATCATCGTCAAGTGAAAAGAAGACAACTGACCCCATCAGATCCATCCAGTTGGTACAAACTTATGCATATACTGAATTTCCAACCTCAGAGTCTATGAACTAAAAATCTCTCCTCCATAAGTAAAGCAAATGGCCAACAAAATCAGCAAAGGACTAGTAAAGCCTCAACAAAAAGTGTCTTTACTTGCTGACAGCTAACAAAACGAGGACTGAAGGAGCTCTCCTGTCATGAAGAGTCTGTTTGTCTGACTGAATTTGGACTTATTGTAAGGCGTCTAAGAGTATGTTTAAGTGTAATGATGGTGTGTGGAAACATACCATAAGTTACAGCTAGGAATTAAGATTAATGTATCTAAGGAAGTTTATTTTCACTCCAATGGTCCACATTGATCATTTAATCCAGAACATTGAGTTGGTGGTAAATTTTAGGCACTGCCTTCAGCTATCCCTTTCTTTTTTTTTGTAATTAACATTTGGTACATGTATTGTTCAGTCAACAACTGTTGTCAGATGCTTAGAAATATTATAAGAATCTGTCTCTGTTTCAAGGCTTGTATTTTTTATAGATGAATTCTTTGAATTCTTTGTTTTATTGCTTATGAAACACTGCCAGATTACATTGTTTCACATGATGCAGAAACTCTTGTTAATTTTTTGGCAAATCTCCTTTAGACTATGGTAACACACTGATTTAAGGGCTTTGCTGGAAATACAGAGGGTTCATACTGATCCTTATGTCAGCAAATGTTTATCAATAAAAGTACATAACATAAGATTTTCCATACTAGATCAGACCAAAGGTCCATCAAGCCCAATATTCTGTTTCCAACTGTGGCCAATTTAGGTCACAAGTATCTGGCAGGATCTCGAAAGGTAAATAAGCAGGCTTACTGGTCTGTAGTTTCCTGGATCCCCACTGGAACCCTTTTCAAAAACTGGTGTTACATTGGCAGCCCTCCAATCTTCAGGTACCATAGATGATTCTAAAGATAGTTTACAAATTACTACTAGTATATCTGAAATTTCATTTTTCAGTTCTTTCAGGACTCTGGGATGTACACCATCTGGTCCAAGTGATTTGCTACTCTTTAGTTGTCAATTTCCTTTATTTATTTCTTCCACACTGAGATTTGTTTCATTTCCTCTGAATCGTCACTTTAAAATATCATTTCTGGCATGGGTATCTGCCTTATATCTTCCTCTGTAAAGACTGATGCAAAGAATTAATTGTTGTAAACTCTTAATTTTGGCAGCTGCTCCTTTTAGTTTTTTCCTATTTTATCATAGTCTCCCTTTTGAAAGTTAAATGCTATTGCAGTAGATTTCTTTAGTGTCCTCCCTCCAGTTTTATTTATTATATACTGACATTTGATCTCAATTGAGATATCACACTGGTTTACATTCAGGTACTGTTGGTATTTCTCTATCCCCAGAGGGCTTACAATCTAAGTTTGTACCTGAGGCAATGGAGGGTAAAGTGACTTGCCCAAGGAGCGACAGCAGGACTCGAATGCTGGTCTCCTGGTTCATAGTCCACTGCTCTAACCACTAGGCTATTCCTCCTCCCCAAGTCAAATGGGGATCACTATTGCCAAGTGACCCCCAAAACTGTTACCTCTCACATCAGATTCCGTGTTTCACTAAGGACTAGGCCTAAAATAGCTCCCCCCTCCTCCTCATTGGTTCTTGAGCGATCTTCTCCATGAAGCAGTCATTTATTTCATCTAGAAACTTAATCTTCTTAGCATGTCCTGATGTGACATTACCCAGTCAATACTGGGGTAACTGAAATTACCAATTATCACTGTGCTGCAATTTTAGCAGCTTTCCTAATTTCTGTTAGCATTTCATTGTCTGTCCAATACACTCCCATTGCTATTTTAATCTCTCTTTTCACATGGAATTTCCTGCAGAACTTTTATCATGTTTGACTTAATGCCCTCTTTAATATATAGTGCCACCTGTCCACCAATTTGATCCATCCTATCACTGAGATACAATTTGTACCCTGGTATCACAGTGTCCCATTAATTATTCTCCTTGCACCAGATCTCCGAGATGCCAATTATATCTGCCTCTTCATTCAGTGCTATACATTCTAATTCTCCCAGCTTATTTTTTTTAGACTTCTTGCATTTGTATACAGACATTTCAAAGTATGTTTTTTGTTTGAATTAACAACTTATTTATCAGTTGAGAGGGGTAATTTGGAATATTTCAACTCCATCTGCTCATTATTTAAAAGCACTTGGGCCACTTTTGCATTTATTGAAATCTGTCTATTGGGATTTCCTTTCTTCCCTGTTGTTTTAGAATCCTCCAAAGATACATCATTCCAAACCATGTGCTTCTGAGCATCTGTCAGCTTCCCCCCTTCATCTAGTTTAAAAGCTGCTCCATCTCATTTTTAAAGGTTAGTGCCAGCAGCCTGGTTCCACCTTAGTTAAGGTGGAGCCCATCCTTTTGGAAAATGCCCCCCTTCTCCATAATTTGGCCCAGTTCCTAAAACAGCTAAAGTCTTCCTCCCTGCACCATCGTTTCATCCATGCATTGAGACTCTAGAGCTCTGCCTGCCTCTGGGGTCCTGTCTGTGGAACAGGGAGCATTTCTGAGAAGGCTATCCTGGAGATTATGGATTTCAACTTTCTATCTAAAATCCTAAATTTGGCTTCCAGGACCTCCCTCCTTCACCTTCCTATGTCATTAGTGCCCACCTGGACCAAGACAGCCAGCTCCTACCCAGGTCTGCCATCTTTCACCAGGAGGTCAAGTTACCAAGCAAACCTCACATCCACCAGCCACTCAGCTGTCTTCATGCCTAATGATCAAATCGCCATTTACAATGGCCACCCTCCTCTTCCCTCTTGGCACATGTCCTTGGAGACATATTCTTGGTGCGAGAGGATACTGCATCACCTTATGGGCAGGTCCTAGCTCCAGAATTGTTTCCTGGCATACCAAGGTGATGCTCTCCTTCCCGGTGACCTTTCTCCTCCAAAGCAGCAGAGGGGCTGCCTGAGTGGAAGTGGGACTGCTCTAGAATATCATAAGAACATAAGAACATAAGAAATTGCCATGCTGGGTCAGACCAAGGGTCCATCAAGCCCAGCATCCTGTTTCCAACAGAGGCCAAAACCAGGCCACAAGAACCTGGCAATTACCCAAACACCTAGAAGATCCCATGCTACTGATGAACTGATGCAATTCATAGCAGTGGCTATCCTTGAAGGGCTTCTCTCTATACCCCGTCATACCTACCTTCTCCAGGTTTTCCACTCTAGCCTTCAGAGATCGGAATTCTTCTGTAATGGCTAGGAGCTCTTTGCACCGAGTGCGCACACAGAACCTCTTGGCAACTGGTAGATTATATATGTGGCACTTAGTGCATACGACTGGCTGGCCCCTTCTTGTTGCTAGACTACTGAATGCATCTTAACTTTGTTGGAGTTGTTAATAATTTAATATTTCTAAGGAAGTAGGGCAGTTAAAAATAATCTAAAGTATTGATTTATTTTATATTTGTCTGTAAGTGGCCCTCACACACTACATTTAATCTACTTTCAAATATCTGGTTACACACCTTATTCACTGTTATTTGGAAAAAAATTCCCTATTAGTGTATGAATCCTGTTGTTGTAAATTTATAGTTAAGTGTCCTCTCCTGCTGGGCCTGTAGAAGCTGAAGCCTGGATGGCTTATGAGTCCTCTGCTGGGAGAGTATGCAGACGAGCTTCTGACCCTCTCGTGCTGGAAGAATGCTGGCGCTGTGAGAGCTGAAGCCTGGATGGCTACTGGTATCCTCTGGAGTCATCTTCCAGGACTACTGGGAGACTATGCAGTGCTTTGGAAGTTAAAAAAATAAGAGCGCAAATCAGAAAATGTATGCACACAAAAGACAGCACACAAAAAACAAGTTTATGCACAGAAAACATGGTTTTCCACACATAAATAAGATTTCTGTGCACAAAATATGAGTAAAAAACGTGCGTGCATAAACCACGTTTTCCACACACAAAATAGAATTTATGCTCACAAAAAAATGTGCTCTGTGCATAATTAAGAGCTTAGTTGCACATCTTATATTGTGTGCCTAACTTGTGTACACAAAAGCTGTTTTCAGTGCAGAAAGCTTTTTGTATGCATAAATCATATTTTATACACTGAAAACAGGCACTTTGTGCACAAAGCATGTTTTCTGTGCATAGAATCCCAACTACAGGTCTTGTCATCGGAAGGTCAGCTTCCGCCCATAGACTAATATTAGCCTTGGAAACTTTACCTCGGACTAGGAGTTAAGAAAACATGAAGTAAGTCTGCGCATCCCTCTACATTAAGGAGTAATAGCTAATGCCTTTTTTTAGCACAGGATTTTCATGAGAGGGCGCTAAGAAAAATGCACAGTTCCAAGTGCACATTTTTTTTGTGCGCACAACTCCTTCTGCAAAATAATCTGCCCACAAAATATATGCACACAATTGAAGGTTAAATAGTGCGCTCTGCTGAGTGCACCTTATTGCATCGGCTCCTGTGTTTGCAAGCTATAAAACGTCTTTTCATCATATCATTATTTAAGCTGAAAAATGCTTGAACAATTGCATTTGTTAGAGATATTGCAAAGTTAACCTTGGTTGTTGAGTCAATAAATTAGTTGACTGGATAATTTTATTTTTCATAAACCTTTATTAGAAGAAGTAACATTTATGGTAGGGGATAACCTATTAATAAAGGTGGCCTCATAAGGCATGAGATACAAGGAAGTTAAATAAATAATGGGTACAGGAATTGTTCCTATTCAAATTTTATGCACAGTCAAGAAGAAGTAAAAGAGACTTTAAGAAACCTGAGCCAATTTTCATGAGAGTGGATATAAATTGGACATTTCTAGTATATTCCCATAGTAAAACTGAGAATCCCTTATTTGCTACTTTTTTTTTTTTGTAGAAGTGAAAAATGTACCTCATTCTAACTGTTCCCATATTTGGTTTCCAGTTTTTCAGCTTTCCAGAAAAGCATTACAGGTCAAAACCACCTATCCCAGTATACTTTATTCCACTTCAGAACAATTACCAGAGAGGGGGAGATGGTCTTGCATTCAAAGACGGCATAAGCCAAGCGTAGCTTTTGAAAAACCGATTCAGTTCCGTATTGTAGATTGGTTTATTATTATTATTTTATTTCTGCCGTAAAATTACTGCACACAGTCTTCGTATGAACAACGCTGAACACATGCCAAGCGATGTTGCTTCCCATGTGAATCGGGCAGTTGCACATCCTTAAGGATATTATTGTTGAAGCAGGCGAGAAAGAGAGACAGGGCCGGTTCCAAGGCTAAAAGGATCTGTGTGTAAATTTCAGTAACTCTTAAAATCCTAGCATCTAAAGTCTCAAAGCGCTTTTTTTCTTTTTTTTTGCCAGCGTTTGTGGTATTACTCGTGCACGTGAACTGTTCAAGAGCGGTATTGCTGTGCATCTAATAAATTCTTCAGCATTGAGGAGCTCGTGGTTGTATCTTACCTTATACAGAAGCAAAAAAAAAAAAAATAAAAAAGAGAGAAACTCCGTTGCTGGTGTGCGCTCGCCTCGCCACGCGTTTACGCGTTCAAGCTGTGTGCAGGCTGCCTCGCTCGGCCGGGGAAGGAAGCGGGCGGGGAAGAAGGGGTGCGGGGGGGGGGGCAGTCTTGCCCCGCCGCGCTGACTATTGGTGGGGGCCGGAGGTGTCGCGGGTTTGGTGGGGGGAGGGGGGGGGCTCTGCCCGGTATACAAAGAATGGCGACCCCCCCTCCTGCGGCTTGACACGTGCCCGCTGAATGAGGAGAAAGCCAGCGCAGGGGCGCGAGGCGGCACGAGAGCAGCCTGAGCGCGTGAGCCATGCAGCAGCAGCAGCAGCAGCAGCAGTTCGCTTGCCTGCCTCCGGAGGAGCAGTACCGGCCCGTCTTCTGCAGGAGCCGGGTAAGCCCCGCCACAGCACCTCGGCAGGTGCTTGGGGGGGAATCTGCCTTACACGGTCCAGCTTTCCGTACTTTTCTTTCGTTGCGGAAGTGAATTATTCAATGCAGGGTCTGCTAAAACAAAAAACGAAACCAAGAGATCTTGGGGGGGGGGGGGGGGGGGGGTTTAAAAAGGAGCTTTTGTTGTAAGGTCGAACCTATTTAATTTCCCTGAGCTAAAGCTCCCAGTTCGATCCAAAGTCTTACTGGAAGTCCTAAAGGGAATATTGGGAGTGTAAAGCGGTTTTCTAGTTTATAGCTCTCGGCATACTTCAGTTTAGATCACTTGTGTGCAAGGTGATGATTATATTTGGGGTTGTTTTTTTTTTTTCGTTGTTGGGAATTCAGGTGCAGCACTTTATATCACCATTAATACAAGTTTAGTGCTGAGATCGCTTATCTTTAGCAAATAAACCATGGAGTTTAGATTTCGGATTTCACACAGAAGTTAAAACCCTCCGCTCTTGTAGACATTAGAAGTTAAGCAGAGCAATATGCTTACATCTAATATTACTACAGCCCAGTGTACTAGTTTCAGAATGAAGCTCCCTAGGGCTGCCTATACTATTTTGACATTTAAGAAACTTCAGTTATATATATATATTTTTTTCCTAAACAAGGAAACGGATCAATTGAAACAAGTTAGGAAAAAAATCTATGCCTTAGGTTAGGCTAATTGTTTTGCTGCTCCTGTATGCAATCAATGATCATTCGCCCTTTCCTGAGGATCAAGATCACCGCCTTGAACTAACGGGGCTTCAATAGTCCTTAATCTGTCTGGGAGCAGCAAAGGGTGTCCAGCCTTCAGCACAGGGACCAGCCGGGCTTCTTCCAGCCAGTCCTGGCTTTTCAGCACTCTGTACTAAGCATGCTGGGGGGGTCTGTTGTCTTCCGAGCTAAAAGAAAAATGATCCGTACCAAAGAATGGATTGTGAAAAAGCTCGATGTGTTCACAGGGCTTGATGTGTCAATTTTTTTCCTCATGGCTTGAGGGATTTGGGGATGGTTGAGGAGTCTGTTCAGAACTTCCAAATTGACCACTGGAAAATTAAGAGAAGATACATTCAGTTACATTTTAATTCTTGGAAGTCCAAAATATTGTATGCCTTCAAATTTGGAAGCAGCCTCCTAAAATAATAATACAATACCCCCTTCAGTTTTAACAGAAAAAATACATTGGTCAATATGTTCTCTTACAATTCCAAACTGAGGCTCTGGGAATTTACAGGTTGTCTACTAGAAATTGTGCAAAATTATTTTCCAACCAGTTACTGAGACTGTAAGGAGAGATGTTGATTAGGGGTTTGTTCTGTAAAAGTGGAGTACAGATTCCACTTCCCAGGACCCTGCTGCCTGCCTGGGTTAAGCTTAGCAGTGTATTAAAGATTTGGATGCACAGGATTTAGATCTGCAGCAAGATGACTCTTGCTGCAGATCTAAATCCTGATCTTCTTACTTATGTCTTCCAGATGTGTTGGCATGTTAGTTACCATACAAATTGGTCCTGGTCCCAAAGTGTTTGTTTCCTTTCAATCCTCTCCTACCCTGTTCTTTCAAGTGAGGTATTTGCTCTTGTGGAAAGCTGAGCAGTACCACTCCAGACTGATGAAAAATTCTGACGATACCCCTTGTATGGTCATTTATTTATTTATCTCTTTTCTATACCAAGCTTCATGATCTCGATCATATCAGATCGATTTACAAGGAACAAAGGGAAGTAACATCGCTAGGAACATAAACGAGAACAGTTAACGAAATTGCAGAAGGATAGACAAAGTTACAATAAAACAGGGTCTAGTGAACTTGGGGTATGACGTAATGGGGCTACGGCTAGAGAGGAAACTAGAAAATTAACAAAGGTCTATCACAAATTAACAAAGGTCATCACAAATTATTACTCTCTCCAAAGTTACAGGTCTTTGCTAAAACCTACAATGATTTAGTTGCCTTAGATGCCCCTAGTTGGCCAAGGACACATAGCACAGACGCTGCTTCTCCTCCATGGTTTTTACTTGAAATAGGGGGTCCCAACTTCTAGCCATTGGAGCTACGGTGGTGAACGACAATGATAGATTGGCACATTCCCAAGGGGTAGCGCAATTAGCAGCCCAGGTCCACCTGGTTGTGACAGGTGAGGGATTGGAGAGACAGTAGAGATAATAGAAGGCCAGGTCGGAAGGTGGGCAGACAGATAGCAGCAGCAGCAGGAGAGAGGCAGGGAGGCAACAGAGGTTTTTAAAATTTGTCAGAGATACAGCTGGGAATCTTGGTTGTTTCATTTAGTATAACGGCCACCCAGGCATTACTTATAAGGAACGAGAAGTGTGGGACTCCCAGTTTGATACCACCAAGGAGATCTGAAGGACAGAGTGCCAACCTGGTCCAGAATAGGAGAAACAGGAGAAAAGATTGGTCCACAGTGCAAGGGATGCATATAGCAGGTGTATATCAGGTACCTGGGGTGGCCTATAAAGTAATCTTCCTCATTAAGAAACAATCAGGACCTGTAAAAAGGTGATATTATATGTGGCACACAAATTTATGGAACAAGAGCAGCATGGTATAGACTGGACAGTGTGGGTTTTTTTTAGTTACCATCTGAAGTTACAGTTTCACCAATGGCAGTAGAGCCAGTGGAGTGGTAATGTCTGTGATGGAAATAAAGAGGAAACAGCTAGAATATCAAGACAGTGTGGTCCTGAGGGGGAGAGAGATCAGAAGGGGTGAAATAGGATGGTGAAGGACTTGATAGAAATGCAGATAGAAGAGGGACCCAAGAGAGAGTCAGATAGGCAGAGTGGTGAAAGACCAGATAGAAATGCAGACAGATGAGGAGAGGTGAGGGACCTGAGAGAGATGCAGACAGATGAGAGCTGAGGGACCTGAAAGAGAAGAAGAGAGATGAGGAGAGGTGAGGGACCTGAGAAAGATGCAGAGAGCTGAGGAGTGGTGAGGGACCTGAAAGAGAAGAAGAGAGATGAGGAGTGGTGAGGGACCTGAAAGAGAAGAAGAGAGATGAGGAGAGGTGAGGGACCTGAGAGAGATGCAGACAGGAGTGGTGAGGGACCTGAGAGAGATGCAGACAGATGAGTGGTGAGGGACCTGAGAGAGATGCAGACAGATGAGGAGAGGTGAGGGACCTAGAGAGATGGAGAGAGATGTGAGGGACCTGAGAGAGATGCAGACATGAGGAGAGGTGAGGGACCTAGAGAGATGGAGAGAGATGTGGAGTGGTGAGGGACCTGAGAGAGATGCAGACACATGAGTGGTGAGGGACCTGAGAGAGATGCAGACAGATGAGGAGAGGTGAGGGACCTGAGAGAGATGCAGACAGATGAGGAGGTGAGGGACCTGAGAGAGATGCAGACAGATGAGAGGTGAGGGACCTGAGAGAGATGCAGACAGATGAGGAGAGGTGAGGGACCTGAGAGAGATGCAGACAGATGAGAAGAAGTGAGGGACCTGAGAGAGATGCAGACAGATGAGGAGAGGTGAGGGACCTGAGAGAGATGCAGACAGATGAGAAGAAGTGAGGGACCTGAGAGAGATGCAGACAGATGAGGAGAAGTGAGGGACCTGAGAGAGATGCAGACAGATGAGAAGAAGTGAGGGACCTGAGAGAGATGCAGACAGATGAGAGGTGAGGGACCTGAGAGAGATGCAGACAGATGAGAAGAAGTGAGGGACCTGAGAGAGATGCAGACAGATGAGAAGAAGTGAGGGACCTGAGAGAGATGCAGACAGATGAGGAGTGGTGAGGGACCTGAGAGAGATGCAGACAGATGAGGAGTGGTGAGGGACCTGAGAGAGATGGAGAGAGATGTGGAGTGGTGAGGGACAGGCGTGAAGCAGCAAGGGATTAGAGAGGCAGACAGATGCAGAACAGTGGGGACCAGAGAGAATGCGACATGGTAATCAAAACCTGCAGGGAGGTGGTGCAGAGGGAGCCCCACTGGCCCACAGATCAGATGAACTACAGGAATGGTGAACATGAGAATGGTGTGTATGTGTGTGTGTGTGTGTGCGTGCACGCGCATGTACACATGGCAGAGGGGAGGGGCATGAGAGAGGGATACTTCTTAAGATGATTGTCATCTTTTGAAATAAAATGCTGTAGTACCCTGTTAATAGCTAAATTAAAAACAATTATATCAATTTGTTTAATGGATGAGCAAATATGTGCAGGTATTAGTTGTGAATGAACTGTGGCAGCATGTGGAATGGGCATAGGCAACCAGCCAGGAGTAGTAAAGCAGATAATCTGCCTTTGCTAGTAGTGATAGTGCATTGCATAAGAAGCTGTTTTAGATATACATAGGCATGCTAATGGATGGGCTCCCCAGCAGTAACAAAAGGATCTGACCAGTAGCACACTCACCAGGAAGGGGTTGCTGGAAGAATCTGATAACGCCAAGCACCAGAGGGTTTGTAATAAGGGAGAGGGTGTGGGGGTGAGAGGTTGTATTGTATATGTATGTGTGTATAGACAGATATATAACTAGCTGCCTATAGAACTTATATTGCTAGGATGAGAGACTGTATATACGTAACTTTTTACTAAGCTTGCCTATACGTTCTATCCTTCAAAGAGTTAACTTAAATAACAAGAACATATAGCACAAGAAAAAATAGTTCAATAAAGTTTTGCTGAATTTGCAAAAAAGGTTACTTTGATGTTAAATTATGACTTAAAGGGGAATCTGAGAAAGTATGCATAGTTCAAAAGTTTCTGGAGGAGACTGATTTAATTTATAATACCATTACCAGGGGTCTTTCAGTGAGTTAACAGCTTAATTTAAGGACGGTAGCCTGCAAGAAGACATTTGCGCTTCTAAGGATTATAGATTGGTAGTCTGGTATTTCATTTTCAGAGCTAGCTACTGCCTCCTTTCAGTAAGTTGGACAGACAGGAAGTCAGCACCTGTGAAAACAAAAGGTTGAGATGAAGCAATTCTCAGTTTTGTGTGATGCAGAAATGTTAAAGTTGAGAAGTTCACAATATGCCTTAGGAGCTAACTCAGGAGACTAGAAATAACTTTGGCATTCAATAGCAAAACCAGAGGAACATACAGGCCGATACTGTAAAGTGCGCTCAGCTGAGCGCACTGTTTAACACGCTGTTGGATGCGTGTTTTAGGCGCGCGTCCACAACCCCTTATTCAATAAGGGGTTTAGCGTGTCCATAACACGTGTCCAAACCCTCCCCAAAACTAATAGCGCTTATCACATGAAAATGTATGTTGATGAGGCTATTACCGGTAGCAGTTTGCCAAAGATGTCGAAAAAACTGTGTGCCCGATCCGCACATTTTACATTCAGATATTGTCGGAGGAACCAAAAAGCTTAAAAAAAAAAAAAGTGCCGGCGGGTCAGGTTAGGAAAACAGAAGCTCAATTTTACCGGCGTCTGTTTTCCTAACTCGTGACTGTCAGTGGGTTCAGAAAACGGATGCTCGTAAAATTGAGCATCCATTTTCTGAACCCACTGACAGCCACCTCTCCTGGGTTTCTGCTACTAAGGAGGCACTAGGGATGCGCTATTGTCCTTAGTGCTTCCTTTTTAGCGTAACTGCTCATTTAAATTCAGTATCGCGCAGCCAGGAGAGGGGGCTGGCTGTGTGTTAGGAAAGCAGGCGCTCAACACTGAGCGCCTGCTTTCCTGCGCACCTTACAGTATAGGCCTGCAGCTGGGGCAATATATGCACATCTTTACTAGTTTTCACTAAACTGGCTTGGAAATTGCATTGGAATTGCCCTATGGATGCAAGAGTCAGAAACCAACTGCAGTGTAAAAAGTAGAGATGAAGATTAAGGTCATTTGAGCAGGACATGTTAGGGGCATGTAAACAAGAGGAAGCCATGGAGTTTATCAACTTAATGGGTGTGTGTGTGTGTGTGGGGGGGGGGGGGTGTCAGACAGTGGTGTCTGCAGACCACTGAAGAACACAAGGGTTCAAACAAAAAGCAATTAACAAATATTTGTGACGTAAAAAAGCCAGAGCCAAAAGGCCCACATTCTAGCAAACAATCCATTGGTTGCTGGAGGCGCAGGTGGTGAGAATGATCTACTCTACTAGATAAAGGAGCCCTGACTGACGTGCCGCAAATCCGCGTGCCTGAAAAAAAAATGGCGCTGGGAGGAGCAGTAGTGGCAGTGGCGTCGAGGAGCAGTAGCGGCGGCGGTGCGCGCAGGAGGGGACCCCCCTCCCGAGATCTTCCGTCTGCGCCATCCGAGGGAAGGGGTTGAGGATGAGCTGAAAGGGGAGGGGATTGAGAGAGAGGGAGTGACTGAGGGGAGGGGGGAGGAAGGAGAGAGTGAGGGAGGGGAGTGACTGAGGGGAGGGGGGAGGGGGGTGAGAGTGAGGGGAGGGGAGGGGGAGGGAGGAGAGAGTGAGGGGAGGGGGAAAGATGAGAGGAAGGGAGACTAGAGGAGGGAGGTGGGAGGGAGACTAAAGGGGGGAGGTGAGAGGGAGTCGGAGGGAGAATAGAGGTGGGAGGGAGAATGGGGAGGGGATGTGGAAGGGAGAATGAGGGGGAGGGAGTGGGAGGGAGAATGAGGGGGAAGGAAATGGGCTGAAATATTTTTTAAATGTAGCCCGTTGTTACGGGCTTAACGGCTAGTAGAATAATAAAGATTGAGAACTATTTCTCATGCACTAGGGAAACACAGTCGGCTTGTGAAGTTTAATGCAAAGCAACAGTTGACATTTTAAAGCTTTTTAGGGAATTCAATCCATTCTGATTAGCTACTTTGAGGACACAATTAAATTCTGTTTTTAACCTAATATGGGCAGGCAATCAACATAAGAACATAAGAACATGCAATACTGGGTCAGACCAAGGGTCCATCAAGCCCAGCATCCTGTTTCCAACAGTGGCCAATCCAGGCCATAAGAACCTGGCAAGTACCCAAAAACTAAGTCTATTCCATGCTACTGTTGCTAGTAATAGCAGTGGTTATTTTCTAAGTCAACTTAATTAATAGCAGGTAATGGACTTCTCCAAGAACTTATCCAATCCTTTTTTAAACACAGCAATACTAACTGCATTATCCACATCCTCTGGCAACAAATTCCAGAGTTTAATTGTGCATTGAGTAAAAAAGAACTTTCTCCGATTAGCTTTAAATGTGCCACATGCTAACTTCATGGAGTGCCCCCTAGTCTTTCTATTATCCGACAGAATAAAAAACAGATTCACATCTACCCATTCTAGACCTCTCATGATTTTAAACACCTCTATCATATCCCCCCTCAGTCGTCTCTTCTCCAAGCTGAACAGCCCTAATCTCTTTTGCCTTTCCTCATAGGGGAGCTGTTCCATCCCCTTTATCATTTTGGTAGCCCTTCTCTGGGCTACCAAAATGATAAAGGGGATGGAACAGTTGGATAATGCAGTTAGTATTGCTGTGTTTAAAACGGATTGGATAAGTTCTTGGAGAAGTCCATTACCTGCTATTAATTAAGTTGACTTAGAAAATAACCACTGCTATTACTAGCAACAGTAGCATGGAATAGACTTAGTTTTTGGGTACTTGCCAGGTTCTTATGGCCTGGATTGGCCACTGTTGGAAACAGGATGCTGGGCTTGATGGACCCTTGGTCTGACCCAGTATTGCATGTTCTTATGTTCTTATGTTGATTGCCTGCCCATATTAGGTTAAAAACAGAATTTAATTGTGTCCTCAAAGTAGCTAATCAGAATGGATTGAATTCCCTAAAAAGCTTTAAAATGTCAACTGTTGCTTTGCATTAAACTTCACAAGCCGACTGTGTTTCCCTAGTGCATGAGAAATAGTTCTCAATCTTTATTATTCTACTAGCCGTTAAGCCCGTAACAACGGGCTACATTAAAAAAGACTATATCTTTTTTGAGATGCGGCGACCAGAATTGTACACAGTATTCAAGGTGCGGTCTCACCATGGAGCGATACAGAGGCATTATGACATTTTCCGTTTTATTCACCATTCCCTTTCTAATAATTCCCAACATTCTGTTTGTCATCAAGTTGTAACAATGGTTAGTCATTATTCAGGCGAAGAATCGGGGCACATTCTGAATATAAAATTAAAAGGTAAAAGATTGTGCAGATCTAGAGTTCAAGGCAAATTTACAGTGGGGGGCACCCCACCCAATTGGTGACTATTACTATGTGGATTCTTTCTTCCATGGGTAAGGAAACCTCACAAGATTGCTAGAAGAACTGCTGCTAGTGGACAAGAGTATTCTTTATACAAAAGTATACTTTATACAATATATTCAGCCTTTCTATTGGTACTAAGTAGATATACAAAGTCAAGCACAGGCCTTTTGGCAGAGTACAAAATGGTAAGCTATGGTTCCAGTTCCAGAGGATGATGTCAAGTGCCTTGAAACAGCAAGCGAGACCCCCAAGGTATACGGGACACACTCATTTAGGACTGGGGCCACATCACTGGGGCCAAGGAGTTGGGTATGGAAGATAAACAGATTCAGCAAATCGGACAGATTCAAAAGCTATGTGAGGGCTGAACACGTACTAGCAGTGAAAATCCATTATCTCAAGTTAATTTTCTTATCATGGCAAGGCAAAGGACAGCTCGTGAACACTGGCCAAAAATAGTGTGGATTATAGGACATTCATTTATTTATGGGTCCAGAAAAATAACATCCACGAGATCAGGTGGCGAAACATTGGACTTACAAAATGGATGGGGTGGAAAGGAATGAAATGGGACCAGCTGATTCCTAAACTATGGCAGGTGGCCACCCTAAGCTGGATATTATCATCATACTATCGGGGGCTAATGATTTGGTATCACAGAAAGGCATCAACTTGATAACAGCAATAAAGAGAGAGATGATGCTGATCAGAGCGCAAGGACAAGATTTGATCATCGTGTGATCTCATATCATCCCTAGATTGGTGTCAAAAGGAGCCAAGAGTAAAAAACGAATAGAAAAAGGTGGGAAGAAAGTTAACAGAGTCGTAAGCAAGTATGTGAGAGAATTGGGTGGGGCACAAATACAACCTGCAGAAAAAACCCACTTTGAATGTAACCCGCTTTGAAGGATCTGAAAGGTGGAATATAAGCTGAATAAATAAATAACCCAATGTGAAGGTTTATTTAGATCACTGGTTCTCAACAGGTGTGTCGGGACACACTGGTGTGTCACGAGGGCCTGGGAGGTGTGTCGCAGGGCCAGCAAAAGGCTGCCGTCTCCTTATCAGCCCAAGTGGGAGTTGGTTGACATCTCTTACATTGGGCCTGATGGGAGGCTGCTCTCATTTTCTTCTCCTCTTTCTGGCCCAGTGGGAGGTTGTTTTCCTCTTCCATCTAGATCAGAGCGAGACATTGCCAGCTCCTGCTGCTCTGGGGCCTAATGGGACACAAATTTATCTTCCACTTCTGAGTCTGGGAGCGATGCTGCTGCTGATCTCTTCACCCTGTGGAGGGTGGGGGAAAGGAAGTTGGAGATGCTGAGCAGATAGAGGTGGGAGGGAGAGGGAGTGTGGGGGCTGCTGAGCAGGCAGGGGTGGGAAACAGGGAGGTCAGGATAGCTGGGCAGGGAGGGGAATGGGATGAAGAAGGTAGGGAGAGTCAAGCAGGGGAGAAAGGAAGCACAGGAAAGAGGATTGGGGGGGGGGGAGGTCGGGAATGGTGGGCAGGGATGCGAGTGTGAGCGAATAATTTAAAGAGAATAATTGGGAGAAGTGAAGGATGATGGAGACAGGGAGGGAGGGTGACAAGGGATGCAAGAGCCATAATATGACAGTCTGGGGAATGTGCATTTCTTCTCTCTTTGTACTTTCCTTAGTGTAGGAGGATGTGTATTTCTGTTTCTAGCTCTCCAGTTTTGCACTGCATGCAGAGTGGCTTTTTGAGGTTTCCATTCCAGTTTTTGTCTCCACATTTGTAATTTGTGGTCTTTTATTCTGTATCTGGTGAAGATCAGATCTGTATGTGTGAGTGAGGTGAGGTATTTTACTAGTAGGTAGGGATCTGTATCAGTCTTATTTGTTGCGTTTTCTCAATAGGACATGCACTGGTGGTGCACTGTTGCCTTATGGCAGGGATATTGCTGTCTGAGTTCTTGGAGTTAGCATTGCTATGGTCTGGCAGTTTGCCACACAAGTAATGTTTTGTAGATTTACAGTGCACCTGGTAGTAAGGGAGTTTGTGTGTCTGTTACTGAGAGAGCACCAGAATCAGAATATCTTTTTTATATGGCGAGTTGTATGGGGAAATCCCCTCTGCATCATGGGGTTGTCAGGCCCTAGTAGGGGGTTACTGGTCCCTCCCGTGGCAGCAGCTCACCAGCCAAAAAGGAAGATGCTACAATGGGGGCACTCAGGTGCTTGTTAGATAGGGGGCACCCGGGCTGGTGGTGGGTATCAGTGCTAGTCCATTTCAAACAGCTCCCAAGGAGATAAATGCAATATAAAACAAGATAAATAACTCAGGCCGGGGTCTGGCTGGCCTGGGGATGTGGTGAAAGAATAAAAATAATAAATGATAGGGACAGCATGGCGCGACTGTCCCATTCCCCGAACATCTTGCGCGGTGCGGCTCGATGAGGGGCAAAGAGGTGGATATACAGTAAATAATAAATAAATAATGATGAAAGAAAATATTGATAACAAAAGAAAAGTCTCTTCGGCGGTGAGTGCTGCATTAGCATTGGTGTTAAGGTTTTTGGTTCGGAAATACTTTGGTTTATTTAAAGCTGTGGCCCATATGTTCCACTGTTTCAGTTTCCATTTCAGGATTCGAGTTACTATAGGTAGGTTGTAAAAAAATACACTTTGAATTTGAAACAACCGATGTCCCAGTGTTTATTGGGGGGAGGAGTATGTGTGACAGTAGTTGGCGTGGGAAGGGCTTGCCTGTACTATGGAAAGTGTATAATAGGCCTCTAACATCTTGGGCTCAACCACTTTCCTCAAAAGTGAAAATCAAAAGCTGGGTGCTATGCCTCACTGTCACTTGCAGGGGTTTAACTTGAGGAATGTCATCCTGGATCAGAGCAAGGTCCATGGAGCCCAGCATCCTGTCTCCAAGAAGTGGCCAGTCCTACTCACAAATACTGGCAGGTTCCAAAAAGATCTATTTCTTGTTACTCCCAGGATAGAAATGGCTTTCTCTTGTCTACCTGGCTAATAATGTTTTGTGGACTTTTCCTCCAGTATCTCCTCCAAACCTCTTTTAAACCCGGCTATCCTTGTTTCTTTGACCACATCGTCTAGCAACAGATTCCACAGCTTGATTGAGCACTGAGTGAAAGAGTACGTCCTAGGATTTGTTTTAAATATCCTGGTTGTTAGTTTACTTTAAAATTAATCAGAATCCAGGTAGGTACTATATATATATATTTTTTTTTTAATTTGGTTATGAAAAGTGTGTGTGTGTGTGTGAGTGAGTGTGTGGGGTGGCTGATGGGCTAGTTAATGGGTACACATTTTTGTTTCCTCCTCCAGTGTCAGAAGCTGCCCTACAGAGGGGCCGATGCAGTGGGCTGTGCGTAAAACAATTTTGTCCAAACTGTGTGCCCGTTTTTTTAATGCGCGCCTAACCATGGCTCCTGGGTACCTGATGCAGTGTGATAATGAGGCGCCATGGTAAAAAGAAAGTGCTAGGGATCAACTGTGCGTCCGTCCGTAGCACGTCCTTGCCATCGGGCGCTCTGCACACAGCCACGAGTTCGGGAAATGGATGCTGGTAAATTGAGCAACCGTTTTCCTAAGCTGACCACCAAGTCCTTTTTTTTTCATGTTGCTGCTTTCTGTGGTTCCTTCTATTTAGTATCATGACGATATTTAGTATCACATGATATTTAGTATCACGACGATATTTAGTATCACGACGATACTAAAAGTAGGAGGAACTACAGAAAGCAGGATTTTTTGTGTTTTTTTAGTGAGCCCTTGACGTGTGGCAAGACTTAACACTAGCTCCGGGGCTGGCATTAAATTTGCTGTTTTAGAAAAGTGCACATCGGGAGCACAGCAAATTTTTGCATCGAGGGTAATAACTGCCACTGCCATTAGCAATGGTTACATGGAATAGACTTAGTTTTTGGGTACTTGCCAGGTTCTTAAGGCCTGAATTGGCCACTGTTGGAAACAGGATGCTGGGCTTGATGGACCCTTGGTCTGACCCAGTATGGCATTTTCTTATGTTCTTAACTAACAGCATTTACATGGGATGAGTGCTATTATCTACGCGTGAGTTTGGGCATGCGTTTGGAAGTGCTAATCCCCTTAAAGCATTGGGTGTTAACCTAGCGTGTCCAATCACTGGTTAAGCTGTGCACTAGCCTGAGCACACGATATTGCATCGGCCTCAGAGGATGGAGACAAATAGGATGGCTGGAGCTGAGGTTGAATGTATGTGGCATCTGTCTTTCAGGCTGATACAGTACAGTGCGCTCCGCTGATTAACCCGCGATTGGACGTGCGTTTTGGACTTGCTAGCTTTACCCCTTATTCACTAAGGGGTAATAGCGCATCCAAAACGCGCGTCCAACCCCCCCCCCCCGAACCTAATAGCGCCCGCAACATGCAAATGCATGTTGATGGCCCTATTAGGTATTTCCATGCGATACAGAAAGTAAAATGTGCAGCCAAGCTGCACATTTTACTTTCAGAAATTAGCGCCTACCCAAAGGTAGGCGCTAATTTCTCCGGGCACCGGGATATTAAGTCGGAGGTCTCGAAAGTTAAAAAAAGTAAAAAAAATAGAAAAAAAAAACATTTCAAATAGGCCCGCGGCTCACTGATCGAAAACTGGACACTCAGTTTTGCCGGCGTCTGGTTTCCGAACCTGTGGCTGTCAGCGAGCTCGAGAACCGACGCCAGCAAAGTTGAGCGTCAACTGACAAACCCGCTGACAGCCACCGCTCCTGTCAAAAAAGAGGCTCTAGGAAAGCGCTAATGTCCCTAGCGCCTCTTTTTACCGCTGGCCCTAATTAAAATAAATTAAAATACTGTATCGCATGCAAAGGAGAGTGGCCTGTGCGCGCACCGCTCTCCCGCGATTTTACTGTATTGCCCCTTTTGTTGGCTAGCAGGGAAAAACCCCCCCCCCCCAACCATTCCCCATAAAACGAGTGTCTAGGACAGACAAATGGAAATGAACTAGCCCTTCGTTGTCCGTTGAAGATCTTGTTCGCCTTCAGCTTTTATTGGGTATGGGTCAGTGCTGGGCGTAGTGGTTTTCACTGTCAGTGATTTGTCTGCCCAGTGAACTCAAACCACATTTTTGCAATATTAGATGTTAGAGAAACCATACAGAAAATTAAGGAAAGGGGATATACCAGCGGTCTACCTGAGGTCTGTAGTCGCTGTCTTGCTGTGGAAGTCACCCCAGACAGTCAAAGAGAGAACAGACGTTGGAGCTGTAGTATTGCTTCGGGAAGGTTTTAATTTTTTTTTTTTAATTGAATAAATGAAATTGGTAGTAGTCCTCGGTAAAAACGGACATGTAACTAGCTGGATGGGAACATTAGTTTTTGGGGTTTTTTAAACATCTACACTTAGGGGTAAATTGAAATCATCCTGGGAAACGCTGTTGTCAGGAGCCGCGGCTCACGTGGCTTGCGGTTTCCTCGGCTGAGCACGGAGGAACCGAGTATCTGAGCATTTTAAGGCTCCGTCAGGAGAGGGGACGGGAGTCCTCTCAGAGTTTGCACTCCCTGCCTTCTTATACGATGTTTCACCCAAGCATGTTGCCTTTGAATCGTTCTTTCTGCAAAGAGGGTAACTTCCAACAGTGCGAAGGGAGCTCATTCAGAGCTTTCCTTTTCTAAGGGGCAATCCTAATAATTTGGGGGGGAAATGGAAGAGCGCAGCCTGCGGGTGGCTCTGGCAGGTTTTAAAGCTGCAGTCTAGTCCATTTCCTGTGTGCAGCCCTGCAGAAACTTTAATTTTCTTCCTTTTTTTTCTCGCTCTCCTTTTGCTGGCAGTGGGGAGATACGTGAGCCTTCTCTCTGGCGGCTAAGAATAACTCCCTACCCCAGATGAGATTTCAGATTGCTAATCTCAGCGTTCCCTCCTGACCCTCCGACTGGAAACTCTGAAAGGGAAAATATCTGGTTAAAAATAGAGGCTGCGGAAAAAGGATGTGTCACCCTGCAGGAAGCACAATTTATGGGGTAGAGATGGAAAAGATCCGAGTAGGGTTCCTTAATCAATTTCTCTGTCTCTGTTCCTCAAAATATCAATTTGCTTATTTGTTGACATTACTTTTCGATCTTATTCCTACGTTTCCTTAGTTTGTCTTAGCATTTGATTTAATTTATTTTTACACTCTGTTTGAATAAATGATGTGCAGGTTTTACTTGACTACAGTTCCTATTACTTTGAAAATATTTCTTCCGAGTTCACTCTGGTTTTGTACTTCACGTATATCAATGTGATCCCTGCCTGAGACTAAGGATCAGTGCACTATCCCACTGCTTTACTTTGATTAATAAAGGGAAGGAGAGACTTAAGTTGTAGATTTCAGAAACTTTAATCACTATTATCTCCTCCTCACAACAAGTGAAGTATAAACCATTACAAAAAGAGAGTCATCAAAATTATTTTATATGTTTTAATTTTCAATTAAAAAAAAAGATTATTTTGTTAGTATTCTTGCCTCCTCTGGCTCCTAGAACCTGACTTTCAAACCTCTTCATGGTATTGGATTTGCACACTTAAATGGATGCATGGAGATTTATTTTAGTATTTTATACACTGTGCAGAAGGCTGCTGCACAGATGATAAAATACAGTGGAATTTTCCTCTGAAGAGCTGCTTATATGTTTCAGTATGTATGAATATTTACAATGCAATGCAAGTGCTTACTTCATCCTTTTATAAACATATGCGTGTATATTTTACACACAAAAAATGTAACATATACATATAAAACCACTGATTTATATGCAGAGGCAGATATATTTTAAAGTATGCGCATAAACAGGTGAATTCTCAAAGGAGTTATACTCCTAAATGTAACATACTATTGTAGCAATTTTCAAGAGCCATTTATGCAACTAAAGTGCATGTATGTGAGTAAATCCTATGTCAATTCAATGGCAATTGTAGCAATTTTCCAAAGCCTACTTACGTGGATAAAGTACATTTACACATGTAAAACCCAGTTTTAAGCGTGTAAATGCTTTTGAAAATCAGGCTGTATAGTATGTTATTCCACTTGCAAAATGTTTATTTATAAATAAAGTATTTAGTAAAAATGCAATAATTTGCATAATGCCTTAATATTAACACTAAATATAAAATTATTAACTAAGTTTCTTCCGGTCCCGTAACAAATGGAATAGATTCCAGATACATACTTTCTCATTTCAGTTTATTACACGAAAGAAATTTCTTTATATTTCCATATAAAGATATATAATTCTACAACATGAATCTGTTGCTGTGTCAGAAATTGATCAATAAAATATTTTAAAAATTATTGAATGAACAGAATACCTCATAAGGTATACGGATCTGTTACAAAATAAGCTGACAGACCAGAATGTAATAGCTGAGCATCTTAATAATTGATTTGCCAGTGTCAGATTTTTCAGAATTTAAACAGTAAGGAGGATAAAAATTGATGACTCATTAATCAGATAGCACTTTGATAGTGGAGTACACCATTGCTCCTTGATTAGTTGAACTGCCAGATACAACCTACATTTAAGGCACTTCTTAGCACACAATTTTATCATGCTTTACAAACTTTAAAAAATATTTAAAAATTCTAAAAGAGCAATCTAATCATTCAATTTGAACGTTTCCCATCATTAGGGACTGGGGCAGTGTATAACTCGGCTTCAGTTCAGACTTGTTGATGACACATGAAGAATTAAACATCCTGGAAATCTCAACTTCCTCTAGTAAAACTGCTTAATTAAAAACTTTCACATGATGCAAGTGATCTTCCACAACTCTCTTGTGATGTACTGGTTTTCTCCACTCTCACTCTTGAATTAGCTACCTAATTAATACTTCATGGCAAAAATAATGTGATGCCTCATGTCACCTGACATCCTCTGTTTATACAAGAGTACTCATAGCTCCCCAGGTGAAGTGGTCATTTTCACCATCCACCAGCTTAGTATTTGAGAAAAAGAGAGCTCATTTGATTATATTCATTTTTATGTACACTGTTCTACTTTCTACTTATACAATAAAACCCTTCCAGGTAAGGACAAATATTCCTAAAATATTTTTTCATAAGACAAGTAGCTTCTGGATGGACCAGTTTTGCTAACACATATTAATGATGACTCTTCATAATGTGGTCATGATGTTATATTTTTCAATATTAACAGGCCTAGTTCATTGCTACAGGTTTGCATCCTGAAGTTACTTGCAATGAGAAACATCATAGTACTGTGAAGGTCTGATTCATGAAAGTCTTTTCTCATAGACACAAACAGTGAAAAAAAGCCCTAGGATATCAGACCCTAAGTAGAATTTTCTTTATTTCATAGCCCTTTGCTTTGCTGAAATAACTCACTGTGCACAAGTAAAAGAAATTAGTTATATATAGTAGAGATGTGAATCGTGTGCCCGATCGTCTTAACGATCGGGTTCGGCTAGAGGGGGGGAAAAATCTGATCATGGGTGATGTGGGTGATGTGAATCAGAATTGGTTCCGATTCACATCGTTATTTTTTTCTTTTTAATGAGGCCCGACCCTTTAAAATTAACCCCTTACCTTCCCCCACCCTCCCGAACCCCCCCAAAACTTTTTACGATTATCTGGTGGTCCAGTGGGGGCGGGGGGACCGATCTTCCGCTCTCGGGCCATCGGTGCTATTTTGGCTGCCACTCAAAAATGGCGCCGATGGCCCGATAAAAAAAACCCCACCCGACCCTTTAAAAACGACCCCTTAGCTTCCCCCACCCTCCCGAGCCCCCCAAAACATTTTAAAATTACCTGGTGGTCTAGTGGTGGTCCCGGGAGCGATCTCCCGCTCTCGGGCCGTTGGCTGCCACTCATAAAGATGGCGCCGATGGCCCTTTGCCCTTACCATGTGACAGGGTATCTGTGCCATTGGCCGGCTCCCGTCACATGGTAGGAGCACTGGATGGCCGGCGCCATCTTTAAAGATGGCGGCGGCCATCTTTACGACGGTGGTGGCCATCTTTAAAGATGGCGCCGGCCAGCCAGTGCTCCTACCATGTGACAGGGGCCGGCCAATGGCACGGATACCCTGTCATATGGTAAGGGCAAAGGGCCATCGGCCCTTTGCCCTTACCTTTGCCCCCCCCCAAAGCCATCAGCTTTGGGGGGGGGGGGTTCGGGAGGGTGGGGGAAGGTAAGGGATTCGTTTTATAGGGACTAGGTTTAGGGTTTTTTTTGGTGTGCTGGTTTTCCCCGCCCTCCCCCCTCCCCCGATTTACGATTTTTCACGATAAATCAGGGGAATTTCTATTGTATAGCAACTCTTAATGATTTTTGATGATTTAAAATATATCTGACGATTGTTTTAAATCGTCAAAAAACGATTCACATCCCTAATATATAGTAAGGCCTACCCAGAAACCAACCAAACCTAAACATTTCCACATAATCTACCCCGAAACCAACCAAACCTATACATTCCCACATACTCCCCCCCCCCACTCAGATTCCCAGCCTCCATCCCCCCCACCCCCACCCGCCCTTTTCCCCCCCCCCTCCTAAGGCTTTCCCTTTTTTCCCCCTCCTTAGGCCTTCTTTTCCCCCCTCCTTAGGCTTTTCCCCCCCTCCCAAGGCTTTCCCTTTCGCCTCTCCTTGCCCGCCCTTCCCCTTTTATCCTCCTATAATTTTACAAAATTGTTCAATTTAGTCCGATATAATCAATCCTATGCTAATTGTCACTAATGTAAATATTCCTTTTTTCTGTAAATAAGTTCCTTTTATTTTCTTATGTTAACGGTTGTTTTTTATACTCTCACTCATGCTACCTATCTTTCCCTCTCTCCTTCCTGTCTCCCTTACCCCCCCCCCCCCCCTTTCTGGCCTGCTCCCATCCCCCGGCCCCCTGTTTCATTGTAATTTCCTCCTTTAACTGAGTTACTTGTAAACCGGCGTGATGTGCCTCACGAACGTCGGTATATTAAAAGTTGTTAAATAAATAAATAAATAAATAAAATAAATAAATATACAGTCACTGTCCAGATAGCAAAGTTAACCGGGTGAACTTAACCAGCTAATTTTGGAGGTATATTCAATAGTGCAGCCACAATATTGAATATCACATATTATTTTAAAGTTAGCTGGCTAACTTTATCCAGCTATCTTTGAATATTGGATTTAGCCAGATAACTTAGCTGGCTAACATAACTTAAGAACATAAGAACATAAGAAAATGCCATACTGGGTCAGACCAAGGGTCCATCAAGCCCAGCATCCTGTTTTCCAACAGTGGCCAATCCAGACCATAAGAACCTGGCAAGTACCCAAAAATTAAGTCTATTCCATGTTACCATTGCTAATGGCAGTGGCTATTCTCTAAGGGGCGGATTTTAAGAGCCCTGCTCGCCTAAATCCGCCCAAATCCGGGCGGATTTAGGCGAGCAGGGCCCTGCGCGCCGGGAAGCCTATTTTACATAGGCCTACCGGCGCGCGCAGAGCCCTGGGACTCGCGTAAGTCCCGGGGTTTTCGGAGGGGGCGTGTCGGGGGCGGGCCCGAACCGCGCGGCGTTTTCTGGGCGTGTCGGCAGCGTTTTGGGGGCGGGTACGGGGGCATGGCTACGGCCCGGGGCGGTCCGGGGGCGTGGCCGCGCCCTCCGTACCCGCCCCCAGGTCGCGGCCCGGCGCGCAAGAGGCCCGCTGGTGCGCGGGGATTTACGTCTCCCTCCGGGAGGCGTAAATCCCCCAACAAAGGTAAGGGGGGGGTTTAGACAGGGCCGGGCGGGTGGGTTAGGTAGAGGAAGGGAGGGGAAGGTGAGGGGAGGGCGTTAGAGGATTCCCTCCGAGGCCGCTCCGATTTCGGAGCGGCCTCGGAGGGAACGGGGGTAGGCTGCGCGGCTCGGCGCGCGCCGGCTATACAAAATCGATAGCCTTGTGCGCGCCGATCCAGGTTTTTAGCAGATATGCGCGGCTCCGCGCGTATCTACTAAAATCCAGCGTACTTTTGTTGGCGCCTGGAGCGCCAACAAAAGTAGGCCTATTCGCGGAGTATGAAAATCTACCCCTCAGTGAATTTAATAGCAGGTAATGGACTTCTCCTCCAAGAACTTATCCAATCCTTTTTTAAACACAGCTATACTAACTGCACTAACCACATTCTCTGGCAACAAATTCCAGAGTTTAATTATGCGTTGAGTAAAAAAGAACTTTCTCCAATTAGTTTTAAATGTGCCCCATGCTAACTTCATGGGGCACACATGAAACCCTCCCAGATCGCTCCTAAGTTATTTGGCTAAATTTTAGCTGGGTAATAGGACAGCTGGCTAAAATATAGCTTGCTAAGTGTCAAAATATTCATTTAGATGGATAACTTCTGAGTTATCCGTCTAAATGCTTCTGAATATGGACCTCTATATTATTAATATTCTTCTGAACTGAATAAATATACTTTTTTTTAATCAGTGCCAATCTTTGGAAGGCAATGGCAGTATGTTAATTCAGAATTAATTTGTGAATTGTGTTGCAAGTATACTGTAGTTCATTAGTGAAGTGAGAAATGATTCCTAGATACTGAGTATTGTCTTTACATGGCACATGGCTGTTTAATTCCTTTGATTTATAAAATGTGAATGAGGAGACAGATTTGTGTAAGGAGCACTTAATCGATGAAGCATGTTTTTCTTTACAAATGCTAGCCCCATTAGACTAGCTTTACTGACAACGTGTAAATTAACATCTTTGTATTGTGCATTCAGGGGCAGCTCAAGGCAATCTGCTGCCTGAGGGGAGGGATGAGATGCCACCCGCCCCGCCCCCTCCCTTTTCCACACACGCACCCATACATGCACCCACACATATACCCTCATTCACTTCTCTCCCTCTTCCATATACATATGCACTCTCATTGTCTCTTCTCACCTCGATTCTCATTATCCACAGGAGCCTCCTCTTTCCCCAGGTCCGTGGGACATACGCTCCACTTCCTCCTCCTCTTCCAGTAGAGTCGGCCCGGTCTGCCTTTGTTTTATGTTCGGCACTCCTCCTCCTGCATCTTCAGTTTCTTGTTTCCCATGGAGGAGGAATAACCTAGTGGTAAGAGCAGCAGATGACAAACCAGGAGACCAGGGTTTAAGTCCTGCTGTTGCTCCTTGTGACCTTGCACAAGTCACTTTACCCTCCATTGCCTCAGGTACAAACACTCGGGCCGATACAGTAAAGTCTGCCGGAGAGCGGGCGGATGCCCGCTCTCCCGGCACGCACAGGCCACTCTCCTGTGCATTGCAATTCTGTATTTAAATGAGGCCTGGCAGTAAAAACAGGCAAAAGGAGGTGCTAGGGACACTAGAGCGTCCCTAGCGCCTCCTTTTGGACTGGAGCGGCGGCTGTCAGCGGGTTTGACAGCCGACGCTCAATTTTGACGGCGTCGGTTCTCGAGCCCGCTGACAGCCACAGGCTCGGAAACTGGACGCCTGCAAAATTGAGCGTCCGGTTTTCGACCCAACAGCTGCGGGCCGACTTCAATTTTTTTTTCTTTTTTTTTTTACCCTTCGGGACCTCCGACTTAATATTGCCATGATATTAAGACGGAGGGTGCCCGAAGAAATTAGCACCTACCTTTGGCTTGGCTGCACATTTTGTTTTCTGAATCATGCGGGAATACCTAATAGGGCCATCAACATGCATTTGCATGTTGCGGGCGCTATAGGTTCGGGGGATTGGATGCGCGTTTTCGGCCCCTTACTGAATAAGGGGTAACGCTAGCGCGTCAAAAACGTGCGTCCAATGGCGGGTTAACTGTACTGTATCGGCCCATTAGATTGTAAGCCCTCTGGGGACAGGGAAATACTTACAGTACCTGAATCTCTGATCTCTCTGATCGATATCTGATCTGATATCTCTGATCGAATGTCAGTAAATAAATAAATACACTCCTGCTCTTTTTTCTTGCCGCACAGCAACGGGCTTCATGTTTTCTTCTGGGGGCACGGGTGCTCATGCTCCTCCTTCTTCGAGCATGTGCTGCTCCAGTCCTTTTTTCTTCCAGTCTTCTGCAGCAGGGCACTCAGAGTTTTTGGGTGTTGGCCCAGAGACCCAGCAATTCATTCAGAATTCTGGAATCTCTGGCCCAAATCTGGAGAGCTCCCAGATATGAGTGTGAGCAGGGGTGGATTGCAGGAAAATATCAGCCCGGGGGATATTTCAAAACTAGCCCACGGGATATCTGTGACTCACTCGTGTGCTTTCTGTGCGGCACATATTTCAACAGCTCCAAAAACCACACCGTCAACCCTTGACCTGGAGCCTGGCAGAACTAAGACAAAAAATCTCCAACAAATTTCATATTTTTCTAAACAACTACAGCACATCCTAGACCAGAAGTGAGCAAACTGATCTGCAGTCCCCCTTCCATCCATGCAATTTGTTGGGCTCTTCTCAAGTTTGGTTACATTTCTCATATATATCCTGGTCTGGAGTTAATTTTGCTTGCCAATCTTTCAAATATTGAACCAATTGCCAATTAATGAGACAACCACACTGCCAACCAGTGGCTCATTCACACACACAAAGACATTTGCTGTTGTGTTGCTGCTCATATGCTCACTCAGCAAGTGCCCCCTATCCCAGCACTTCCACATCATTGCGTAAAAATTTGTGCTTGTTGCCAGCCTTTCCTCGGCCTGCAGTGGCCTACTCTCTTTCCCTGTCTAACCCCTTCTCAGCACCTCCCTCTCTCCTGGAGACTCACTGATTCCATAGACAACTGTCCCTCTCAAAGCCCAGTCACCTCTGACAGAAGCCTCACTAACACTGCACAGGCACTTCTTTCTGGCTGATTCCTCCCTTACTATGATCCTAGCTTGCCTCCACTTGTCAGGGATCCACCCCAGCATATTTACAGTAACTGTGTGCTACACTGGATGCTGCTTTTATGGTTCCCTAGGCTCTGCTCTGCCAACCTACTACAGGGAAGGGGGAACCGGAAGTGGTTCATGTTGCCAGCTTCCTCCAGGGCTTATGAAAAAGAAAAGAAAATGTAAATCCTGGTTAGGGTGAGGCCCAAAGCAGCACAGCTCCAGATGGAATCCTGCATTCCTACATGAGGCCAGTGAAGGCAGAGATAGACTGAAGCAAGGGTATTAGGCAACTTAAGCAATCCTTACAGCCTAGCACACACATACCCCCAGCCCCAGCCTCTCCACACACAGTTAAGTTATGCATTTATATAAGGTTTTACATGAAAATGGACAAAAATATCACAATATGTATATTATAATTACATGCACTGCTGTGGTACCAACCAGAAAACCCTGCAAAACAAGTAAATGACAATTGTAACTCATATTATATTAGGCCTATTGTAATATGTGTTGGGTGTAGTTTTGGCACTCAGAAAGCTATTAGTTAACTAAATTACAAAATAGTAAACCTCCCATATGAAAACATCACTAACTACCAGTGCTCAAACAGTAACAGCCCTATTTAGGGAAAGGCAACACTGCAAAACCAAAAATACCAATACCCCTTCTATTAGGAAAATACAATAAGCTAGGCTGCTATAGATCTCTACAAAGAAACTACACACTAACAAAATACTTTACCTCAGTCACACATGCAGAACACAGGCACACCCTTATCAAATGCAGAATAAAGAGACCATAAAGAATAAAAAGAAATGTGCAGACAAAAACTAAACTGGAAAATGCAACGTGCCGGACTCTGCAACAATAGAAAAATAAACATTACTATTGCTCATAAAACATTTAACAATAAAAACTAAGAAATATAAAACATAATAGTAAAATCAAATCAATAAATATAGTAAATGCTAATAAAAAGAACATATTTCAAAACATAATTTTTTAAAATTTCCCAAATACCAATATATTAAAAAAAAGTAGATACATCAAATAACACCCAATAATTAAAACTAATAAGGAAAAAAAATACCCTGCTTTCTATACCTGGGAACTTTTGATTTACAGTCATCATGAAATTGTCATGGATTAACGCGGTGCAAGAACACATAGACAAACTGTCTCTCTCACACACACACAAACACACACATATAAGCTATCACTCTCACACACACACACACACACACACACACAAGAAAGCTGCCTCACACACATGCACATACACACAAGCTGCCTCTCAAACTCTCACACACACGCACATACACACAAGCTGCTTCTCAAATTCACACACACACAAACTGTCTCTCAAACTCACACATACAAGCAAGCTGCCTCACACACATGCATATACACACAAGATACCTCACACATGTGCACATACATACAAGCTGTCTCTCACACAAGCGCGCACATACACACAATCAAGCTGCCTCTCTCTCACGTGGGGCCTCTTCTCTGTTCTTCAGCTGCTACTGGCCTGAACTCAGGCAGCGGCCCCCAGCCTCTCTCCGATCTTCAGCTGCCGCCGGCCTGAGCTCCGGCAGCAGCCCCCGCATTTCTCTGCTCTTTGGCTGCCGCTGGCCTGAACTCTGGCAGCAGCCTCCAGCATTTTTCTGTTCTTTAATCACCGCCAACCTGAGCTCTGGCGGCAGCCCCCAGCATTTTTTAACCATTGCCAACCTGAGCTCTGGTGACGGTCCCCAGCATTTCTCTGTTCTTCAACCACTGCCGGCCTGAGCTCTGGCAACAGCCCCCAGCATTTCTCTATTCTTTGGCCGCTGCCGTCCTGAGTTCCAAGATGGCTTCCAGCATTTCTCTGTTCTTCAGCCACCGCCGACTTGAGCTCCGGCAGCGGCCCCCAGCATTTTTCTATTCTTCAGCCGCCAGTGGCCTGAGCTCCGCTGGTGGCCCCCAGCCTCTCCCTGTTTTTCGGCCGCCGCCGGCCTGAACTCCGCAATGGCCCTCATCCTTTCTCCAGTCTTCAGCTGCTGCTGCCTGAGCTGAGGCAGCTGCGGCAGGGGCAGGCAGTGTGAGGTGGATGCCACAGCGGCGTTCTGAGAGGAGCATTTTTTACCGCCTCAAAATTTTGTCACCTGAAGTGGCTGCCTCACCCTGCCTCATTATAGAACTGCTACTGTGTGCATTTCACTATCTTCAAAAAAACTGTATCCTCCAACACCGTCTTTTAAAGGCTTCTTGATCTGGACTATAACTTCCAAGTAAACCGGATCAGGCATTCTTATTCCAGAAGGTTTTGTGAAGCTGCACTGAACACAAGGACCTGCAGAATCTTGGGCTCCAGGAGTAAGTTATCACAGATTATCAAGGGAAGGGATGTATGTCTAGACGGAGTCACCAGGGAAGCCAGGGATCAAATCCCAACATCACTCCTTGTGAACTTTGGCGATTTACTTTGCGTTCCATTGTTTCAAGTACAAACGTAGGAGGGTTATTTGCTAAATGTTTTCTCTCATTTTGTGTGTATGGGAAAAATGCTTAGTAAATAGAGCCTCTTAGATTGTAAGCCCTCTGGGGACAGGGAAACACCTACTATCCCTGAAATGTAAACTCGCATTAAGATGCCAAAGAGATCAAACTAATTAAATAAATACTCCTCCAAACCCTTTAAATTTGGTTGAACTAATGCAACCCTGCTGCATAACTCATATATCAGACAAAAAAAAAGAACCCAAACAGTATTATACATTCAAAAAATTCACATTCATTTATCAACCACATGTCACAAAAAGGAAAAGTCTTATAATGCCACCAAGGTCAACGTGATTTGTTAGTATCTGGATAGAAAAAGAATACTGATTTAAACAGTAAAAGAGGATGCTCATAAAATCACTAGCCTGCCAAGCCCATGCAGGTTGCTAGATATCAATAATTAATCTCCGCATTGAAGCACACTATTTTCAAAGTGTATATAGTTTCACAAAAAGGGCTACTGACCAACAATGGCAATTTGTAAACCGTTGTGATGGCGAAACTGAACGACGGTATATAAAACTCGATTAATAAATAAATATAAAGAAATGCCACAGCGCTATTAATGAACTCTATTTTTGTTAAATAGCATTCTGTTCAAACCCTTAAAAATCTTCATCGTCTTCAATTTTGGATTAACAGTATGTTTTGAGCTTGTGTAGAAAAAAAGGGGGTGATAAAGGCCGTGTACAAATCATTGGTGAGATCTTACCAATGTTGCATCCAGTTCTGGCAGCCAAATATTTAGACAGGATATTGGTGTCCAAAAAAAGACTACCAAAATGATGCCAGCTCTGCCCCAAAAGCCAAATGAGATGAGACCTAAGGATGTAAATATGTATAGAGAATATGTATATGTGTGTGTGTGTGGAGGGGGGGGGGGGGATATGATAGAAACATTCAAATACTTCAAAGGTATTGCTATTTTTTTACTTCTTATATTCCATAGTATCCAACTAAATGAATCTATTCTGATAAAATTCGTACATTCAGAAAGCATCAAACAAATAATGCACAAGAAGTAGACTTCTTTCAGAGAAAATAGTGCTCTAGAGCAAGAGATCATGCTTGAGGTTCCAAGGCGGTAGACTCGAGAGCAACATCAGAAATATTTGTTTAGAATCAGGGTGGTGGATGCATGGAATAGCTTTTCAGAGCAGCTGATCGTGAGAAAAACAGTGCTAGAATTCAATAAAAATTGGGAGAAGCACAGAGGATCCCTGGTTGCAAAGAAGTGGGGGGGGGAAAGCCAGAGACCAGCTTGATTCTATGGCACTCCACCAGAAAGTAAATTCAGCAGACTGGATGGGCCTCACAGTTCTTACCTGCATCATACTGTTTGCTTCTATCTTGCTAAAATGAGGAAAACAGAAAAAATTAGTTACATCAAGAAACCCTCTTGACAAAGGCATTGTGGCAAAAACTTGCAGAAATTGGGGACTGTTTAAATGTCTATGTTTGGAAAGATTATGGTCAGAATTCTCTTTATGAATAATAGCTGCGAAATGAAGCGGGTGCTTTAGTAAATTCAGATAAAGAGATTAGCACAACATTTAAGGAATACTATCAATCTTTGTATAGGGCAACTCCAGGAAATCCTCAGACAGCTGCGGAGTACTTGAAATCCGTGAATCTCCCACAAATCACAAGTGACCAATTACAGGCATAAAATGGATGAGTTGATTGAGTGTCTGGGATCAGCCCAGTTCGTTTCTACCCTGGATCTTTCAAAAGGGTATTAGTAGGTTCCTCTCATGCCAACAGTGAAGGAAAAGACTGAATACTCAAAGCCAGGAGAACTTTTCCAGATCACTGTCCTCCTTTTTTGACTCCATGGTGCTCCTACAAAGTTTCAGTGCTTGGTTGACCACCTACTCCATCCACATCAAGGGTACACAGCTGCCCACTTTGATGACATTGTGGTGTATAGCCCAGAATGGAAGACACAGCTAACCCAACTCCAGACCATGCTAACCAGTCTGAGGAAAGCAGGACTGATGGCCAACCCTAAGAAGAGCTTGCTGGGAGAGCAAGAATTCCAATATCTTGGCTAAACCCGGGGAAGGGCAAGGTTCATCCACAGACCCAGAAGATTAAGGTGATCACCAGGTGCCAGTCCCACAAACAAATGCAAAAGTGAGAGCATTCCTAGACCTCAAAGGTTTATTCCCATATATTTGAAGAAGAAGGAGCCTCTCACAAGGCTGTTGCTGAAGAAAGCACTAGGTCCAGTGGTCAGCTGAAGCAGAGGAGGTCTTCTGGACTCTGAAAGAAGTGTTATGCTCCTAACCAGTCCTAATAAGTCTGGACGTCTCTGAAACCTTCATGGTGCAGATCGATGCCTCAGATGTAAGCTTCAGGACAGACAGTCCAAGAGAAGGATGGCCAAGAACATCCTGTGGCTTACATTAGCTGGAAACTGATGCCATGGGTGAGGCGTTACTCAACAGTTGAAATGAAAGTCTTTGCAGTCAAGTGGGCCTAAGAGGCTTTGCGGTACTACCTGTTGGGATGGCAGTTCATCCTCATAATGGACCACCAACCATTCCTATGGATAAATAGAAATAAGGAGTCCAATGCGAGAGTGATGAAATGGTTTCTGGCCCTACAGCCCTTTATCTATAATTTTTCTTTTGTTATTTATTTTAAAACATTTATTATCCGCCCTTTCTATGCTCATAGGGCAGGAAAGGAAAAGTCAAAACAGATTTCTTGTCCAGAGAAGTGTTCCTGGTACAGACAGGTGCTCATCCAAATAAGGATGAGCTGAGGAGGAGAGTATGTGAGGGAGTGTACAGAAAACGTCCTCAAACCACCTTAAGGGATTAGTCACAGCAATCTGGTCCAGTCCTCCTTAAGGATCAGCCCCTCCCAAGGGATTCTGGGTGAAGGGAGGTTCCTTGGGAATGGGATGGTAAAGAACAGCACCCAAATTTGGTTTGGTGAATAAAACCTCAATAACCTATATCAAACAGTATGCAAATGTAAGCAAAAAATAAGAAAAAAAAATATAAATTCTTTAATTAATGAATTAATTCTTTAATTTACCATTTCTGCAATACAAATATCATTCAAAAATAATACAGTACAATGTCAATAACAAAATCCAAATATAATCTACTCGCCAATGCCATTCACTCTCCACACATCTCACTTCTCTTCACAAACCACACATCTCACATATTTTTAAAAAATTGATACCCCAAAAAGACAATCCGAAAATAATGATGAATGCAAAAGAAGAAAAATAATCATGAATACTTAACTTATATTTTATGTCCACCCTGATGAACACATCAACAAAGAAGTCCCCGGTTCAGTGTTGCTAAATGCCAAAGTAGTATCTTAAAGAAATGTTTCACTGGTTGGATTTCAAATGTTATCGAGTCTATAAAGTTTGCAGACATTATGGACTCCCAAACAAGTCTCTAAATGGTAACCAAATGCCAAATAGGTACACTTCCTTTCACTGTACAGAAAACTCCCGGTGCCAGCTCAAAATCAGCCGGTAAAAGGAACCCGATGACTCCTTCTCCCCATCTCTGGCTGCTCAAAGGCTCCCAAAACCATCACATCAAAACACCATCCATCCATCCAGAATCAGCATGGCGAGTTTCATGGTGAGTTTCAAACCTTGGTGAATAAAACTCCTATAGTTAAATTAGACTCTACATAATTAGGTTTTTATACTTTATCTCAAGAGAAAAGAAAAACATTTCTCAACAAAAGTGGGAATGGAATTTCTCCTTTCTAAGGGAAACTTCCAATGTATAAAGCTATTGATTATGACATTTTCATATAATAAAGACAAGAGTATATAATTAACAAATGACAGGAAATATATTGCCATATAAATTACTAAAATCACCCTTAACCTTTAAAACAAAAACAAAACTGAGGATCTACAAAACACATGAAGGACCCAATTAAATAAACTGATGACACAGACCTACAGTATATCTAGATCCGTGGCCTTCAACTTAAATTTGCATACCATTCAAATAGATTTGGTTTTCAGTGTGACTAAAACATGCTCATGAAATTGCCTCAAAGATCAAACAAATGCAAATATTTCCCATGAATATTGATTGTGCCCTATGCTGAATACCAGATTTGTTGGGTGGACCTTGAGGACTGGATTTGGAAACCATTCTAGAACCCACTGATCTTTCTTTGGCATATACCCACTTCAAATGAAGTTATAGTTTACCTTCTCTTAGCAGTAGGATGCTCCATAAAGCAAGAACCTGGAAGAAACAACAGGCTCCAGTTAGTTTATAAAACGTCTGAGAGGTCTGAGCAATAGAGAAATCGTCTTGTAACAGAGCCAAAAGAGATAATAGATATCATATAGCAAGTTACTCTTCCAAAGCTATAAAGCTATGTAGGAACATGTATTGGACAGATAACCATCTTAATACATTTCTTGTTTTTTTTGAGTAGTCTAACAGAGTATCTTAATTTGTATAATTTGTTTCATCAAACCCAAGAAAGATCTTCCTGGCCTGGGTATATTTCGCACCTGCCAGCATTTAATGTTACAAAATGAAATCTTGTCTAGTCATGTCCTTTGACAGTATCATGGATTCTGTTTATTTATTGAATAAGAACTTATCTTGTATATATTTTTGCCTTTCATTTTGTACCTATAATATAGGGTGTTTTTGTTTTTTGTTCTTATATATACTATGAAGGATGATTTACCCAGCATTGTTACCTGATGTGCATGGAGAAGTGGATGTTTTTGGACAACAGCCTCACAAATTGCGGGGTCTGTGTGGATAGTTACAAAATTAAGTGGCAGGATATGGACAAGTACCTGGGTGTTGGATTAAGTATTGGCCTTGGGGAGAGTAATTTTTAAATAGCACACATAACAGGAAAGTCTGTGGCTGTGTGTACATTGAACTTAACAAATGTAAATTTGCTTCAGAAATACTCATGTAATTGGCGGAGTAGGCGCACACATTCATTCACGTTAAGTTACACCCCCTCTTCACAGGGCATAGCTTAGGTGCATGTTTTAAAATTAAAAAGTATGTGCCTGCTCTGCTCATCTCCTCTCCCTGGAATACCTCTGTGCAGTTTGCATAAAAGGACATGCAAAACTGGGTTATGCGCGTACTTTCACAAGGATTGAACCCCATAGGAGCCCAACTTTTGAAAATGATTGGAGATGCTAATCTCAACAGAAATTACAGCCCCCCAAGCAAAACAAAAAAGCCACAGTGGGTTGTGAGTATAACCGACCAGCCTTTATTTACATGTTCAGAGAGGAGAGTGTCATGCAGACATGTGGAAGGTTCACACGGCCAAAACAAAAGCTAGGGAAGCACTCAAAGTCCCATCTATCATTCTTCTCCCAAATCCCAGCTCATCCCCACCAGTCTCCTCCTCCTCTGTAGCCCATCTACACCACAGTCCCTCTCCACTACCCTTGCCTTTCCCCGTCAATATTTTTCAACACCTCCTTTCTTCACATTCTCCTAATCTCTTCTTTTTCATCTCTCTATTTTATCTTTTTTTTACCCTTCCCCTCCTTACTCCCTCTACACTTTTTAAATTCTCACCAACCTGCATGGGCATACCTTGACTTTTATATATGGGGGCTGGGATTTTCTACCCCTTTGTGTGCTCTCCTTCTCTCCAGTCCCTTAGCCTGCTCTGCTCCCCATTTCCCCTTCATCCATCCTTCTCTGTTCCCTTCCCAGTTCTTTCTATTCATTCTCTCCCCAGCAGTTTCTCCTTACCCCTTCTTAGCAAGCTCCCCTCCTCTGCAGGCTTGATTTACCCATTCCCTTCATTACGCCCCATCCCTCACCCCCCTCCTCAGCATGCTAGGATTCCCTTCATTGGCAGACTCAGCTTGGCTTTCAATTTGTGATTTTGTCTCCTCCACAGCCTTGGATCATTTCCCTGCTCTGCCCTCTTTGAGGCCAGGCACATCTCTTTTTCTTCTAGAACTGCTGCTGCTTCCTCATTTCCCTGCAATCATACATTCCAGGCCAGGGCCAGTCCTAATCCTGCAGAGTCTGCATAAGACACTTCACCTCCTGCATTTCCTGAGTCCTGGCAGCTAAGCAGACAGCATCTCCCCAGCTCCAGAGCCACAGATGCATGTGGTGTTTTCCACCCTCCGCTTGGAATCCCAGAAAAAACTGCTATCTCCTGTGGGGTATAACAGGGGAGCTATGTTTTTATTTTTGTAAATAAGGGGAAGAGTGTTCCCTTCCAATCCCCTTCAATTCAAGCCCTAACCATAGTCCTCCTTGATATCAGAGCTTTCAAGGGGGAGCAATATTTCAGAGGTATTTTGAACCCATGGCATTGTACACCATCACAACCTCCTCCCCCTTCATTAATCTTCTAGCCCAGTGACTGCAGGGCTAGAATAAAAAGGCAGAAACCACCTGCCCCCCACCCTTGACCAGCTTCTACCAAAAACATCTTCACTAAACTTAAACAATTTTCAAACTTTGTGTCTGCAGTTTGAATCTGTCCTCTCTCTCTCTCTCTCTCTCTGCTTGCTTTTGGCTTTCTCTTAGTTTCTTCTCTGCCTCTTCATTCCTTTTCTCATCTTCCACTCAGCTCTCATTTTTATTATTTTTCTTCCATGTATACTGTTTATCTCTTTCCATCTGCCAGTTGTTTCTTCATAGCTCATTATCTTCTCTCATCTCATCCTAGTCTCATCCTTTCCTGCCACTTCCATCCCTTTCCTCACCCCTTCATGCCTTTTCCCTCCATTGTGATCCTTCTTTTTTCACAACCCTTCTCTTGGTTTATCTCTCCTATCAGATCTTCTTCTCTCTGGCCCAAACAGCTCCTTTCCCAGTTCTTTTATCCTCTCTCTCTCCTTAAATTCCCTTTGCATGTTCTCTCTCCCCAGTGCCTCTTCTAATCACACCCCTTGCATGTTCTGTGTCCCATGTTGTATCCCCTTCCTCCTCTCAGATCCTTTCCCCTTCTCATAGCCCATGTCCTTCTGTTAACTCCTTTCCCAGCCTCTCACCCTCATAGCCTGTGTCCACTCCTCACAGCTCCACTACCAGCCTGGCTCGCCATCTTCTTTTCCTCTCACAGTTCATCTCCTCGTCTAGCCAGGATTTCTTCTTTCAGTTCTTCTTTCCGACCCTCACAGCAGTATTCTCTCTGTCAGCCAGTATTTCATCTTACAACTAATATTCCCATCTCCCAGCCCACATTCCTTTTCCTCATTTTCCAGCAATTCTATCAGCTCCTCTTTCACCCTCCCCCCCCCCCCCATAGCTCCTCTATCTATCTCTCAGTCCTTCCATCAGCAGCCCTCCCCATCTCCACTGCACACCAAAGGCAGGAAGCTTATCTGTCCCATATTGCTCCTGCTCTGTGGTCCCCCTGCAGCCCATTGGTCAGACATTCCACACCAGCCAATAAGTTTCAGGGGAAGGCGGGAGCAGAAGCAGGGAGATAGAATTACTGCCTTCCTACCCTCCGCTGGCCTTGCAGCACAATCCACAGGAGTGCAGGTGGTAATATTGGGGGGTGCCACAGGGATTATTAGCTCTTGGGCTGCTTCTGCTCAGTATATTGTGGAATTGTTAGAAGGGTTGTCTTTTGATAGATGACATTAAAATCTGAAACCAGTTTGAAACTCCACCACAAAAAAAGAGGGACAATCCAAGAAAGCTTTAGGAATGATCAAGACTGAGGCAGCAAAGATTCAATGTAAAACAAAATAATTAGCAGTTGATGTATTTGGGATATTCTACTATATATATGTAACCAGAGGCTAAAATATGAAAATAAGGTGGTAAAGAAGTTTTTTTTACTGAGCTGAGTCCTGGGGCTGGAAAAAAAGCATTGCTGGGATGTGGCATGCTTTTTCATTTCTCTCTGATTGTGTTACTGCATGGGGGAGATGTGCAGGCAGATGTGCGAGAGCTCTCCCCCCCTCCCCCATTCAGCTAAGAGGGAGGAGTAGAGCTGCTGAGATTTTACTTTCATTTTTTGCAAAAGCAGCCCCCGTCTTTTGGAGAAAGGAGCAGCACATGCAGAGAGAGAGGTGGGGCACATCTCAGAGAAGAAGCTCAGCCAGTTACTCTTTGACAGAGTCTAAGTTCCATTTTTGCTGGAAAAAAGACACTGAGGGAAGGTATAGGCACATTTAAGATTGAATGGGATGTGTGTGTGTGTGTAACTTACAATGATTACATGCAAATTTGAAGAAATTTGCCCAGGTAATAGACAGGACAGGATCAGATAAACATACATTTTAGCCAAGGCCATGGATTGTTTTCTTGGCATTTGTTAGAAAAGCATGAAAGGCTAAAGAATTCTGGAAGTGTGAGAGGTATCACTTTTGAAAAAAAATTAGTATCTTACCTATGAGTTAAAGTGATACCTAAACCCATAATCATTATTTGGGGATAAAATACCTTTTAACTTCCTGGAAGGAATATTGTTCTGGAATATTGTCATTATCTTAAGTAAAATCCCAGAAAAAATAAATCTGTTGTATGAGAAAGAAAGGGAAGAACCCACTTCTTTAAATAATAACTCCTAATCTTAAAGCTGGGTTGTGAACTAAAAATTGTAAAAATTAAGTAAACCCGATAGTTTGAATTCAGGAAAGGCAGGTTTATGTGAAAGCGATTTTTTTTTTTATACAACAATAGTGAACAGAAACAGAAAACACAGAGAGGGAGAAAATAGTGATCCCTGTCTTTTATACAGCTTCGGTTTAAAAGAATCAAAGGTATTCTAGATTAAACACTTGTATATCTGGAGAAAGAAAAACTGCAGGATAATTTTCAGTGACAAAACATAAAAGTCCCATCACAAACCAAAGCTGCACTTGATTTATCTGTATATATTACAACTTTAAAACTCTTGTGACAACCTTGAACTGAGACAATTTTACACATACAGAGTGAGAGGAAATCTTTTATGTGTTTGGGTCAGAAAATACATGCCAAAACCTCCCTCTTTGTCTTAATAAAAAATAGGGATACTAAATTATCATTTATTTTTTGGAGCCATAGCTAGTATTAAGTGATACCAAGCTGGCGAGATAACACTTAGTATACACTTTAGTTTCTCTGACCAGAAGAATTTATCATGTTACCGTAGTCAGGAATCCTGTTTTTCATTTATTTAAAGTACAGCATAGGAGAAGATTGGCACATTTTGATTAAAAGAGTTCCTGAGATAGCATCTACCAGTAGAGATGTGAATCGGAACCGGAATCTGATCGGTTCCGGTTCCGATCCAAATCTTAAAATTTTTATCGCCCAGCCCGATTTGAGTTTTGATTATCGGCTGCGCCCGATCCGATAATCAAAAAACCCTCCCCCACCCTCCCAGACCCCCAAAAAAGGTTTTTAAATTACCTGGTGGTCCAGCGGGAGTGCGGAGAGCGATCTCCCGCTCTCAGGCCATCGGCTGCATTAATAAAAATGGCGCCTTTGCCCTTACCATGTGACAGGGCAAAGGTAGCGCCGGTGCCATTTTGAATACTGGCAATACGACCTGAGTGCAGGAGATCGCTCCCGGACCCCTGCTGGACCCCCAGGGACTTTTGGCCAGCTTGGGGAGGCCTCCTGACCCCCACAAGACTTGCCAAAAGTCCAGCGGGGGTCCGGGAGCGACCTCCTGCACTCGGGCCGTATTGCCAGTATTCAAAATGGCGCCACGCTACCTTTGTCCTCACTATGTCATAGGGGCCGACGGTCAGCCCCTGTGACATAGTGAGGGAAAAGGCTAGCGCCGGCGCCATTTTCAGTACTAGCAGCCGCTAGCCTTTACCCTCACTATGTCACAGGGGCCGGCCGTCGGCCCCTGTGACATAGTGAGGGCAAAGGTAGCATGGGCGCCCCCCCAAGCTGGCCAAAAGTCCCTGGGGGGTCCAGCACTGGCCATCCAGTGCTCCTACCATGTGACAGGGGCCAATGGCATGGATACCCTGTCACATGGTAAGGGCAAAGGGCCATCGGCGCCATTTTTATTAGTGGCAGCTGATGGCCCGAGAGCGGGAGATCGCTCCCCGTGCCCCCACTGGACCACCAGGTAATTTTAAAAGGTTTTGGGGGGGGGGTCGAGAGAGTGGGGGAGGCTAAGGGGGTCATTTTAAGGGTTCGGGTGGGTTTTTTTTTATCGGGCCATTGGCGCCATTTATATTAGTGGCAGCCAAAATGGCGCCGATGGCCCGAGAGCGGGAGATCGCGCCGGGACCCCCACACTGGACCACCAGGTAATTTAAAACATTTTGGGGGGGTTTGGGAGGGTAGGGGATTTGTTTTAAAGGGTCAGGGTGGGTTTAGGGGTTGTTTTGGTGTGCCGGTTTTCCCGCCCTCCCCCCCTGATTTACGATTTTTCACGATAAATCGGGTGAATTTCTATTGTATCGCGACTCTAACGATTTTTGACAATTTAAAAAATATCTGACGATTTTTTTAAATCATCAAAACGATTCACATCCCTGTCTACCAGTGCCTCCCACCTACTCAGGAAGTGAACGCAAACAGCAGCCCCCTATCATTTAACTCCAGACTCAGTGAGAGGACAAAGAACCGACGCACCCTAACACCAGCTTGTCACACTCAAATAAGGACACAAATAAGTGTCACTGGCACTTTGGCCACCAGAAAGTCTAGCTAGACCAACAGCCATTTATACCTTCAGAGAGTTTTAAAGAAATTGAAAGGCACTCATTGACTGAAAAAGTAAAAGGAGACAACAAGAGAAAGACAGACGCAAATAGTGACAGAAAATATAAAAGGAGACAACAAGAGAAAGAGAGACACAAATAGTGACAGACATACTTGCAAGAGAAGTCTCCTAGTAATCTTTTCAAAGTATCATTTTTCAGCTGGTTCCAGTAACAGCATCTGAAAGAAAACTGGCTACTTTAAACACCTATTGATTTAAAGCTCCATCTTTAATAGTCCACTGTTAAAGGAGGGGACTAATAGAGGATTTATCTGATAATTATCTTGGTTTATATTCAGAACTGATTCTTTTGGTTCCTGGAGATAAGAAAAATAAGAAAAGAGTTCTTATTAGTTAACATGTATATGAGCATCTGCTATCCTGTTTTGTTGTTAAGATATTATTCATTGTAGATACAACATTAATCATTCTTGCTTGAAAATAAAATGAATCAGTTTTGAAGTATCTTGAATACTCTAAGGGGTAGGTTTTCGGTGGGTACGCGCGTAAGATACGCGCGTACCCACCGAAAACCTACCCCAACCCCCCCCCCCCCCGCGCGCGCCGAGCCTATTTTGCATAGGCTCGGCGGCGCGCGCAAGCCCCGGGACGTGCGTAAGTCCCGGGGCTTGCAAAAAGGGGCGGTCGGGGGTGTGACCAGGGGGCGTGGTTAGGGATCGGGGCGTGTCCGGGGGCGTGTGGGCGGTCCATGGGCATGGCCAAGTGCTCCGACACAGCGGCCTGTGTCGGGGCCTGCCGCGCCGGCGCGCGTAAGTTACTACTGCCCGGAGGCAGTAGTAACTTTTCCGATAAAGGTAGGGGGGGTCTAGATAGGGCCGGGGGGGTGGGTTAGGTAAGGGAAGGGAAGGTGTGGGGGGGCAGTAGAAGAAAAGTTCCCTCCGAGGCCGCTCCGATTTCGGAGCGGCCTCGGAGGGAACGGGCAGCGCGCACTGGGCTCGGTGCGCGCAAGTTGCACAAATGTACACCCCCTTGCGCGCTCCGACCCCGGATTTTATAAAATACGCGCGGCTACGCGCGTATCTTATAAAATCCAGCGTACTTTTGTTCGCGCCTGGTGCACAAACAAAAGTACGTGTGCGTATGTTTTTAAAATCTACCTCTAAGGGTTTTCATTGGTTACATTTAAATTTTGCATTTGCAATTTGGGTTCTGCCTTTCCCCTCTACCCCTGAGGGACATGCTGGGTAGGTTTTGGACCCATTTTTTCCATTTTAAGGGAGACTCAGTTGGAAGGAGATTCCCCTTTCTGTCCTCCCCTTCTTAGTTTCCTTCCTATGGAGACTTCTCTAATAACATCTGAAACCCCATTTTCATTATCGCGCCTCAGCGACTATAGTGAGGGGGGGGGGGGGGGTGTCACCTTATCATGCCAAAAGGGCAGAGAGTCAGATATAAAAAGCAGTTTGTGTGACTGTTTGTTGCTGTCAGTGCGGCTGTGTGTACATGTGCAGGCAGAGGGCACAAAGCACACAGCACTACCTGCAGTCCACCAGGGGAAAATAGAGCCATGCTGGGGGAGCAGAGGGCCAGAACTGGATGCTGGAACCTAAGAAAACTGAGTTGCATGGCGTGGTTGATGGGGAGTTCAGTCCTTGCCAGACCAAGGTCAACACAGCACCCCAGAGGGCAGGAGCAGAGATGCTAGTGGGGAACAAAGGCCTTGCCAGCTAAAAAGGACGCACCGCTGGTGCCACTGAGTGACACAGCTGGTGGATGCCCAGGCCCCGCTAGCTGATGATGTGGAGGAGCCGCTGGGATTGAGGTGTGGGCTGGGGAGGGAATGAGCGCATCGGGGGAGAGAAGGGAAGACAGTGGGGAGGGAGAGAACATGGGAAAGCAGAGAGTGTAAGGGGAAAAGTATATATCCACAACCCCATTGCAGCTACATACATGAATCAGCAACACAGCCCCTCTGTGGGAATGTATTAGAAATTGGGGGTCCGTTAGGTTGCTAGAGGAGGAGTAGAGATGGAGAATGAAGAGGAGACTCAGTTTATAGCCTGCCATCTAGCTTTGTCATCAAATGATGGGCTTTCCTACATGTATTATATGATAAAGGGTGAGATTCTAATTCCCAGTCAAGGGAGTGGGGTCTGATATGATTATATAATTTTACCTGATGACCTGAAGGTTACCAAACAGTGTAACTGAACCATTGAGATGAGGAAAGCCTTGGAATGCTAAGATGCATGAATATAATAACCAGAAAAAAAGAGATGTAATGCTTCTGTACAAATCAATGATGAAAGCTCATCTAGCATATTGCATTCAGTATTGCAAGCTGTATCTCCAGAGGGATAGAGACAGAGCAGAGGCAATGCAAAGAAGAGATGAGATACCGACATGGTGCAGTGACTGCAGTCTATATATGTGGGGCTCATAATGGTTCTTGGGCCTCCCTAGCTAGTTGGTTTTCCAGCTACCCCTCATGAATATGCATGGGATACAAAATATTTGCATATATTGGAGGCAGTACATGCAAACATATCTCATCAATATTCACTAGGTATATCCTGAAAACCCAACTGACTGTGAGGTGGGACCCAAATCCAGTTTGAGCACTACTTCTGTACACCATAATTCCAATAAGGTGAGCTATAATTTTTTAATTGACAATGTCAGATTAAATCAAGTGCCTTGCTTTCAACCAGGTTCTAGAGAGTGAAACTGTCTTGCCCAAGGTCACACCATCAGTCAGTGGCAAATTGAACTCATAGATGAGCCCAGGGCTGGTGCTAGCTTTATTGCTGCCCTGTGTGAACAATTATTATCTCCGCCCCCCACCCCACCATCACACTTTATTCATTCTCTGTCTCGGGCCTGCCAAGAAAAAACAAACCAGCTCCTTCCAGCAACCTAAACTTTAAAAATTGTCACTCTCTACCCTCTGGGTCTTCACCCCCTCCCCTGTAAACCCTAAGCAAATCTTATAGGTTTGCAGCCCGGCCTCCTGCTGTCTCCATGTACACAGTTAAAAATTATGCATTTGTAATAGATTTTGCATGAAAAATAATATTCAAAGTACAGTCTTCTGAGATAAAAACAACTATCATAAGTATTTGCATGCACTTCTTTGGTGCTAACCAGAAAATCCTACAAAAAAAACCCCCACTTGGAACCACATGGCATTAGCGCTACTGTAATGTGTGTTAGGTGTGGGTTTGACCTTCAGAAAGACATGAGTAAATTACAATCACAATATAATAAACCTCCCACTCCAAAACAGCACTAACTGCCAGCACTTAAAAAAGTAACAACCCTACACCAGGCCCTAAAATACCAATACACCTCCTATTGGGAAAATAGAAGAAACCAAGCTACTATAGATTCCTACAAGCTAGCAGAATACCCCTCCACATCACACATGCAGAACACAGGCAGACCCTCACCAAATACAGGAAAAAGAAACCATAAAATATAAATAGAAACATGCAGGCAAAAGCTGAATAAAATATAAATAGAAACATGCAGGCAAAAGCTGAATAGGAAAACCTCAGCAAGTCAGACTCTATGCAATGCAACAATGGAAAAACAGAAATCACCAATCCTCAGCCATTAAACATTAAAATCAAGAAATAGAATAAACACATTAATCATAATAGTATAAACATACTAAAAAAGAATATTTCAAAACAGCTGGTGAATGGAAGATCCAATAATTAAAAATGCAAACAATTTGTTTTAAATTTCTCAAACACCAGTAAAATATTTCAAAACAGCAGACATATCAAACAGCATCCAAAAATTTAAACTAATAAGGATAAAATAATTCACACTCTCCATACCTGGAAACTTTTGATTTCTAGTCATTCAGGTTGTCATGGATTAATGAGAGAGAGATGCATAAACTTTCTCCTCTCTCTCCCTCTCATAGATATATATCTATACATACCCAAAGATACATATTCTCTCTCTCTCATACATGCACATGTTCCCTCTTACATACACATACAAACATACAAGATCCCTCTCTTTCTCACATATACATGCTCAGACACACACACATGCTCACAAACTCACATATGCTCAGACTCACATGAAGAGAACACTCTATGCTTCAATACCTCAATCTTTGTTGATATAAACTGAAGAATTTACTGCTCAAAAAGAACTACTATTTAGACCTCTTATTCCATATTCCCTAGGGCTTGCATCTGTCTCAGTGCTCTCTCTCTCTCTCTCTCTCACACACACACACATGCTCCCTCTTTCACACCCATGCTTCCTCTCACATGCACATGCCCAGACATCCACACACACTCCGCTTATGCTCAGACAGACAGACAGACACACACACACACAGACACACACACATGCTCAAACACATACAGGTTTCCTCCTGCTCATACATACACTGTAGAACCTGGCCTCTCCCAGCAGCCCTGGCCCTCCACTTCTTCGGGACGGGGCAGTTTGGGAGCTGCCTAGTGGCTTGTTTTTTCCTTCTAGCTGCCCAGCATGTGGTCCTGCAGCTCATCCTGTCTTGCAACTCTTCACTGCGCAGCAGGTGGGGAACCGCTGTGCGGCCTCAGGGCTCCTCCTCTTCTTCACCATGTGGCAGGTTGGGAACCACTGTGTGGCCCTAGGGCTCCTCTTCTTCACCGCGGCTCTATGGTTCCTTCTCTGCTTTGCCGTGCGGCCCTGCAAATCTCTCATCCTTGCAGCGCAGCGGGTTGCAAATCACCGTGTGGCCCTAGGACTCTTCTTCACCGTGCGGTGAAGCAGAGGAGGAGCCATACCGCCGCACAGTCCTCTGCCGCTGCCTCATCTTCGCTGTGTGACGGGTTGGGAACTGCCACAGGGCCCTGCAAGTTCCTTCTCTTTGCTGCTGTGGCCTGCGGCTCCTCCTTTTCTTTGCAGGGTGGCGGTGCCAGCAGCTGACTCAACTTGGTCGCGGCCCTGAGGCTGCCGCTCTGACCAGGCTGCTGCCCTGTGCAAGTGCACAGCTTGCACAGTGGGTTGCACTAGCCCTGGATGAGCCAATGCTCCCTCAACTTTTTGAAAGGCTGTGAGTGCAAAAGTTTTCTTTTCTGCAAGTTTATATAAGCCAAGTTCAAAATTGTGCTCTGTGAGCCAGCATAATACAAACAATATTGGGATTACTTGTGTGTGCTATGTTTTGCTGTGTGTGCATGTGCACACACATGCATAACTTAGAGAATGAATATGCATGAGATACATAAATGTGCATATCATGGAAACTCAGTATATGTAAATTTATCTCATGCATATTCATTGTGGATATCCTGAAAACCCAACTGGCTGTGGGGTCCCCAGGACAGGTTTGGGAAGTGCTTATAGATATTACACCACTCCTTGCCCAAATTAGTAGATGCTAGAGAAGAAAACTAATCACAATTGTATTGTTAGTCCAAAAACCAGCATCAGCTAGAACCTGTCTCTTGATTTTTATTTCTATCTGCTGGAATTCAAGAAAGCATGGGCAAGCACAGAAGATCTTTGGTTAGGGATGGAGGGATGGTTATGGGGAGGAGGCAGGAAGTGAGTATAAAGCCAGAGATTTAATTAGGGATCTGAAAAATTATGAGTAGATATGGAAAATGAGCAAGATAAATGACTCCTAGGGGATCTTTATCTGTTCTCAATGTCTATATTTCAATGAGGGATTCTCTTTCTCCTGCACTGTAGCACAGTTCTTTCTGAACTGCATTTGACACTGCTTTAACAACGCTTTTCTTTGAAAATAAAAGATGTATGCTTTATCATTTTCTTTATTGTATGCTTTTGCATGTTCTGTTTTGGGTCGCATGGTCTGATCTTCCTCCCTCTGCCCCCTCCTCCAGGATGAAAGGCATTTTATAAATAAACATTTTAATGAAAAATGGAATTTGCTGACATTTCCAGGGATAACACAGAGCAGCTAGGATCTTATGAAGTTCTAGAGCAGCATTTTCAGATGAACAGAACACAATCACAAATTATATCATGTTGTTCCAGTGTTTCATTGCACAATCTTAACAGAGGAATCATACAAGTTCAGACAAGAGACTAAATGCTCAGTAGAATCTATATGGGTAGAATTCCCATTGTGTTGGGTAAGAGTATAGTGATAGGAATATACTACCGTCCACCTGGCCAAAATGATCAGACAGATGAAATGCTAAGAGAAATCAGGGAAGCTAACCAATTTGGCAGTGCAGTAATAATGGGAGATTTCAATTACGCCAACATTGACTGGGTAAATGTAGCATCAGGACATACTAGAGACATACAATTCCTGAATAAAATAAATGATTGCTTCATGGAGCAATTGATTCAGGAACCGATGAGAGAGGGAGCTATTTCAGATTTAATTCCAAGTGGAACGCAGGATTTGGTGAGAGAGGTAACGGTGGTAGGAGCACTTGGCAATAGTGATCATAACATGATCAGATTTGAACTAATGACTGGAAGGGGGGCAATCTGTAAATCAACAGCTCTAACACTAAATTTTCAAACAGGAAACTTTGATAAAACGAAGAAAATAGTTAGAAAAAAACTGAAAGGTGCAGCTGCAAAGATTAAAAGTTTACAATAGGCGTGGACATTGTTTAAAAATACAATCTTAGATTCGCAGTCCATGTATTTCATGCATTAAGAAAGGTGGGAAGAAGGAAAAATGATTACTGGCATGATTAAAAGGTGAGGTGAAAGAGGCTATTTTAGCCAAGAAAAATCCTTTAAAAATTGGAAGAAGGATCCATCTGAAGAAAATAGGAAAAAGCATCAACATTGTCGAATTAGGTGTAAAACATTGATAAGGCAGGCTAAAAGAGAATTTGAAATGAAGTTGGTCGTAGAAGCAAAAACTCATAATAAAAACTTAAAAAAATATATCTGAAGCAAGAAACCTGTGAGGGAGTCAGTTGGACTGTTAGATGACCGCGGGGTTACAGGGGCTCTTAGGGAAGATAAGGCCATTGCAGAAAGACTACATTAATTCTTTGCTTCTGTGTTTACTAATGAGGATGTTGGAGAGATACTGGTTCCAGAGATGGTTTTCAAGGGTGATGATTCAGATGAACTGAAGCAAATCACTGTGAACCTGGAAGATGTAAGAGGCCAGATTGACGAACTAAAGGGTAGTAAATCACCTGGACTAGATGGTATGCACCCCAGGGTTCTGGGGTGCATACCAGGAAATTATAGACCAGTGAGCCTGACTTCAGTGCCGGGAAAAATAATGGAAACTATTCTAAAGATCAAAATCACAGATCGTATAGAAAGACATGGTTTAATGGAACACAGTCAGCATGGATTTACCCAAGACAAGTCTTGTCTCACTAATCTGCTTAATTTTTTTGAAGGGGTTAATAAACGTGGATAAAGGTGAGCCAGTAGATGTAGTGTATTTGGATTTTCAGAAGGTGTTTGACAAAGTCTCTCATGAGAGGCTTCTAAAGAAATTAGAAAGTCATGGGATAGGAGGCAGTGTCCTTTTGTGGATTACAAACTGGTTAAAAGATAAGAAACAGAGAGTAGGATTAAATGGTCAATTTTCTCAGTGGAAAAGGGTAAACAGTGGAGTGCCTCCAGCATCTGTACTTGGACCGGTGCTTTTCAATATATTTATAAATGATCTGGAAAGGAATATGACAAGTGAGATAAGCAAATTTGCAGATGATTCAAAATTATTCAGAGTAGTTAAATCACAAGTGGATTGAGATAAATTGCAGGAGGACCTTGCGAGACTGGAAAATTGGGCATTGAAATGGCAGATGAAATTTAATGTGTATAAGTGCAAGGTGATGCATATAGGGAAAAATAACCCATGCTGTAGTTACACAATGTTAGGTTCCATATTAGGTGCTACTACCCAAGAAAGAGAACTAGAAGTCATAGTGGATATACACTGAAATCGTCAGTTCAGTGTGCTGCAGCAGTCAAAAAAGCAAACAGAATGTTAGGAATTATTAGGAAGGGAATGGTTAATAAAACAGAAAACATCATAATGCCTCTGTATCGCTCCATGGTGTGTCCGCACCTTGAGTACTGTGTACAATACTGGTCGCTGCATCTCAATAAAGATATAGTTGCGATGGAGAAGGTACAGAGAAGGGCGACCAAAATGATAAAGAGGATAGTACAGCTCCCCTATGAGGAAAGGCTAAAGATGTTAGGGCTGTTCAACTTGGAGAAGAGATGGCTGAGGGGGGATATGATAGAGGTGTTTAAAATCATGAGAGGTCTAGAACGTGTAAATGCAAATCAGTTATTTACTCTTTTGGATAATAGAAGGACTGGGGGGGGGGGGCACTCCATGAAGTTAGCAAGTAGAACATTTAAAACTAATCAGAGAACATTCTTTTTCACTCAACGCACAATTAAGCTCTGGAATTTTTTGCCAGAAGATGTGGTTAGTGCAGTCAGTGTAGCTTGGTTTAAAAAAGGTTTGGATAAGTTTTTAGTGGAGAAGCCCATTCACTGCTATTGATCAAGCTGTCTTGGTGACTAGCCACTGCTATTACTGGCATCAGTAGCATGGGATCTACTTAGTGTTTTGGTACTTGCCAGGTACTTGTAGCCTAGATTGGCCACTGTTGAAAACAGGATTCTGGGCTTGATGAACCTTTGGTCTGACCCAGTATGGCAATTTCTTATGTTCTTATGTTCTTAATAAATGTAATCTTTATTTCTCTTTCTTTCTGACTGATTTTGGCCCTCATAGGGTCTATTCTGGAAATTTATGTATTTTAAAACATTCTCTACTCCTTATAAGTCAGCATAGAGGGGCCTGTCAGGCCTACTCCTCCTCTGTTTTAGTATTTATTTATTTATTTAACATTTTTATATACCGAAATTCATGTAGCAAAGTTACATATCAATTCGGTTTACATTATAACATTAAACAGGTATGACCGTCGACCGAATGCAATTACATCAAACAGGAGAATAAACTTGGATCAAGTAAACTGGGGATTAAATAACAAAGAATACAATAATGAGTGAGGTTCTAGAGAGGACCTGGCTAAATATAAAGTAGTCATGGTACAAGGTGCACATATTTGGAAAGCTTGAATGTACTCTGGTAAATGGAAAGCATTTACCAGAGTATATTTTCTTTCATCTAATTCCCAAAGGCGAGAGTCTCCAATTTCCCTAGATTTGTCTAATCTGACCAATTTTCTTGGAAGTGGAAGTTTCCAAGTGTTTATTTATTTATTTAGTTAGTTAGTTAGTTATTTGAATGTTTTTCTATACCAAAGTTTAGCTATCTGCCTTCACTCCGGTTTACAGATTCAACAACTTAATACATTTTGACAAAAAAACTGATACAAACATGGTATAACTGTAATCAGACCGTAGTAGTGGGAAGGTAGGCAATAGGAGTTTTCTCATTCTTCTCCCGTCCTTCTAGTTGGAGGAAGTGGAAGCTGGGGCTTTCACGATCCTCCTCTCTTCTAGTAAGGGAAAGGAGCCGTGGGGGTGGATGGATCCCACAGTTCTTTTTCTATTAGAAAGGAAGGGGAGTAAGGATTAAGAGTCAGCTAAGAGCATGATAAATGTGTGATAATGTTTTAATGCATATGATGATCATGCTTCCATATTAAATGTTGCCTTTTCTCATGAAGACAAACTATCGCCCTTTACTACATATATCCCAAAATGGGCAAACAGTTGGAAGATAAATGTACTTAGATTCTGATTTTCAAAAAATCACAAGTTGGAAAGATTACTAAAAGATTTTAAAGTCTAAAAATGCTGGCGCAGGAGTGGAAAGGCTGTTTGCGGTTAAGTGAGACAGTGTATGTGTGTTTGTGGGGAGAAAAACAGGATGTTTTGTGTATGGGTTGGGAAAAGGGATAGTGGAAAGAACAGAAAGAGAGAGAAAAGTAATGAATCAAAAATGAGTAGTCTAACAAACAGACATAGGAGCACCAGTATAAAATAATCAGGTCAATAGGAGAAAGGCCAAAAATGAATCCCCAATGAAATATCAAAAGAACAGAGATGCTATAAAATTTCATAACTTAAAAAATGCAGAGGAACATGCAAATAGCAACAATGCTTTAATAAAGTTAAATTAGAACACATAGGACTTTGCTTAAATCAACAAGACAGTTAAATAACAAGAACATGACATTTAAAGAAAGTCCTTGAAAGAGATATTGAACAGGATGCTGAAAGCGATGGACATGCTGCTCACTTCTAGGATGAAAGAAAAGACCAGTATGGTCAGCAAAGTTAATTGCGATCTTCCTAAGATAAAAGAAACCTTGAATAAGAACCAATAGTGTTGTCCCAAAAAAGACCTTGTCTTGTGTTATATTTTTCAAGGATATTTTTCAAATGCCATGTTGTTGCTTTTTTAAATTTATTTTGATGTATGTGAAGTGTCATGTTCTATTGTTTAGATTTATTAAACCCCTAATATTTGTATTTTCCTCTACATGTCTTGATTTTTGAAATAACATGACTATTCTAGTACTTAAATAACAGAGTAATATGAAATAGAAAATGTAGTTTCCAAGCCAGTCTGTGTTACTCTTAAACACAGGCTGATGTAATAATTCACATTAACCTTAGTGTTGGTTTTAACTCATGTTATAGCACTGGTTTTCCCTGCTAAAATAACCCTGGAATGTAATAAGAGGTTTCAGAGCTGAAAAAACACACATTAAAATCTATGCTCAGATTAGGACATCTACATGCAAATTGGAGGATAATAAACTTATTAGCTATTATATGTAATGCAGAGAAGCTTGCTTATTTATTTATTTATTTATTTATCTATCTATCTATCTATCTATCTATCTATCTATTAATGTATGTATTTATTTATTCTGGCATTTTATATACCGTCCTTCCAAATCAAGATCACAACAATTTACAATATCAGCATTCATATTCTTGGTCAACTATCACATACAGTGTGTTCACATTCACATTCTAGGTTAAAACCACAATAAATACATGTTCTAGTTCATATTCATGTATATTCTAGGACATCACAATAGTAAGGATATAATCTACCTCATATTTGTACATTTTTTAGGTTGTTCCCTTCCACATCATCCATCCTATGGTCAAGGTCCAATAACTTATTTGAAACACCCACAGTCATCGTTTTAGAAGGGAGACTGCCTAGTGCCATGGGAAATTTAACTTCTGGGACAGAGCAGGAGTTAAACTTCCTGTGGTAGAGAAACAGCATTATTAAAATGGCTGAGAGAGGGACAGAACGGGCATAATCCTCCTCCCTTCCACCTAAGTTTAAAAAAAAAAAATTGCCAGGCTAAGTGGGTAAATACCCTCGCTCCCTTCACATTTAAAAAAATAAAGTAGTGGCATTGGGAACCTAAATACCCAAATCATCCCCACCCTCCTCTGTAGGGAACCCTAGCCAAAGAAGGAGAACTTGACTTCCTCCCGCTGGGCTGAGTTCTGTATGGGGATTGGTCCTTTCAATGACAGCTGTCAGTGCAGGGACCAATCAGTGGCCAGTAAAGTGCATACATTATTATTAAATGTTGGTATAGCTGAGAGCTGCACTGGCATTGTCAGACGCCCAGCAGGAAGAGGTAAGGTCTCCTCCTCTGGCTGAGGTTCCCTGAAATTTTGGGAGTTGGGGGGGGGGGGGTATAGGTAAATTTAGGTACCTCTCAAGTTCCCTGCGACCTTTCTGGGGTTGTTGAGCCCTGCCCACTGCTGCCTCTGAATATATGCATACATGTATAGAGGAGAGAGAAAGAGAGTTGGGCTATAGATATTTTTAGTAGGTGAAATGCAAGTCTCCATCTATCATAGCTCAATGATTGTTTTAATGTCTCCTTGTCTGAAGAGTTCTTTACCATCTCCATGTTTGCATAAATGGGTACTAGAAATTTGGTTCCCTTTTTCTTCTTGGTATCAAACCTATGAGGTCTCTCTCCTCTGCCTGTCTCAGCCCAGTCCCCTTCTTTTAGCATGGATTGCAGTTTAAGGGGATGCAAATGGCATCAAGGTAAAAAAAATGTGCTTTTCACATTTAGTGTGTTTATTTTTACTCACAGGGCATTTTGCATGTTATTAGGTTACTGCTTCCTGTGGGGATGGGAGTTTTTATCACATAAGTAAAATAAAACCTATACTAAAATTTTGCTTCGTATGTTAGAATGAAACCCAGGCAGGGACTTCAACAGGGCTGTGATAACTCAAGCGGTAGTGGCTTGGGGATGGCCAGAGGACAACAGGAGGCAGACTCTGGCTGTTCCTTAAGTGCAGTTTATTTACAGTGAAACCAAAGGAAAGTGCAGTGCACGGCCAAACAAAACAACTTAGGAAGCTCACCTTGGCTTCAGATATCTCACAAATAACAAAGGACAGTGCAAAGCAAAACAAACACTGGTAGGCAGCTCACCTTGGCTTCAGGCAAGTTCCAAACTTAAAGCTAGCAGGTCTTAACAATTGTCACTCTAAAACCTCAAAAGTAGCAGGTGTTCTTATACAGTGGGGCTCTCTCTCTTCCTCAGGGCCTGCTTAACCGTTCTAGGCCCTGAGATCTTATGCTCTGGTGAATCGCACCTCCCTTCACCCAGGATTCCCTGTGGGTCTCAGTCTTAAGGAGGACCAGATGAGACTGGTGTGCTGGTCCCTTGAGGTGGTCTGAGGGACCTGTCTGTATGTCCTAGAATTCAGGACAGGAGTTCTAACTCTCAGACCAACTGGGGACCTGAAGCAAGGTGAAGTAGCTGAGAAGAAGACTGCTTCAGGTAGCCCCCAAAGCAACACTTCTAGGTATCAGGGACTGGCTGGAGCCAGGAGCGGACTGACCAGTCGGGCAATAGGGCAGGGCCCAAGGGCCCACAGCAGAGGCCCATAGTAGTAGGGGGCCCATGGGCCTACTCTTCCCTAGCCTCAGATGGATAGGGGCCAATGACCTTTATTGCCCAGGGGCTCTGATCACTGTCAGTATGCCCCTCGCTGGAGCTCAGTCAAAAAGGGTTACAGAGGAACAGGAAGTGGTTTGCAGAAACCTGAAAGCTGACTTGTCCTCTTTGCTACATGTTAAATCCAGGGACTGATTTAGGATTTTGCTACCCTTAGGTACCTTTGGGGCATTCACACCACCATCTCCTGTACAGGTCTGCTAAAGGGTAGCAGAGGGCTGCTCTCTGCTGGATGCGATTCAGTAGAGCTGGAAGGCAGCTCATCTTATCAGGCCTGCTGCCCCTAAATGTTTGCCACTCTGGGCACAAACATAATGTGTGCTTATTGACAGTTCCAGGGCTGGCCGAATCCTGACTCTCCAGACCTTTTGTGCTAAAACTTTGGTTCCAGTCTGTCACTTCAGTCTTGTAGTTCTAATCTTTCATTCCTTAGTGCAGTTCTACCAGTTCCAGTGTTTATTAGCTCTGCTAATGCCTGTGACCTGTCATGTTCTCACCCTTTAAGTGCCTACATAGGAATTGGAAAAGATTCAGAGAAGGGTGACCAAAATGAAGGGACTGGAACTATTCCCCTATGATGAAAGGGTAAAGAGGTTAAGTCTCTTTAGTGTGGAGAAGAGATGGCTGAGAGAAGATAGGATAGAGGTCTATAAAATCATGAATGGAGTGGAATGGGTAAATGTGAATCAGTTATTTTCTATTAAAAAAAAAAAAAAAGACTAGGGTACACTCCATGAAGTTACAAAGTAACACATCTAAAACAAATCAGAGAAAATACCTTTTTCATTCAATGCACAATTAAGCTCTGGAATTCATTGCTGGATGATATAGTAAAAGCAGTTAACAGATGAAGCATTAAGCTAGGCTTTCTCGCTATTGGAGTGCAACAGACCCCATTGGGGAACTGGGAGATTTTCTACCAGTCTTTATCTCATGCTGCTGCATTGGCACTCCAATGCTTAAAACGGGGATCCAAATCTATTGTCAGTTATATGCTCTTCCTCCATTTAATCGCAGACACAACTTAGAATGGGTCTGTCCAATGGCACCAGTTCTGAAGGGGACTGGGGTAGGGCACCAAGGATGAACTGCCCTGAATGGATTCCCCTGAGAGGCTGAATGTGCTTAATGACATTTGTATTAAAATTGACTTGGTTGGTTTCCATATGGGAATTTGATCTACTTTAGGTACACGTGCATGCAATTGCTTCTAGGCAGACTAGATAGGCTGGTTTTGTCTTTATCTGCTGCCATTTCCTACGCTCTATGTTATTATCTAAGTGAATGGCGAGAAGAATGCAAGGAACAGCGAGGCTATGCAAGTCCAAACCCTATGTGACAGGTACCCCAGAAACTCTCCTCTCCAGAGCCCACACAGATTGCTATGGGTCAACCATAGCTGACTCCTAAAGAAAAGGAACATGGCTGATGCCTGAACCTGTGCCTCTGTTACGGAGAATTAGGGCACCGTGCTCCGTCTTGTCCCCAAAAATGACCAACAGGGAATGCCCAGGGATTCCAAGCTGCAAGCAAATCTAGTGTCTCCTTACTCTGTTCAACAGCTTTAGAGATGCCCTTGAGCCCTACAAATCTGGCAGTGGAAGTGAATCGGAGCTCACATCCCCAGACACCCCTACAGTCACAGATACCCAACCTCAAGACCTACTCACGACCTCAGGACTTCAGGAATCTTTCTTACTTTGTCCCAAACCTCTCCATCAGCAATGTGCAGGATTCATCCGTATCCTCCACACTCCATATCTCCTTGGGATTCCTCTCATCTCAGGACACCCCTGTGCATCTTCCTCCAGGCCTTTTTTCCCTAAGGCGGAGGAATATCTTCTTCCCCAGCTTCTCTTCCCAGCCAGTTCCTCAGGGGGAGGAATCCTTGGGCTTTTCTCTTCGGGGGGAAAAGTCCCTGCAGGGCCCATTCCACACCAGAGGGGGTCCCCAGGTTGGCTACTCCAGGACACTACAGCCCGCATGTCCCTCTCTTCCAAAACGCCTACCTAAAAAGGTTAACTCCTGTCATTTTGATCTAGAAATAAACCTTCCCAAGATACCTCCCATCCTCATCAAAACACCAAAACACAGATGCCTTAACTCCTCCCAAAAAAACACAACCCAGTAATCCAGTATCACACCAAATGTCATACAGTGATCACCCCAAAGTAGTGCGGGTTCAAACATTCATCATTTTCCATAACCCTTCCGACTCTTGGATCTCCCCTACCCAAAACATCTTGTATACTAAACTAGAGCAGGACACAAAATTGGGAGCCCCCACTTTTCTATCTGAGTGCTGCTTAAGTGCTGCAGGCTGCTCTGTGGAGTTCATACATCTGACTTACACTAGGCAGGATTCAAATGTTTTCAGCTAGTAAATTCAGTACAATCAAGGACACCAATTGGCTACACAACTATTGCAAAATAGTATTTCTTTTCTGATTTCATTGCAGAAGCTGTAGGAAAACTGTGCAGAATGATTCCACCTGTTGCTTGCAATCAAGTTAGGGCTGAACAATTTTTTTTTTTTTTACTTTTCTGCTAAATCAGACTCAGCAGTGTAACTAACGCTTGCAGGGTCAACGGCTGTCTAATAATCAGTAAAACTGTCAATGGAGCTATGGGACTCTTTAGAATTGCAGCAACTGGCCAAATGTATTTGTCCCGTGGCTCACTTCCACCCCTCACCCTGATCCTTGCTCCTTTCCTCCTCCACCCTGATTCTCAATCCTCTTTCCCCTCTCCTCCCCAACTCAGATCACAAGATGAGAGCAGAGCTTTTCCTGGCTTTTCGTCTGCTGCTGGCCCACGCTTACATTTCAGTCATTTTTCTGCTCCCAGTGGTCTTTTGTGTCCTGGGCAGCTGCCCCTCCCGCCCACCCCTAGTCATGCCCCTGGTACTCTCCACAAAGGAGACGGGAATGGCATCTGCTGTTTCAGGAGCCAGATGCCTCTTTGGTTTTCCATAGTTTCCACTGACTAGATTCCTGAAGCCACTCTGCTCAACCAGAGGTGAGTGACAGCTCGTCAAAACGCAACATAAATTCACTTTGCTGTGTATAAATAGATATTTCAGTCTTTTGTTTTGCAAGTGATAGTAAGAGGATCATAAACTAATGTCTACAAATAGCTACAAAAGCATTTCATTCAACTAGCATATACTATTATATGCTACTGCTTGCTGCCATAAGTACGATCCTTCTGCCTGCTGCTCCAGGAACATTCATTTGGAGACCAGAGAGCTCACCGCTTTCAGTCCTGCTGGGCATCGATCCCGGATCCTCTCCATTGTCTGCTCTAATCCCTAGAACTGGAATACTTCCGGCCCCCTGATGACATCACTTGGGACAATGGTTAAGGGCCTAGGAGGCTGCCTTAAGCGTGTACACACTTTGTCACATGCATGAAGGAGTGCGACAAAGGAGCTCCTTTCTATACTCCTTCTGTGTATTTGCAGATTTTTAAAATTTTATTTTGTTTTTTTTTCTTTTTCTTTTATTGCTTCAAGATAGTTAAGTTCAACATTTTTGAAGGTAGAGCTACTGCTTTCTCTGTTGTCCTCAGACAGGACCGATATGGGAGTTTGGCACGTATTACCTATTTTTATTTTGTATGTATTTTGTGTAATGCGTGTTGAACAATTTGGAAATAGCAGAATATAAAATGGTAAGAATAAATAAATTCTACGGGTTTACAACCTGTCATGTTTTCTAAGAACTGCCCAGCAAAGCTTATTAGAAATACTCTACCCCCGATTGGCCCATCTCTACGAAACTCGTGATCGAGCCTCCCATTACACTGGAATACTGGAATACTCTGCCTGGCCAATATGGATATTGGCTTCAACAAAGTCCTTTAAAAAGGTGCTTAAAGCTTTTTTGTTTAAGCATGTATTTGAACTGTGCCCTTAGGGATTCAAACAGTAGCCAGTAATTAATCCTTAGGACTTGCTGTGGCTTGCATTTTGTAGGTGAAGTTTCTCTGTCAGTGTGTTAATATTGTTTTTTTTAAATATGTTTTTTTTTGTTTTATATTTTTTCTTATGTATGTTTTCTTTGTTCCACGTCATGAACACTACTAATTGTGTGATGGCTACAATTTTTAAAATAAAATAAATATGTTTTTTCAGAACTCAAAGGGCAAAAATAGGATAAAAAATATATAAACCCCCTTCATCTCAATTTGCTTGCACTGCCTTGAAATAATGCAACCTCAGAAAGTGAAAAATCTACAAAATGTTCTTTATAATTAGCAGAAAGTACTCTTTCATGTTTCCTACTTACTTTGGCTAGTACTCCCTCATCATATCTTTTCTTCTGCTACCTTAGCCAGAAAATAAAGTTCTGCATAAGAGCAATAATAAGCCTGGCTAGCTGAACTTGATATTCCAAATGACAAAGATTCAAATGAGGCATGTGACCAGATTTATGTTTTGGGCCATACTATGCCAAAAAAGCTGCAAGTCAAGTTGCACAGTTTTGGAATTGTCCATCTTTTACACAAGATTTAACTTCCTGCAACTTAAAGAAGGGAAAACTTCACAAGAAAAATCATGCAAGCAAAAGTTACCTAAAAATGTTGTGAACGAGTTTGCTTAAAGTACTAAAGGTAAGAACTGGGCAAAGTTCAACAATGTATTTTTGCACAAGTTTTGCTTGTATGAGTTTTTCTATGGAATTTCTTGCTTTCCACAATTTAGTTGAAATTAAATCCTTGGGCTAAAGATACACTAGTTCAAAATCGTTTAAACAAATTAACATGAAAAAATGCTATACTTTTTGGCCCTTCTTCTATCCAAAACTTAAAAGCAATGTCTTTGATCTATTACCTTTTCAAGTTCTGTACAGACCACAGTTCTCATTTAGCGTTCTCTATGGAATCACTATAGGGACCCTTTGTCCCTACTATGGAGTAAATTACCTTGATAAAGGATGAATGCGGTCCTCGGTGAAGAGCATTTTCTAGTTTGTCATATTCCCCTTCACAAATATACTAATCAGTTTCTGTGGGTAGGTGGCAATGCAGAGCCCTGGTAGAAAAGTTTCAGTTCTTGAGCTTGTTTTGAATAAGACAGTAAGCAAGTTCTAATTCTCTACGAGAGAGGAGAAAGTGAATTGAAGCTAGGTGAAGAGTGTCTCTCTCTGGCCTCACTACTATACCAGAAGAATCAGGAGGAAGTTTAGGAAACTTTGAACTTCCTTTCCCCTGCTGCAGAAACAGGACTTTCTGATCTGGAATCTCCATCAAGTGCAGGAGATACTTCTGGGAGCATTGGTCTGAGGAGGACCATGTGAGTAGAAAAATGTTTATGCTTTGACCTAAAGAAACTATCAACTAAGAGGTCAATTTTGAAAGCCAATATGGACTGATAAAATGCTTATTTATTTATTTATTTGATATATTTTTTAAATTTCATATACTGTCTTGTCATACAAAACCTCAGGGCAGTTTACATACAAAAGATCAAAATGCACAATACAAAAAGAGCAGACAATCCCCAATCCCCAACAATATAAAATCAACAAGTCCCAAAAAAACATTCCATCAATAATCAACATTACTACTAAATCAGCAATCATCTGTCTAAGAAGTCAGCATCACTCTGAGAACTGTTTTTTTCCTGAATGTTAAGTAACCAGACTCTAGATAAAGGTCTAGTGGATTAAGATTCCACAAACTAAGAACAAAAACCCTGAAAGTCATTCAACGTATAGTTGCAAATCTGACCTTAGAAGGAGGTGAGATGGGTAATGGTGTCTGCTGGGAAGAACTCAGAAGTCACAATGGCTGAATATATATATGGATAGATCTGCTAAATAACTAGGTCCCATTCAATTCAGACATTTGAATGCAGTAATCATAACTTTAAATGTAACCTTTCACAGTACTGGGAGCCGAAATAGTTCCTTCAGAATTGGGGTAATATGGTCTGTCAATTTTCAGTTGATCAGAATTCTGATAACCATATTCCAGACGAGAAGGAGTGGTCTCTGCAATCTGAGAAGAACTTGATAAAGCGAGTTACAGTAGTTTATTGTACTAGTAACTAATGCATGAATAATAGTGGCTGTCTTTTTCTGAAAGATAAGGATGAAATTGCCTTATCTGGTGCAGACAAAAAAGTGGACATAATAACCAAGAGAATTTGGATCTCCATAGACAGTTTGGAGTCTTAAGTAAACCCCCAGACAATGCACTACTACTTTATGCTTTAAATCCTACGAGAGTTGGAAAAACCAGAAAGTGGTCTCTTGCTTCTGCTAAACCAGAGCAACTTGAATTTTGCTGGTTTCATTTCAGCATATGAGTTTCCAGCCAGCTACTGACCTTCAAAAGAGTTATTTTAATCTAGTCACGGCGACTTTTGATCGCTATCCACATAGATCTACAATTGAATGCTTTCTGCAAAAAATGATATTGCTGGATGATCTCCATCAAAGGTCTTACATAAATAATAAAAAGTACCAAAAGCAGTATAGACTCTAATGGGACACCCCCACATCACAGGTCTAAATATAAAACCAACCCAAACTGCCCCATTTAATACAATACATTATGTTAGCAAAGAATGATTTAAACCATGTAAGCTCTACGCCATTAATACCTATAGCCTTAAGACACTGGAGTAACACTTCATGATCCAGTGTGTGAAATGCAGTGGACAGGTCCAACAGCACTAATAAAGCATCTCTCCCTGTGTCTGCTTGCATTTGCACACTGATCACTGAAGCTACCAAAAAAGTCGCCATCCCACAGCCTGATCTAAATGCAGACTGACGTGAGTGAAGTAATTGATTATTATGTAGATAGCCTTGAAGTTGCAGATAAAACAACTTTCTCAATAATGTTTTCATAAAAATGGAAGATTAGAAATTGTGATATTTAATTAACAGTTAAAACAGTTAAAGCTAAGTAGTTTCTTAAATGTAAGTATGTTTTGTTTTTGTTTTATTATATATATGTCTTAATATAAATCGCCTAGCTTGGAGGTTCTGTTATAAGCAGCATATAAAAAATTTAAAAATACATAAATAAATAAATAAAGATCTCATGGGCAAGATTATTTTTTTCACAATTGGTCTAACAACTGTTTGTTTCAAAGCTCTAGGAAAGTAGCCCTGCTCATGAAATGGATTAATGATGACCAATAGACAAGATGATACTTTTTTTTTTTTTTCCAATTGAGCTGGTGTAATTAACCTAAACTAATTCCACTCAAATGGCTAACAAGTGTGTCCTAGTGCACTGCTGTACTAAAATTGCCAGTCTCCTCTTTGCTTACAGATTCTTTCGTGCTTGATTTTACTATATTAAGTTGTATTGAGCTACAGACTCTCTTATCAACAAGATTTTCCTGCAAAAATGGTTCAAAAAGTCAGCCCATTCAATAATTTAGATGCAGCAGAAGGAGTTACTAAATTGGAGCATAAGAGAGTACCAACAATTTGAAAAAGCTGTTTTAGCCGATTATGTGCCAGCATCAGAGGATGAGAATAATAATCTTTTCTGGCCTTTTTTTCAATAAAAAGTTGATTGAACTTTTGCACAGATTCTGTACATGAGGAGATCTGTTTTTCATCAGTTTTGTTCTACCTTGCAGACCTGGCGTTTGAGAGCACATAAGCCCTCATTTATTTATTTCAAAAGCTTATATAGGACAATACCTGTTCATAGAACAAAAGCAGTTTACAATGAATCATACACATAATTAAAATCAACAGAAAACAATCCATAAAACAACATAAAACTGCCAACATCATAATACATACTCCAAAAAGAAAATAAAAATACAATTATACAATGTAAACCTGCTGCACATAATTCTCCTCAATTTCAGTCCAAAAATGGCCAAATGCACCTCTGCCACTCCTAAATCTCCTTGCTGTTCACTATTCAGAAAAAGGAAACAAATCTCTTGATCAAGTTTCAAAATTCTAAATAATTGCATTCAGTTCTTATCAACACAGGAAGATCATTCCATAGCTGAGGAGCATTTGCAGTAAAGGCCCATTTTAGGCCTTTGCTAGTTCTAAAGTTAAACCCAAGTGACACCCCTGACTGCGCTGTCTGTGATGCATAAATAGGCCATCTGAAATTATACCAGGACAATTTAGATGATAAATACTGGGGGCCATTTAAATGTAAGCAACAAAAAATTTAACATAATTTATGTCAACTTTGCTCTCTCAGCCAGACAGCTAATGTGGTGAAGCTAGCAACAGGGAAGCCATATCCCTTCTGGTTTTCCCTCATATGTTGCATCGGAGGTGGACCCTTGAGCCGAGGTGGGGTTGACACAACCTGAAGATAAGGACCTACGGGTCCCCACCGTCGGCAGGTAAAGTGGGCTGATAGGTAGAGGTCACTGGAGCTTCACCTATACCAGTCCTTGTTCCCCGTGGGTTGAGCCTTTGGGCGCCGGGGCCGGCAGGACTTAAGTGGGCCTCTGTGTTGAGTTGCAGGAGAAATTGGTTCAGTCCAAAGACAGCAGGCGAGAGATGGTACAGTCCTACTCCGGACTGGATAATTTCCTGGAAACTCGGGCACCAATGGAATGAAGGCAGACAGAGGGCGCTCAAGCAAAGATAGGCCGAAGCCTGATGAATCCACATCCAGGGAGTAGGCAGAAGAGGTGTCCAATGGCAGGCTTGAGTCAGGGCTTGCGGAGATTCAGAGATAGTGACAAGCAAGGCTGAGGTCTGATCACGGAGATAATCAATGGCGTAGTCGGACGAAGCAAAGGTCAGGGTCTAGAGATAGGAAATACGTAGTCAGGCAAAGCAGAGGTCTGGGTCTGGAGATAGGCTGTAGCATAGTCATGCAAAGCAGAGTCAAAATCCTTGTAGTCAATCCGAAGCATAAGCAGGGCAGGAACGAGGAAATAAGAACCGGGAACAACGAGGATCAGGAAAGCAGAGAAGAGACAAATCTCTTAGTAGCAATGAGTACTCGACCAGTGAGGAGACCTGTTGCAAAGGCAACGCTATGGAGTGAGGCCTGAGCTTAAATACTGTGAGCAGGTTGACGTCATCATCCGGGGCCATGGCCAGGTTCCCGCCGCGGTCCCTACATAAGTATCAGTGCTGCACATGCGCCTAGGGAGGGGCGTGGGTAGTGGCGTCTCTCCGTGGACCACACGGAGAGGCCCGACGAGCAGTGGGAGCAGGACCAGGAACACCGGGGACAGTGGCAGAGCCGGAGGCACCGGGGGAGGCCCAAGGACGGAGCTGGCAGCCCACTGCCACCAGCGAGGAGGAACCAGAGGCTGGAGTCCCTGTGGAAAGGTGAGGGGACGTGCCGCGGGTCTATCGCGGATGGCACAAGTAACATCATATTAGCCTCCCCACAGTATTCTGAATCAACTGCAGCTTTCTCACCACAATACTTTAATCTATAACATTCTCTCAGGTGCCAACTGATCATAAACTTACCTAAGTTCTGTGCGTTCCAGTCATCAATCAATTGATCAATGTTCTGATTCACAGCATCATCTTAGGAATGGCAAGACTTTTTTTTAGATTTTCATGGGTTAGGCCCTTACAATTCTTTTGCACAACCTTTTCACACACTGCCTGATGAGCAGGAAACATAATGATCCAACCATGATAATGGATAGCTGCAAAAAATTCCAGTATTCACCTCATGTGATTTAGTTTTCAAAAGCAGAATTCCCTTTGTATGTGAAATATCCAAATCAGCTAAATGAGTCAGAAAATCAGCTGGCGATCCAGGCTGAGGTGTATATTAAAATCTCCAACAAGGAGCAACTTTGTGCCTGTCAAAGCAAAGGATTATATAAAGTTAGCTAAGGTTAAAAAAAGAGGTCTTGTCAGGTAATGGAGGTTGTTAAACTATTGCTAAATGCTGAGCATCAGACCTGGATGCTTTAAAATCAGTCCAAGTTACCTTCCTGGAGTGCATGTTCAAGTTCAAAAGACAATGACCTAGAAAATATTATAACAACAACCTCCCCCATCTCCAGCCCAATAACCATGGCTTATGATGATAAAAATAACCACCATTAGGACATATTTGGGAAAGACTCATTGTATTGTCTTCTTCCACTCAAAGTTCAGTTAAACTTTTGCCAGGTTATGTTTTACAATCAGATCATGGATTAAAATCCCTTTGCTTTTAGTTGGTGTGGATGGGCAGACTAGATTGGCTTTAATGGTCTTTTCTTGCCGTTATGTTTCTCTGCTTCTGTGACCTAACATTAAACAAGCCGATCTGCTATGATAAAATGGAAAGAGACCCAGTATCACCTGTGATAAAAGTAGTAATATCAGAAAGTGATACGTAAGCTAAACAGGAAAGTTACTCCTGATGCTTAAACTTACAACATTTAAAGTTAAAAACATATTTCCAATTCTCCCATACCATTAAAATTGTAGAGACCTTCAAAACTGAGAAACACATAGATAATTTAAAAGCCCCCCCAAACCTAAAATAATAAACAAATAGACTAAAAATAAAATAGCCATCTACAGATGTTTAGAAAATCATCAATAATAAACAGCAGAGCAAAGCCAAAGATTGATTTGTAAATTGCCGTTTTAAAATTGGCCAGCGCCTCCCTTGATATCAGTTTAATTTCGTGCATTGTTCCACAACACGTATAGCTTTACCCACATTGTCATGAGGCATTCCCAAGGACGCATTTAGATTGGTGAATGAAAAGAATGTGTAAAGGTCAAACTGCAACTATTCATCATCTTGATATATCAGGTTGGTGGAAATGTAAATAGACCATAAATAATTTTCTTGCTGCTTTCTTCAAGTACTTTCTTTGAGAAGCACATATGCTTTGTTCAGTGTCTTGATCGCAGAGCTGGTGCAAGTTTAACACGCACCAACCTTGCACTTCTCTCTCCACCCCAATGACTTAACTACTGGTGCCAGCTTCAGCATAGTGCCCTATCCTATTGGCGGCAGCAGCAGCTCTGTCCAACACAGCACTCCTCCTTTCTGTAGCAGCATTGGCTCTGGCACAGCACCCCCCTTCCTTTATCCTCTGCGTACAGAGCCCAGCATCCCCATCCCCCCCGCTCTCTCCCTGCCCAGCATGTCTTCCCTCCATTCCCTGCCCTGTATACCACATCACTCAATCTTTGTCTTCTTTCCGAAGTGCCCCCGATTCTCTCACCCCACCCTACCCTTACCTGACCAGCATCCTCTCTTTCTCTCTCTACCCAGCTCCCTTCAGCATCTTCTCCTCTTTTCTCTCTCTCTACCCCATCACCTGCTCAGTCTCTCTCTCTCTCTCTTCCCACCCTCTCTTTACCTACTCTCTCCTCACCCCCTCACATAACCAGCATTCATTTCCCCCTGTCTAATTGTTGCAGCTCCCAGCCTCCCTTGCATAATCTTTGGCTGCTGGTGGGATGGGTTCTGACAATAGCTCTGGGCCCCCCCCCCCATCCCATAGTTTTCAGTCACTGGCGGGATGTGCCCCACCAGCATCCCTGAGCTTCCTCTCTCAGCCTTTGGCTGCTGGCAGGATGGATTCTGCCAGTGGCCCAGTACTGCCAGCACAAACATGTGTTTAAACTCACATCCTGACTGATGGTCTCATGATGCATGAGACCAGCACTTTGAAAATGCCAGCCTGCAAGTTTTAAAAATGCTTACAGTTGTTACCATGCCAGTGCTTTCCTTTAAAATTGGGTGGATAGGAACTGGAGGTTTCTGGGATTTTGCCACCTGCCAAATTGTAGCAGTTTAGGTGCCCACCTAATTCACTTAATGGAAGAGCCAGCCTTGTTTGATTGTGCATAGAACTTGAAGAGGTTACAAGAGCCTAAAATTCACCAGAGGAACTTGGAGACTTGTATCTTCTTTTTCTCTCTCCTCCCTCCGCCATCAACAAGATCCCTGGTTATTCTTTTGGTGCAACAAGAAACTGGGGGTAACAGCCATTTGAAAATAGTTAAAAACATTTGGAAGATAAAGAGTCTTGATCATTTTAAAACACATTTAAAAATGGGTTTAAACTTGTTTCAAATAAGGAAATTTAAAATAAGTTAGTACTGCACTATTGAAGAGAGCTTCAGTTACCTTTTATGATTAGAGATATTATACTGAATAGAAGAACAATTCATATCACTATGGAGTCTATGTAGTAGCCAGTGTTAAAACCAGCTTGGTAATGCTCAATACCTACTGGTTTTAATGCTAATTTTGCAGCTGACTTTAAAATCTGATATATGAAACTAATGTCATACAGAACCTCATGACTGCATTATAGAAAGTACAGTCATACTATTGCAGACCACACTCTACATATCAAGTTTCTCTATGCCAAGTAGCTCAAACTGAAATGACTGGTTAGCAGGAAGAGAGATGGCCTATTGATTCCTCCCCTGGACCTCCCTACTATTCTCCAAAAAGTGTCAGGTTCCATTAGGGCTATCTTCTCCCCAAACCCCTAAAAGTATCTTGGAGCACCAAGGCCTCTATCCCCATGTATCCCTGATCCTGCTGACAATGTCATGGCCATTGCAGTCCCTTGTCCACCATCAACCCCACCTGAAAGTGATGAAGCTCTTGGACTCAAATCAGAGCCCTACACCTACCCTAAAAGTAACATGCCCTATTGAGCTCTTTCCCCACCTCCGACCATTGAGCTGACTATTTCAGCTCTGGGGAGCTGAAATAGTCAGCTCCCCAGATTTTATTTACTTTGTTGCCAGACCAATCCCTCCAACTCTTCATCAGCATAATGTCACATGCTTTGGGATAGGGGTCAGTGTACCTGCAGTGCCATTTTGAATTTGACATTGTGGTCATCAAGCGGGAAACCAAACTCCTTCTGCCAGTGACAATTTCACAGGAGAGAGAGAGAGAGAGAGAGAGAGAGACTGTGTGCAGCTATTTATATCTCTATAGGAGGTGAGGATTTGGGTTAATTACTGCTTTAAGAAAACTGCCCCATGTTGACTAGTAACTGGAATAAAAAGGCCCAAAGAAAAAAATATATAACTGTCAGCCCAGAGACAGAACAATAGAGGCTGAGAACAGCATGAGAAGGCAGAGTGAATGTAAGATAAGAAGGTGCCAAGACGGGAAGCCACAAGAACAAAAGAAGTACTGAGTAAGCATAATATATGATGTTTGAGAGGTGCATGAAGGAAAAGTACTAGCAAATGTAGGGGATGAGAGAGGGGAGGAGGAGAAAATGTGTGAGCCATGTTTAACAGTGTATAAAAAACTAATGCAAATTCAAAACGATGAGTAAATTGGCATTGCTCAGAAAACAGTTTATTCTGTAAACTGGGCTCCGTTTACTCCCTTAAGGAAACACAATCTTGTTTCCTTCGGTTTCCACTATCAACTTTTTGTATGTATAAAAAACAAACCTGCCGGCGATTATAGATCTCTAAGCTACTTAATAAATGTTATGTTTTGAAACTGAAAGGCTATTTCATCACTGGCTTTGTGCCCTGTCTGGGGAGGAAACCAGGCAGGGATATGTTTCAACATTAAGAGAGGGCCACCTGATATGTCGAGGTGAGGTGTTAGTGATGGTTTAGGGTTAAGGAGCCTGTTTTGCATGAGAGTGAGATGTACAAAAAGCACAGTAGAGCTTGGTGAAGATCTGATGTGATTTGGAGTGAGGAAAGTCTCACAAAGATGAACATTTGTACTATGTTCTCTCACCCTAGCTTGATGGTACCCTCTTATAGAGTCCATCAAGATGGGGTGAGAGAACACAGTAGAAATTTCATCTTTGTGAGACTTTCCTCACTCCAAATGATGTCAAAACTTCACCAAGGTGTACTGTGCTGTTCGTACGTCTCACTCTACATGCGAAGCAGGCCCCTTAGCCCTAAACCACCAGTAACACCTCACCTCGACCTATCAGGTGGCCCTCCTATAGAGATATAAATACTTAACTACTATGAGAGCTTGTAGATAGTCTCTCTCTCTCAGGGATTCTTGCAGTGCACAGTAAATTTATCATGGCATGCAAAGCAGTTTGTTTCCATGTGGTACAGTAACACAAATTTTTCATAAAAAATGCATTATTAACCTTTTTTGATGAATGATGGGGTCTGTGGGATTTGAGGAGTTGTCTGAGGGGAGGGTGAATCATGTGACAGGCCTGTCAATGCCTCAATCCTCAATCCCCAAATAATTTTCAGGAGAGTGTGCATGTGTGTGTGTGTGGGGGGGGGGGGGGGACAGGGCATTGACAGTCCTGTGACAATGGCTGAAAATGTAGTGCAGAGAATTGTAGTCCACTTCAGATTCTCCATTCGTCCCTCACTGAGTATGTTATTTAACTGCCATGAGGTCGATATTCAGCCACAGAGCGGCTAGTTAAGTTAGTAGGATATAGCTATCCAGATAACTTAACAAGAATATTCAGCGTCGCTGAAAACCCAGCTATTTTTAAATTAGCTAGTTATGTCAAACCGGCTAACTTTAGGACCAGCCCTATGGGCTGACCAGAGTTAGCCACATTGGTTAAGTGGTTAACTCCGAATATTGCGTAAATCCTGCAAAACTATAAAAACAAGTATTATTATGTTAGCCACTAACTCCAATATTCGGAGTTAACCAATGCGGCTAACTCTGGACTGCCCTAAAACATTTCCTACCCGCCCACAGAACACCTCCAACTTATGTGCCTAAATTCTAGGCGCATATCTTGATATGCGCCTAGAATTTAGGTGCATAGGACGCTGAATATCCGTTGCTGGCCATTTATACGAACAACGTTTCGGTTATCCGTCTAAATGGCTTTTGAGTATCGACCTCCTTATGTGTAAACATGAACTGAAAACTCTTTAGAGATGAGTTACTGTAGGCAGGCTGAGAACCAGGGAAGCCTAGGCTCAGATCCTGCTTCTCCTACTGACACGCCTTCTGATATTGGGCAAGTCACTTTATCTCCCATTGCCTCAAGTACCTGCTAAGATTGTAAGTTCTTGAGGGAAGCGATTTATTGTACCTGAATACTTACCACCATTGTACAGCACTGCATACATCCTGCAAAACTATAAAAATAAGTATTATTATGTTTTGGGGAAAAGAGGTGGGCCCAAAGGTGCATTATTTTCAGGGGTGAGAAGGAGGGCCTGGTAGACTCCGTCACTTTTCTGTGGAGCAGTGCGATGGGGAAATAAAAATGTAAATTATATACGGGGTCAGACCAAAGGTCCATCAAACCCACCGTCTTGTGTCTGATGGTGGACAATCAGTGTCACAAGTATCTGGCAGGATCTCAAAGAACAGATATACTCCATCTTGCTCATAACTAGGAAAAGCAGTAGCTTTCCTAAGAATACATGGGTAATAGCGGTTTACCGACTTTTCCTCTAGGAACTTGTCTAGACCCTTTTAAAATACAGCTACACTAACTGCTTTCACCACATTCTCCAGCAACAGATTTCACAATTTAACTGTGTGCTGAATGAAAAAAATGTTTTTTCCAATTTGCTTTGAATATGCTATCTTTTAGCTCAATGTTATGTTCTCTAGTCCTAGCACTATTGGATAGGGTAAATAATTTTTCCCATTTACCTGTTCCATCCCACTCATGATTTTATGGACTTCTATCATATCTTCTCTAGGATGAAGATCCCTAACCTGTTTAATCTTTCCTTTTAGGGGAGCCATTCTATCCTCTTTATCATTTTGGTTGCCCTTCTCTCTACCCTTTTCTAGTTCCGCTATATCTTTTTTGAAATGGGTTGACTAGAACTGCACATAGCACTGAAAGAGAAGTTTGCACCATTGATCAATAAAGAAGCAATATGATAGCTTCCGTTTTATTTTTCATTCCTTTCCTAATAATGCCTACCATTCTATTTGCTTTATTAATCCCTTTTAACTGCTAGGAAAGTTTTACATACAAATAAAATACATACCTTAAAATCTCTTTATGCTAATGACAGAAGTCTAAATAGTAAGATGGAAAAGTTAGAATGTATAGCTCTGAATGAAGAGGTATTTATTTATTTATTTAAAAGGATTTATTGCCAGTGCCCTCCAATGTTCGGGGTGGGTTACAAATAGTACAATCATAATCAAAACAATAAGAGTAAAAAACATTTATAAATAAACATATATAATAAAACATAACAGGAACTAGCCTGGGAAGGAAAAAAGAGGGCAGAATTAAAGTAAAGTGAAGGGTTTAAAAGGTAATGGTTCACATAGGTAGACATAATTGACATCTGAGAGACCTAGTAGAAGGAGGATAACCAATGGGACGGTTCTATTCCAGGGTACAAATTATATTGCAATGATAGGGTGGATCAACTTGGGGGTGGCATAGAGACTAATAGAATAAAGGTCCTGCAGGAGACTAAAGGCACAATAAAATCAATATGGGTAGAAATTCCATGTGTGATGAAGAAGAGTAGAGGGGTGAGGGTATACTACCTTCCACCTGGCCAAAATGAACAGACAGATGATGAAATGCTAACAGAAATTTGGCAGCACAGTATTTATGGGATAGTTCAATTCCTGAATATTGACTAGTTAAATGTCACCTCAGGACATGCTAGGGAATTAAAGTTTCTAGATGAAATAAATGGCTGCTTCATAGAGTAGCTGGTCTGGGAGCCATTTTAGACCTAATTCTTAGTTGAACAAAGGATTTGGTGCAAGAAGTAACAGTGGGGGGGATTGCTCAGCAACAGTGATTAAAACACGATGAAATTTAACTTAATAACTAGAGGGAGGACATTAAGTAAATCTATGCTCTAGTTTTTAACTTTCAAAAAGGAGACTTTGATAAAATGAGGAAAATAGGAAAAAATTAAATGGTTAAGAGTTTGTCACGAAGTGGGAAATAGGCTGGATGGAGGATTTCCCCAGCAGGAGCAGGGCCAGACTCCAGGGCAAAGCCGGACAGGTCTTCTGCCTGACCAGCCACCTCCCACTTGGATTGAGTCCACAGGTTCTGGTGGCTGGCAGGACTTTGGTTAGAACTGGAGACAAGTTGTGTCAAGAGGCAGGGCAGTCACTGGAGACAAGGAAGGCATAAGTGATAAGATAGGAACTGGAGTCAAAGCTGAAACTGAAGGCAGGGGCTGGAGACATGGCCGGAACAGGAGGCAAGGCCTGGGACTGGAACAGGAGGCTCACATGGAGTAGAGTCCACAGGGAGGACCGGGCAGGACAAGACCAGGACAGAACAAGACAAGGACTGGAAAGGACAGGAGAAGACTAGGACTGGACATGACCATGAAAACAGGGCAAAAAATGTACAACACGGGCTAACAGGAAACTAATACAAAGCAAGGTGTATATATAAAACAAGACAAGGGAGAAATAGACAAGGAGATCTAAGCTGGTCACAAAGCAAGGCAAAGCGAGGCTAGTAGGTCCATAGGCCAAAAGGCAGGGCAATAAGACCATGGAGGCCAAAGTACAAGGCAGTGAGGCCGAGGAGGCCACTGGATCAGGCAGGAAGGCCAAGGAGGCTACAAGAGAAGGTGCAACAAGAAGGCCACAGGGGTCACTCAATAGCAAAGCAAGTCAAGCTGGACCAATACAAAGAGCTGAGGTGATTCCATCGAGGCATTGTGGGAGAGGCAGGGATAAATAGGGCTGGCCCTGCTGAATCATGGGAGCATCAAAGAGGTAGCTAGCCCAGGAGAGAGGGTAGCTCTTCTGCTGGAGGGGAGGCTGTCTAGCAGCCAGGACTGTAAAAGAGTTTATAGAAGGCATGGACATGGTTTTAAAAAAAAAATCTTGCAAGCCCAAACCAGATATATTCCATGTATTAAAAAAGGTGGGAGGAAAGCCAAATGAGTGCCAGCCTGGTTAAAAAGTGAGGTGAAATAGGCTATTTTAGCCAACAGAACTTCTTTCAAAAATTGAAAAAAGGATCCATCTGAAGAAAATAGGAAAAAGTGTAAGCTTTCGAAGTTAGATGTAAGGCAGGCAAAAAGAGAATTTAAAAAGAAACTGGCCGTAGAACCAAAAACTCATAATAAAGCTTTAAAAAATATATCCAAAGCAGGAAGCCTGTGAGGGAGTCGGAAGAACTGAAACAAATCACAGTGAACCTGAAAGATGCAATAGGGCAGATTGACAAACTAAAGAACAGAAAATCACCTGGATCCCAGAATTCTGAAATAATTTAAAAAATGCAGATCTATGACTAGTTAATTTGTAACCTATCTTTAAGATCATCTATTGTAGCTGAAGATTGGAAAGTGGCCAATGCAAAAGGTCTCCAAGAGCAAAAAATCCTGGAAACTATAAAAGAACAGGATTTTCTCAGGCAGGGTGGACTTTGTCAAACTATACTATATACCAGGGGTCGGGAACCCATGGCTCGCGAGCCAGATATGGCTCTTTTGAGGGCTGCATCTGGCTCGCAGACAAGTGTCGCCATACTTCGCAGTTCCCCGCTGACCCAGCTGCTCCCCGGTCCTCCGCCGCCCGGGCTTAAAATGCTGTCAGCCCGGGCGGAACGCGGCAGGACAGCTGGAGTCAGCGGCACCGGCGTGCTCTCTTCTCCTCCCCCCCCCCCCCCCCGCGGCCCGGAAGAGGAAGTGGAGAGCATCGGGTGCCTGCGCGGGAAGAAGAGACCACACTAGCGTGGTCTCTTCTTCCGCGCAGGCACCCGATGCTCACCACTTCCTCTTCCGGGCCGCGGGGGGGAGGAGAAGAGAGCACGCCGACTGGAGTCATCCGGGTACCTGCGCGGGAGTCATCGGGTGTCAGCCGGGTGCCAGCGCTGGAGTCATCGCGCAGGCACCCGATGCTCTCCACTTCCTCTTCCGGGCCGCGGGAAGAAGAGAGCACGCCGGTGCTCTCTTCTTCCCGCGGCCCGGAAGAGGAAGTGGAGAGCATCGGGTGCCTGCGCGGGAAGACCCGCGCAGGCATGCTAGTGTCCGACGGGAAGAAGACTGCAGCGCGGCTCGGAGGAAAATGAAAATCTTCAACCGCGGCCGATGGGACTCCGCCTTCGCCTCCGCGAGGGCTGAAAATGAAGGAGGTTAGCGTTGGGAGGTGGCTGCTGCTGCCGCGAGTTCCCGGGGGGGGGAGAGAGAGAGTGAATGAGCGAGCAAGCATGTGTGTTTGAGATCCTGTGTGTGTGAGTGAGAGATTGCATGTATGTGAATGATTGAGAGCCTGTATATGTGAAAGAGAGTATGTCTGTGATTGAGATCCTGCCTGTGTGAGAGAGAGCATGAATGTAAGTTTACCATTGGGAACCTGTATGTGTAAGTTTGTAATTGAAAACCTGTTTGTTTGAAAGAGTATGTGTGTATGATTGAGATCCTTTGTGTGTGAGAGAGATCATGTGTATGTATGATTAAGAGCCTGTGTGTATAAGTAAGAGAGAGATCATGTGTGTCTGTGTCTGATTGACAGCTGGTTTAGGTGATGGAGCATGTGAGTATGTGATTGAGAGCCTGTGTTTAAATGAGAGAGAGAGACCATGTGTGTCTGTGTGATTGAGAGCTGATTTAGGTGAGGGAGCATGTGAGTATGTGATTGAGAGCCTGTGTTTAAATGAGAGAGAGAGACCATGTGTGTCTGTGTGATTGAGAGCTGATTTAGGTGAGGGAGCATGTGAGTATGTGATTGAGAGCCTGTGTGTAAATGAGAGAAAGAGAGGACATGTTTGTAAGCATGTGAATGAGAGTCTGTGTGTGAGAGAAAAAGACAGCATGTATTTATGTGATTGAAAGCCTGTGTGTGTGTAAGCGTGAAAAGATAGACAGCATGTGTGTAAATGTGTAATTAAGAGCCTATATAAGTGAGAGAGAAAAAACATTTGTATATGTGAGTGACTGAGAGCATGTGTGTATAGGTGTGTCATTGAGAGCCAGTGTGAGAGAGAGCGCTGGTATGTGACTGAGAGAGGAGAAAGTTCCAAGCAAACCACCCCACCTCCTGCTAATTCAGAACAATCTCAGGACACCTGGATATCAAACGTTCCCAGGTATGCAGAGCAAAAAAAATTTTGTATCCTTATTATTTTTCATTACTGGATCTTTGTGTCTGCTATTTTGAAATATTTTGTTGGTATCTGGAAATGTTTTATATGAGTTTTTAATTATTGGATATTCCACTCATCAGCTGTTTCGAAATATGTTCTTTTTGTTAGTATAGTTTTACTGCTGATGATTTTATATTTCTTGATTTGTTTTATAAGGATGTGTGATGTTTCTTTTTTCCTTTGTTACACTGCATACAGAGACTCTGGCTTGTTGCAGTTTCCAATTCAGTTTTTGTCTGCATGCTTCTTGTTATGCGTTTTGGTCTCTTTATTCTATGTTAGGTGAGGGACAGCACGTGATTCAGGTGAGGTTTTCTGCTGGCGTGTAGTTTCTGTGTAGGACTCTATAGCAGCCTGACTTGGTCCGTTTTCCTAATAGGAGATGTATTGGTGTCTTAAGGCCTGGTGTAATATTTTCAGAGACTTATTGTACTTTAAAAGTGTGATCTTACATAAAATGCACACATTTACTTGTATTTAGTTTTAAACATATTGTATGGCTCTCATGGAATTACATTTTAAAATATGTGGCGTTTATGGCTCTCTCAGCCAAAAAGGTTCCTGACCCCTGCTATATACTATATTCACCAGCTCACCATTATTCACATGTTTATTAACCCCTTCAACAAAATGTAGCAGATTGGTAAGGCAAGACTTCCTTTGAGTAAATCCATGCTGGCTGTGTCCCATTAAAAAGTCACAGGATAGGAGTTCTATTGTGGATTGCAAACTGCTTAAAAAATAGGAAACAGAAAGTAGAACTAAATGGTCAGTTTTCTCAGTGGAGAAAAGTAAACAGCTGAGTTCCTCAGGGATCTGAACAAGGACCGGTGCTTTTTAATATATTTATAAATGATCTGGAAAAGGGAACCACAAGTTAAATGATCAAATTTGCAGATGGCACAAAATTATTCTGAGTTGTTAAATCACAAGCAGATTGTGGAAAATTGCAAGAGGACCTTGCATTACCGGGAGACTGGGCATCCAAATGGTAGATGTCCACCGTTATGTGGATAAGTGCAAAGTGATGCATATAGGGAAAAACAACCCACACTTTAGTTATCAATGTTAGATTACTTATTAGGAGTTATCACCCAGGAAAAGGATCTGGGTATCATCATGGACCATAGAATAGGGGTAGGGAGGAGGACCTGATGAGCTGCTTCACTTTTGAAGGGGTGTGGAGTGTGACCCAGAGACTATACTATTTTCAAAGGGGTGATTTCAGGGGGACCACAAAGGCTAGGCCTCTTCCAGAATAGGGGACAGGGATATCTTGGGGCATGAAGGCCCAATTATGCATCAGGGGAGGTGAAGAGGGATGGTGATTGCAGAGGCCCAATTACAGTGGGAGTGTAATTGTTATGGGGTCCTATGCCTGGAGGCCCAATTATCTTTGGGTGTGGAGGTAGCTGATTGAAGACTCAGATGCTTAATTGTGATCCAGGGTTGTTGGGAGGTGGAAGGGAGGTGTGACTGTGTGTGTGTGTGTATGTATGGGGGGGGGGGGGGGAGGTAGGGGTTTGAAGGATTGAAGGGTTTAAGGGTTTAAGCATCTAATGTATTAATCGTTGATATACTGTCCAGCATTAATATCTAATGAGTTCTGTAGAATGCATTTTGATTTTAATAGAATTATTTGCATGAGCGTTTAGTTACCTGGGGTAATGGGTTAATGCATATATGAGTAACACACGCTGCACAAGGACATTAGGTAATGCCCGCATTAACACTCATTAGATGAAGGCATTAATGCTAATGCCCTTTTTTACATAAACTCTGTAATTTGTTGGCAGAAATGTATATAGCACCTTTCATCAATGTGCTAAATATATTTATTGCTTATACTCTAACAGATATTATATGCGTCAGGAGATGGGTCTTAAAATATGTTGCATAGGACCTGCTGAGTTAGATCATAATTCTAACCCTGTTCTCTTCGACTTTTGTGTCTCAGGTCTTAGGAACAAATGAAGATAATATGGGGAATGGCTGTTCTCAGAAGCTGGCATCTGCCAAGTACCTCCGGCTTTTCCTACTAGTACTGATTCCATGTATCTGTGCTCTCATCCTGTTGGTGGTGATTCTGCTTACTTATGTAGGTGAGTTGTACTTGAAATATATTTTATTTTATATGGATTTAACATGCTGCCACTAAACTGAAGCTATTTAAAAGGTTTTGGCAGCAAATGAACATTGTACTAGATCATTAAAATATGGAAATTCCTGGAAAACAGTTACATTAATTCCTTGCAAAAAAAAAAAAAAGTGTCTGTTAAACATAGAGGTCGGGCTTACGCATGCTGACCGAATTTTAAAAGCCACTGAACGTACACGTATCTCCTACTGCGTGCATATCTCACTTGATTTTTAAAAGGGGTGTGGTCTGGGTAGAGCATGGGCATTTTTGGGCATGGCCAAGAGATGTGCACGTAAATACTTATGCACCATTGTGCTTGCCCAGGTCCACTGCTGCCTAAGTTTACTTCTGCTAGGGAGGAGGTGTAAGTTTAAAAAAAAATTAAAACCAGCCATTTCTGCCGGGTTGCATTTCTGGGGGGCATGCAGGCTATCAAACCAGGGAGGTTTGGAGGACCTAGCTGTTAAATGGGTGAACTGATGGATGAACTGGTGAAACTGGCAATAGCGTGGACATGTGCCCATTATAAAATACACTGATTTACGCGGTAGAATTGGGATTTGTGCATCTAGGCGCACACCCACTTAAAACTGAGCATACATGTTCACGCAGTCAGGCTATTGATTTACTCATGAGATATAAATGAATGACAATAAAATTATAGTGCATTTGTACATCCAGTTCATATACTGCCAATAACATTTTTTAAACAATTTTCCCACTTAAAACTGTCAACAGAACTGAAATTTGAAATTGAATATAACTGCCATCACCATTTTTTTCTATTGTGCTATTGGCATTATTATTGTTTTGTGGTGGTGGTGGGAGTGGGTTTTTTTTGTTTTTTTTACAGATTCCATTTGAAATAAATTGTAGGAGATGTTGATTTTCCTTGAAATTATTCTGATTTTATTATTCCACAAATATGAATAGGAGAAAGTCTATCTTTTCCTGAATGAACAACACATTTTTTCTATTCATTGAAAAAGGAGGAGTGCATATTTTGTGTTATACATATTGTTATGTCCAAATTAATATTTCTGTTCAATAAACCATTTTTGTAAGAGAAACATTTTCCAAAAGAAATTAATTTTCTCATTGACCAATCAGTTTACAGTTAATCCTAAGGAGGTTATTTACATCAGATATTTCAAATTCCAAATAAATTATTATTCACCTAGTCTAATCTTTACACTCTTAAGAACCAAGCCAAAGTCTAGATACAAAATGGTTTGTCATATCTAAGGTTCTATGTGAGGGAGTATACAGGAAACTGCCTCAAACCATCTTAAGGGACCGGCCACAACTATCTGTCCCAGTCCTCCCTAAGGAACAGCTCTGCAAGGAATTCTGGGAGAAGGGAGGATCCTTTCAACCTACTATAAGGAGTCTGGGCCTAGAAGGGTTAGAGAGGCCCCCTGAAGCAGACAGGAAACCAGTCTATGTGAAGACCTGCTATGTTTAATGTTTTAGTATTACCAGACATGAAAAGTGAGCTGCATTTGCTTTCTGTTTTTCTTTTTCACTGTAAATAAAATTGCACTTAAAGAAACAGCCAGAGTCTGCCTCCTGTATCCCACTGGCTGTTTCCCAAGCCATGACTGCCCAAGTTACCACATTCCTGTAAGATTTGTTTTCACTGCTCACAATGGGGCAGATTTTTAAAGGAGCATGCACGGGGGTACATTTGTGCGCACTACCTGGCGTGCACAAATGTACACCCAATTTTATAACATGTGCGCGCTGCCGCGTGCATGTTATAAAATCCAGGGTCGGTGCGCGCAAGAGGGGTGCACACTTGTGCACCTTGAGTACTCCGAGCCCTAGGGGAGGCCCAATGGCTTTCCCTGTTCCTTCTGAGGCCGCTCCGAAATCGGCCTCGGAGGGAACTTTCCTTTCGCTGCCCCCCCACCTTCCCCTCCCTTCCCCTATCTAACCCACCCCCCCTGCCCTACCTAAATCCCCCCCATCTTTGTTCTCTAAGTTACGCCTGCCCGAGAACTCGGGACTGCCCTCAGTATTCAAATTAAACAACAATAAAAAAAATAGAATTCCAGTTCTGCATTCAAATAGTTATTTAAGGTTTTAACTTGTGTTGATATCAAACAGAGCCCTGATTTTTTATTTTAAAAAGTGTAGGAAATTCTAGCTGGTATTGTCAAAAGCTTTTTTAAAAAGGTAGGTTTTTTAAATTTCTTTCTTTTGAACTCTTTGGCATCCGCAAACTGCTGGAGCGAGTCAGGCAGGGCCTGCTGTCGAAAATGAGCTCTTTCTTGTGAGATCTACACTTAGGGGTAGATTTTAAAAGGTTGCGCACGGGCATACATGTGTGTGCACTATCCGGCGCGCACACATGTACGTCCTATTTTATAACATGCGCGCGCAGGCGCGTGCATGTTATAAAATCCAGAGTCGGTGCGTGCAAGGGGGTGTGCAATTATGCACCTTGCGTGCGCTGAGCCATGCTGCCTTCCCCCGCCCTTTCCCCCTTACCTTTTTTGTTTTCTTTTTGTTGTTTCCAAACTTACTTCAGCCCTGGGGCTGAAGTAAGTTGCGCGTGCCGGCCAACTGCCGGCGCGCAATCCCAAGGCCAAGAGCAAATGGCTGCTGTGTCTGGACTCTCAGGCCCCACCCCTGCCCCACCCCATCCTCGCCCCTTTTTGCAAGCCCCAGGTCTTGCATGCGTCCCAGGGCTTTACGCGCGTCACCGGCCCTTTTTAAAATAGGCCCAGCTCGCGTAACCCCCCTACGCGCGTTTTTAAAGTGGGGTTGTCCAATAAATTTCTGTTTGCAGACTGGAGCTGTCTTGATGGTTTGTAGATATAAAGCAAAGTGCATAACCAAATAGAAGAGTTATTATGAAGTAAGTTATGAATCATTGTCAAGATTTCTTACCAAATGCGGACTGAGGTTGGTAGCCAATGTAATGAGGACAGAATAGGGGACATGTGGTCTCGGTGGCTTGAATTTGACAGAATGTGTACTGTTCTTATGTTCATTGGCAGGCAACCTAGGTATAAGGAATTACAATAATCTAATCTAGTTAAAATGAATGCTTGTGATACTAAATGGAAATCATTTTGATTGCGAAGTGGCTTCAGGTGTTTGAGTAGATGAATCTTACAGAAAGAGGATTTAAAGCAGAGGATATATGGCATCACATAGACAGTTCAGAGTCCAATATTGTACTGTTGCATGAGCACTTTGGTGGTAAGCCTTCATAAAAATATAGGGCCGGATTTTCAAAAGGGTACAAGTGTAAAGCTGGAGGATTTAAGCACGCAACCGACCGTACGTGCGCTGTGCCTATTTTAAAAATGCCTGGCGATGCGTGCGCATGTTATAAAATCGGGTGTATATGTGCGCGTGCCAGGTAGGGTGCACACATGTAGACCGCCCGTGCTTCTTTTAAAAATCTACCCCATAATATTATGTTAAATTCAATCCAGGAAAGAATCCCCCATTTAGCAAATCTCAAAAGCAGTTGGGGGTAGATTTTAAAAGGTTGCGCTCGGGCATACATGTGCGTGCACCAGCCGGCGTGCGCACATGTAAGCCTGATTTTATAACATGTGTGCACAGGCGCGTGCATGTTATAAAATCCTGGGTCGGCGCGTACAAGGGGGAGCACAATTGTGCACCTTGCGCGCGCTGAGCCGCGCTGTCTTCCCCATTCACTTCCCCCCCTCCCCCCTCCCCCTCCCCCCTCCCCCCCTTCCCTTCTCTTCCCCTACCTCCCCGCCTTTTCCCCCCTACCTTTTTCTTTTTTTCAGTTTTGTTTCACAACTTACTTCAGCGCTGGGGCTGAAGTAAGTTGCGTGCGCAGGTCGACTGCTGGCGCGATCCCAAGCACAGCGGCAAATGGCCGCTGAGCCTGGAGCCTCTGGCCCCGCCCCACCCCCCTCCCCATGCCTTTTTGCAAGCCCCGGGACTTACACGCGTCCCGGGGCTTTACGATCGTCGCCGGGCCTTTAAAAAAAAACAAAAAAAAAAAGCACGCAAAACCTTTTAAAAATCCGGCCCTTTATTTCCTTATGGTTTCTACCTCAAATGAGGTTTTTAAAACGAGGGAATAAAAGTCCAATAAATATGTTTTACATTCCTAGTTAATGAAGTGTTCTAAACGTAATCCTTTTGTTTGTATGGTACTGTACTTTTTGGGATATTGTCTTTTAATAGTAAGGCTTTTAATTAGACTTCTATAAAACAGTTTCCACTGCTGAAAATCTATTCTTAGGTCAATAACCTAAGCAACACTCTCTAAACACACTTTCTATTTTCAGGTCAAGATTAATTTTAAAATAGCCATATATCACACCAGGGGAAGACAACTGTTAAGGAGCTCTAAATATGTACATGAACTGGTACTGTAAATAGGTCTAGCTGTCCAAATGACTAGAATTATTAAAATGGCTATTAACACAGCTTGAAAGACTATGTTTAAATATGTTGTGTCAATTTATAGTATTATACAGCCACAAGAAATAAAAACAACTTAAAGTGTTATTTTCATCCACTATTGGATATTTACTCCCCGCTAGTTACTTATCCCTCTACTTATCTGAATAAGTAACAATTTTTCTGTCCTACTATTGGGAAAGGCGCTACATAGCCGAATAAATTGGAAATTAGCTGGATAAGTGTGTACCACTCATATAGCCAAATATTTGTACTTCAAATTTTAAAAAGATACACAAGCAGATTTTAATTGCATCAATTTGATGCTTTTACTCCTACAGGTCGGCTTTGACATGCTCAGTCAGGATATTTTATAACATGCACATGGCAATGAAATAATCAAGTTCCCTCAGTCCATCTGCAGCTCGGAAAGAACCTCTTGGCTCTTCAACCTGAAGTTCTCCCACTGAAATCAGACCCTCTGCCCTGTCATTTGTTCACTTTCACAATGTTTACGATCACTTGCTCCTGCTATTGAGCAGAAGTAAATAAACGCAAGTAAAAGCTTTCCGTGTTATACCTTGGCAGATTTTAAAATAATAACTTGTGTGCGTACATGTTGGCCCTTCACTGGAACGCCCCTGGCCTGCCTTTTTTTCATGTGTGCAATTTTACTTGCGGCCCCTGATTTAGGCGTGATGGTTGCCATTTTACGCGTGCGCGTGCTCTTTTTTTGTGTGCACACCTTTTGAAAATCTACTTCTTTGCGCATAAATATACATGCAGAAAGTTACACCTGCACGGGAGCAAGCGTGACTTTCTGCACATTTCAGTTCTTGGGGGTAATTTTCATAAGGATTTACACGTGTAAATGTAACTGCTATTGTAGCAATTTTCAAAAACCCACTTACACGAGTAAAGTGCATTTACTCGAGTAAAATCCAGTTTTAAGTGAGTAAATGCTTTTTAAAATCAGGCCCTTTGTGTACTGGGACTACCTGTGAATTTTCAAAGTGGAATTATGCAAATAATTCTGCTTTACAAAGTTGGGCTAAAGTCTATTGTACAAATTACCTTCAGATTTTAGCTCTACACAGACTGTTATAAAATTACCCTTTTAAATGTTTTTCTCACATTTATAACTATAAACATATAGGGGTAGATTTTAAAAAAGTAAACCTGTGCGTACTTTTGTTCGTGCACCAGGCACAAACAAGAGTAAGCTGGATTTTAATAGATAAGCGCGTAGCCGCGTGTATCCTTTAAAATCCGGGGTCAGCGCGCGCAAGGCTGTGCAAAATCAGCAGCCTGCGTGCGCCAAACCGCGCAGCCTGCCTCCTTTCCCTCCAAGCCCGCTCCGAAATCGGAGCGGCCTCGGAGGGAACTTTCCTTCCACCCCCCCACACCTTCCCCTCCCTTCCCCTATCTAACCCACCCCCCCACCTTTGTTTGAAAAGTTACGCCTGCCCAAGGCAGGCGTAACTCGCATGCGCCAGCTGCGCGATTCCCTGGCCCGTGAGCAGTTTCGGAGGCCTCGGCCATGCCCCCGAAATGCCCTCAGGCCGGAACCACACCTGTGGCCCCGCCCCCGAATGACACGCCCCCGACACGCCCCCCCCCCAGGAAAGCCCCGGGACTTACGCACGCCGCCGAGCCTATTCAACATAGGCTCGGCGTGTGCAGGGGGAACTTGGGGCAGGTTTTCAGGGGGTACACGTGTATCTTACGCGCATACCCCTTTGAAAATCTGCCCCATAGGGTTGCATTTTAAAAGGGTTACGTGCGCCGGGTCTATTTTAAAAAGGACCGGCAACGTGCTTAAATCCCCAGGACCCGTGTAAGTCCCAGGGCTTTACAAAAGGGGTGGGGCAGGGCCAGAGGCCTCCAACAGAATGGCCATTGCCGCTGTGTCGGAGAATCGCGTGCTGGCAGGTTGCTGGTGCGTGCAACTTGTGCCTGCCCAGAGGCAGGCGCAAAAGGTAAAATACAAATTTTGGGGGGGTTAGAGTAGGGATAGGGGGAGGAAAGATTAGGGGAAGGGGTGGGAAGGTCAGGCTAGGGGAAACGGGGGAAGGCAGCGCGGCTCGGCGCTCACAAGGTGCACAGTTGTGCACCCCCTTGCACGCGCCGACCCCTGATTTTATAACTTGCGTGCGCCTACGCGCACAAGTTATAAAATCAGGGGTACATGTGCGCGCCTTTTAAAATCTACCCCATAGGGTTGTTTTCTAGTAGTTTGTCTAACTGCAAAATTACATACATAATTTGAGAGAACCCTATTCCCTAAAAGATCTTAAAGAAAAGATTTCTTCTATTAGCACAATATTCGAAGTCCAATATTTTATGATATAAGATTTACCAGTAACTGTAATTCAGCTCTGGTTATTATTTATGCGGTCCTGTGCCCCTGCCAATTATTATATATAGGCCACATGAAGCGGAAGGTCAAGACTCGTATTATTGAGCATCTCAATTGTATATGTAACACATGAAAAGAGGCTCCTTTAGTGGAACATTGGCTGTCACAATATCATCTGATTACAGATCTCCACTTCCTTGTATTGGATATGGTAATTTTGCATCGTGGGGGAGGGGGAGCGGGGAGGAATATTTCACAATCCCTTCTGTGGAAACAACAACGATGGATTTTCACATGAGCCGCAGTTTTCCAGGTGGTTTGAATTGGGAGGCGGAGTGGCATTCTTTGTTTGAATGGGTCCCTTTTCAGTATGTGCATGTTGCAGATGTGGACCCTTGGACCAAGGTGGAGTTGGCACAACCTGCAGAGAAGAGCCCTGCAGGTCCCCACCGTTGGCTGGTGGAGTGGGCTGTGATAGAGGCCCAACTGGAGCTTCACCTATATCAGCCCACGTCCCCCTTAGATTGAGCCCTCGGGTGCTGAGGATGGCAGGACTTAGGCATGGGCCTCTGATGATGAGCCAGCACCCAGCTCCAGAGACTCTTCTCAGCCAGCACCCAACTCCAGAGACTCTTCTCAGCCAGCACCCAACTCCAGAGGGCCTTCTCAGCCGATACCCAGCTCCAGGAATTCTTATCATCCTGCACCTGGCTCTGGAGACTCTACCCAGCCTCACCAGATCACCTGCTATTGCTCCCATCCTCCTGTCCTGTGTTACTCCTGCAGGTGGTGTTCACCACACCAAGCTACAGCCCAAAACCTAACAGGTAGATAGGCAGGCAGGGAGGCAAGGGAAAGCACAGGAGGAGAAGACACTGAAGAACCGAAGACTGACCACAAGAATGAAACAAGGAACTGAAAACTGACCACAGGACCAGATGATGGAGCTAGGGAACAAGGACAAAAGCTGACAAGATGAAGACCAGGATTGAAGACCAGGATCCAGGATAGCAGGAACATTCAGAGGCAACTCTCTCTACCAACGAGGTAGTTGAACTTATTGCCGAGACGTGGGTTGCTAGGAGTGAGGCCCTTTTAAGGGCTGCTGGCAGTGCCATGGGGAATCTCCCACTGCGGGCCCTTTAAATCCCAGACAGATGCATGCATGCGCCTAGGGGAGGCGCAGAGTGAAGATGGCGGCGTCCTGCCGTGGGCTGCGTTGGGCCTGCAAGAACATGGCGGTTGGCCGCATTGAGGATTGGGGGTGTTCCTTGTTGTTTAGGCTAGAGGTAAGAGCGGCAGTCCGCAGCCTTAGCTGGTGCAGAGTCAAATTTTGTCTTCCATTGGAGCATCTGAATTACCCGGCTTGTTATATACATGAAAAAAATGGATGAATTTAAAGAGAGTCAGGTCATATGTTATAGCCCAGATGGAGAGAGGAATTTTGATGAAACCAAAATTGTCTTTATTTTTTTATTTATTTAATTAATTAATTATTTGCATGGGTTGTATTTTTATTCTGCCTATAACAGAAAACTGTGCTAAGCTGTGTACAATTAAAAATCCAATACAAAATAATTAGAAAACACAGCAAGGTAATACAAACACAATATAATAAGCTAAATATGAATTTTAAAAAATAAAATAAAGGTAATACCTGTCAAAAAAGATGGACTATCAACTGTTTTCTAAAAGATTTATAGTCAGAAAGAATTCACAACTCCTTTGGTAATTCATTCCACAATGTAGGACTGGAGACAGCAAAAGCTCTGGTATCTTAAGATATATTTTACCAGTGGGAGTAATGAGAGTATCTCCAATGAGGTCTTTGAATAAAGATTTTGACTTCTTAAGGATTTAGATAACTAGATAATAAGTGTATTGATTTTATTTTAAATCTGGTAATAACTGAGCTGGTCACTAATGGTGTGTTTTCTGTGTAGGAAGATGATGCATTTAGAATGGGAGTACAACACGGAAATATATAGTTGAGGAACATTGTTTAAGGGATGCTTGTTATTAAATTTTGAACTCTGGTTTTGAATCTCCCTGATGAAGCCTCATTGGTGAAACATGGCCATGTAGAAGGAATACAAAGAAGAAAATGACTTCCAAGAAGAATTTCAAACACTAGGATAGGTCCCATGTTTTAAATGATTGTGCTCTCATTCCCTTAAGCATTTTTTGAATTTGTTATGATTAAATAACAAAGCTCTTTGGGTATTATCCTATTTATGACATACTTTTCACTAGGTGGCACTTGAAAAAAGGAACTTGAAGATGTGAAATATATATGATAAAAAATACTGAACTTTGACTATTGCACTTAACTTCTGATCTTTGGGGAATATGGTTCTCTGGATTCTTTTCATATATGTTATACTTATGGTCCAGTGAACTTTCATATTTTTTATGTTCTTTTTGCCCAATGTATGCATAATTTCAAACATTTTCAAAACAACTCAGTTTCAATTACAGGATATTGACCCATGATGTAATGGTGGACCGACCACTGTTCCTTCATCCTAGTTGGCCTGCATTCACCCTAATGCTGCTGGACTGTCTTTGTGGCAGAAATGCCACTGTCAGGCCCTCTCCTGGCAGCACTGCACCACCCCAGGCTTTATGGGCTCCCTGGTGGGAAACTTCGCTGTGGCCCCAACTGATGACTTCATATCTTAGGGCCATTTAAACCTCACTTCCATGGACATCCGGCGCCTCAGCAACATGTTTTGCTGAAATTGCAGTGTATGTTGCCTGTGTTCTTGCCATGCTTGTGCTTGTTCCTCTGCCTTGCCTTGTCTCTGCCTTGGTTCTGTTTCTTGCCTTGCTTTGGCTTGTTCCTGCCCTGCCCTGCTCTTGTCTCTGCCTTGTTTCCTGCCCTGTTCCATTCCTTGTGTCTTGCCTAGATTCTGTCCTGCCTGTCAAGGTCTGGCAGGCTGGAATCAGGGCTCACCCACGCAGAAGTGACACAGAACTGCAAAGCAGGACTGGAGATGGTCTTCTGCCTAACCAGCCCCTCCCCTGCAGGTTGAGCAGGGAATCGGTAGCACTTTCCTTCGTGGACATACAGACATGGACTGGGAGCTGTGTACAGGCTGGGAGTGGGAGTCAGGCACAGGCTGGGAGCTGGATTCAGGCACTGACTGGGAGCTGGATTGAAGCACAGGCTGGGAGCTGGATTCAGGTACTGGCTGGGAGCTCGATCCAGACACCTACAGTAAGTTTGGTACTGAGGACAGATAGGGGCTGGATACAGTCAGGGCTGAATGCAAGGTTGGCACCGAGGACAGGCAGAGGCTGGATACAGGCAGGGCCTGAGCCAAGGACAAAGGCAAGGCCTGAGAAACAGACAAGGGACTGAACAGGAGTGGGCAGGACAAGGACTGGACAAGGACAGGACTAGACAAGGATAGGAATGGACAAGGATTAGAAAAAGACAGGACTAGGACACACAACAGTAAACCAGAAAGCCCAATAAAGCACGAGATATGGCAAGGTAACCCTAGTAGTCTTGAAGCCTGCAAATCAGTACAGGTAGGCCCAGAAGGCCACTGAACAAGGCAGGAAGCCAAGGTAGGCCACAAGGCAAGGCAGAAGGACTAGACAGATCACAAGGCAAAGTAGAATAGCAAAACAAGGCTGGTCAAGTCAAGGAGCTGAGATGACTCTATGAAGACGCAAGGAGGGGACTGGATAGATTGGATTAAGTAGGGCTAGAACTGCCACATCATGTAATCAGTGAGGAGGTGGCTAGGAAAGCTGTGAGTGGGTCTCACTGAAGACCTTTGCTGGTGGGGAGGCTGCATAGTAGGCAGTACCATGGTATGTAGTGGCTACATAGCAAGTGAAGCTGTGACATTGTCCTTGGCTGCCTCTGTTGTGTCCATCTCTGATTGCCTTCCAGTTCTGACCTCTGCCTGGATCGTGACACTGCCCAATCTCCCCTTGCCCCGACCTCTGCCTGGATCTTGTTGCTGCCCATCCACTGTCTGCTCTGACCTTGGCCTGCTACCAGATTCTGCCTGTCCGCTCTCTATGGGACCTTCGCCTAAGCCCTGCTGGATCCTGGATCCAAAGGGCTCAACTTGCGGGGAATGGGGCTGGTAGAGGTGAAGCCTAATTCTTGTCCCAGTTAGAGTCTGTCCACCAGCTGTTGGTGTTGGCCTATTGGGTTCACCTTGCAGGTTGTATCAGCCACACCACAGCAAAGGGTTCACACTCCATAACACATAAATTGAGTTTGTATGTTGGATTGTTAAACATATATGCCCATAACTTTACCTGCTGTGAAACAGAGCATAAAGCTGCATGCCTAACATTTGAAAATTCAAGTTAAGCTTGTAAAATTCATAACATCCCTGAAACACTCCTTGGAGCTTTTCTTTTTTATGCCACCAAATTTATGCATGTAGTTAACTTACGTGTGGATTTTTGCATGACTGAAAATCCAAGTAGGTGCCTCAAGCCATCTTATATGCAAAAGGCGCAATTTTATCCACACAAGCACAGAGATATGATTGAGGTTTTGAAAATTTCCCCCATTTTCCTCTATAAATATCAGAACTATAAGAAATCTATGGTGTATATGCCCAGAGAGAGATTTTGATGTTGTGTTCATCAGATAAAGCTTAGCCTCAGTCTTGGGGCAATGCCTTAAGAACAAAAGCAACTATTAGTACAAACTAAGACTCTCAGCATTTGCCAGTAGGCGCTGTCGCATTCCAGAGTATTTAGTAAAAAGACAACAGGGTGGCTATTAATAAAATTGATCCTGGTCATTGGAGTTTTCAAGAACAGCTGTTGACATTTTTTATCTACTGAGGAGCCAGTCCTGGAAAGAAGTTGTCTTTGTGTGAAAGTGTAAAACTTGTAGCAATATGAGTGAGCCCTCCTCATTGCAGTTCAACTGACAGAACCGACAGTTACAGTATAATCCTATGCTGGAACAAGATGTTACACAAATGCACATTTTAAAGAAGTAACTTTTCAAAAACCAGAGCAGAAGAATGGGATGTTAAGAACACTGATGAAGATAAAGAAGTTTATTTATTTGTTCATCGATTTAGATGAAAATCTCATTAAGGATGAACCTGTTTTTTTTCTCAATTGCAAAAGGAGAGTCTGGCTTGCAAATCACAGAGATAAGATATGGGAGCCGATGTAATAAGACCCATGCTGAAATGGGCGCTATTTTTCAGTGAAACAGAGAAACATAGAGCTAAAAAATTCTAACTTATCCCTATCAATTAAAAAGCAGAATGAAAATTCAAACAAAAAACAAACTTTGAAACGTTTGTATGCTAATGCCAGAAGTCTTAGAAGTAAGATGGGAGAATTAGAATGTATAGCAGTGAATGATGACATAGACTTAATTGGCATCTCAGAGACATGATGGAAGGAGGATAACCAATGGGACAGTGCTATACTGGGGTACAAATTATATCGCAATGGCAGATAGGAGCACCCGGGAGGCAGTGTGGTGCTTTATGTCCAGGATGGCATAGAGTCTAACAGGATAAACATCCTGCATGAGACTAAATGCAAAATTGAATCTTTATGGATAGAAATCCCTTGTGTGTCGGGGAAGACTATAGTGATAGGAATATACTACCGTCCACCTGGTCAAGATGGTGAGACGGACAGTGAAATGCTAAGAGAAATTAGGGAAGCTAACCAAATTGGTAGTGCAGTAATAATAGAAGACTTCAATTACCCCAATATTGATTGGGTAAATGTATTATCGGGACACACTAGAGAGATAATGTTCCTGGATGGAATAAATGATAGCTTTATGGAGCAATTGGTTCAGGAACCGACGAGAGAGGGAGCAATTTTAGATCTAATTCTCAGTGGAGCACAGGATTTGGTGAGAGAGGTAACGGTGGTGGGGCCGCTTGGCAATAGTGATCATAATATGATCAAATTTGAATTAATGACTGGAAGAGGAACAGTATGCAAATCCACGGCTCTCGTGTGGTCATTGTTAAAAAATACCATTCTAGAAGCACAGTCCAGATGTATTCCACACATTAAGAAAGGTGGAAAGAAGGCAAAACGATTACCGGCATGGTTAAAAGGGGAGGTGAAAGAAGCTATTTTAGTCAAAAGATCTTCATTCAAAAATTGGAAGAAGGATCCAACAGAAGAAAATAGGTAAATGCATAAACGGCAATTTAAATGTAAGACATTGATAAGACAGGCTAAGAGAGACTTAGAAAAGAAGTTGGCCGTAGAGACAAAAGCTCACAGTAAAAACTTTAAAAAATATATCCAAAGCAGAAAGCCTGTGAGGGAGTCAGTTGGACCGTTAGATGATCGAGGGGTTAAAGGGGCACTTAGAGAAGATAAGGCCATCGCGGAAAGATTAAATGATTTCTTTGCTTCAGTGTTTACTGAAGAGGATGTTGGGGAGGTATCCATACTGGAGAAGGTTTTCATGGATAATGATTCAGATGGACTGAATCAAATCACGGTGAACCTAGAAGATGTGGTAGACCTGATTGACAAACTGAAGAGTAGTAAATCACCTGGACCAGATGGTATACACCCCAGAGTTCTGAAGGAACTAAAAAATGAAATTTCAGACCTATTAGTAAAAATTTGTAACCTATCATTAAAATCATCCATTGTACCTGAAGACTGGAGGATAGCAAATGTAACCCCAATATTTAAAAAGGGCTCCAGGGGCGATCCAGGAAACTATAGACTGGTTAGCCTGACTTCAGGCCAGGAAAAATAGTGGAAAGTGTTCTAAACTTCAAAATCACAGAACATATAGAATCAGTTGTTTACTCTTTTGAAAAGTACAAAAACCAGGGGACACACAAAGAAGTTACTAGGTAATACATTTAAAACTTCTAAGAGAAAATATTTTTTTACTCAACACATAATTAAGCTCTGGAATTCATTGCCAGAAGATGTGGTGAAAGCTGTTAGTGTAGCTGTGTTTGAAAAATGTTTGGAAAAATTCCTAGAGGAAAAAGTCCATTAACCATTATTAAAGCAGAGTTGCCGAAATCCACTGCTTATTCTTGAGATAAGCAGCTTGGAATTTATTTACCCCCTTGGGATCCTGCCAGGTACTTGTGACTTGAATTGGCTACTGTTGGAAACAGGATACTGGGCTTGATGGACCTTTGGTCTGACCCATTATGACAAGTCTTATGTTCTTATGTTCTTACATCTTTTTCTCATTTTACGCCTATTTTGGAAAGCAACCAAACCAAAAATACTGCACAATTCAACATTAACAATATATTTTTTAACATATATACAGTGGAGATGGGACCAAAAAGTCATTATCAAAAAGTTTGTCAAACTTTCCCAATTTTCCTTGTGATTATGATCTATAATTACAATCCTGTAACCCCTTCCCAATGGTAAATACCCCAACAATGATTATGGATTATAATTATGAGATTGGTGCATAATTTTTAGCCCATATCTAACTTCTGGTGGTATTTAGGGAAGTTTTTATTTGTAATCTACTGGCTATGTGAAGTGTTTATACTAGTTATGGAGCAGGTGGTTTCCTGGTTTGATATGTGGTCACATAATTACTTGAATCTACTAAACACATGTGGCAGTATTTTTTTAGACTGATCTGCTGACAGTAAACTACTAATCTATTATTAGTTGTGAACTTTATATCACTTTATGCTATGAATGGAAAAAACAAAAGTTCTTTTCCATTCCAGTAGCTACTTTTTAAACATAGCTCTTTCAGAAATTGTAAACACACTCCAGTCAATAAATCTGCAGTGTACATCAATAAAACGATTCTTAAAATCATGTTGAGACACAGATTGAAAAACAGAACATTTTGCTCCATCACTGGTATTCAAAGTCTCCACTTCCACTTCTAATACATACTTTTCTTCTGCCTGGCAATTTCTCACTGTTCCTTTGGGCTTCCGATGTAATCAGAACTAGCCTCTGCTTATGTTACATTGATATGATCCTTCACCTGGAGATGTTCTCCCCATTAATAACACTTTATCCAGCACTCACCCATTTCTGTGATAATCCTGTGCTAGGTGAAACAGAACATGGTTCCTTCTGGATCTCTGTACATAAGCATACTCAGCTTGGCCAATAAGTGTTTCTAATGCATGATGATCATGATACTGTCCTTTGGAAAAGGCTGTAAACATGGCCTGCACATTATCTCCGGCCTCTATAAGCCTGAGAATCAGGAATTAGAATCAGGAAGTGACCGCTGGTCTCCAGTATGATATTCTAATGCAGATGATTCTCAGCTCTTGTCTTTGAGGACCGCAAACAAGTCTGTTTTTCTGGATACCTAAATTGTGCACGCAGTACATGAGCTTAGAAGGTCACATAGATCCCTTCTTCAGCATCTGAAGAAGGGACCTGCATTGTTTCAAAAGCTCATGCATGAGAACATCTTTCTTGCAAGTACAATAACATATCACATTCTTATAAAGTTCCATTTTTCTACAAGACCAGTAAGGCTACAAGAACTTTAATTCTTGTTGAAGTAGGTCTGATGTTTCTATTAGAATGATAAACAGAAGCTTAAGTGTGTGATAAGAAGCTCAGGAGTTTATTTGATAGTAATGTTGTCATATGGAAATTCATTTAACTAAGAATAACAGCTACTTTATACATATTTTTTTCTTTCCAGGTGTGATAGACAAAAGTTGTTTTGTCTCAAATGGTAGTGATTTGCTGACCACCCATGGTGATGCCCACACATATGACATTCCATTTAAAAATATGGCTGAAAATGCTTCAAATATGATGCCTACCATAGAGCTGGACAGTCAGTCTCCACCTTCAATCAAAAGTACATTATCCTATGATGACCAAACTCTCAAAACCTTCAGCACAATAAGAGATACCTTACACCTGAATCTTTTGACTCCTGTTACTCAAGACACAGCAATCCATTCTACAAATGATGGTATGGTGGTAACCAAAGAAGCCACAATTGAAGACCCCTGGTCAAGTAGTAATGAAAAAAATAAATCATTTTGGTCTAGTGACACAACCTTTGAGACACTAGACTGGACTGTATCCACACCAACAGCCAATCCAACAAGTCCAGCTGGTGAAGGAAGGAGAAAAGGTAAGGGAGAGGCAATTATATTTATTATAAAAAGGACAAAATAGAATCCAGACTGTAATCAGAACCCTTTAGAGTTCCGATGATAGAATCCAAAGCTGAATATCTGAGCACACCAGATGTTTGGAATTAGGATTTTCCAACCTGCAAAATATGTTAGTATAAATGGTAGTCATATAAGAACCTCCCATGAGAAAAGTATTACTGTAAAATGATTATATATTACTATTGTTTGTAGATAGAAGCTATGCTTTACTGTCACATAGTTTTAAATTTAAAAACCAGTAATTTGTTCTAAGAATTACAAGAATATTTTAACGAGTCTTAAGAGTATTCTTGAAATAAATCCACTGTGTAAGATAGAACACTGATTATTAAGGCAGTTTACCACAAGGCCCATCTCCTCGGCTCATCCTCTCATTGTGATGCTAAACTGAAGAATCTGCTTGATCTCTGCATTTAGGGGGCAATTTTCAGAAAGCTCGCATAGCTGCAAAGTATACAATGGCTTTGTACCTGCATATCTTGTAGCTAAATTTTCAAAAGGAAACTAAATTGCCTAGGGATACAATGGTCTCACAGACTTTGTACCTGCTGTTTCAAGTCTACTTGCATCATTTCCCTAGCCCGCCCTCTCACCTACCCTCATCTCCTCTCAGTCTGACTAGAAGCACACGTGCTGTGGAAGCCTATGCTTTCTTTTATCCAGGCAGAGGAGGACAATTTTCAGAAAATAATTTAGCTGGGTAATGGCTTTGAAAATTGCCCTAGGTTCTGTGCATCCTGGTTAGGTGTGTATTTTTATGCAAACTGGTGACAGGCGTTCTGGGATCAAGGTTGGGGCAAGGTTGGAACTTACACTCAGAGTTTTTGATTTTAAAAAGTCTGCATGTAAGTTTAGCCGCACAAGTTATGCCTTATGAAGAGGAGATGCAAATTAATCTGTGTGTGTCCCAGGTCAGTTATCTGCAAATTTCAAAGCAAACTTAAACATAGAAAAATGACAGCAGAAAAAGACAACATGGCCTAGCTAGTCTTCCCATCCACACAATTGCTGAGCTCTACGACTCCTACTATTCCCTCAGATATTCCCTGTGCTTGTCCTTTGCTTTCTTGAATTCAGATATAGTCCTTGCCTTCACCGTCTCCATTGAAAGGCTGTTCCATGCAGCCACCACTATTTCTGTAAAGAAATATTTCCTTAGATTACTCCTGAGTCTACCCCGTTTTCACACCCATCCCATGACTCCTCATTCCAGAGCCTCCATTCCATTGAAAGAGGCCTTCTTCCTGTGCATTGATACTTTGAAGGTATTTAGACATCTCTGTCGCATGACCCCTATCCCATTTTCCTCAAGGGTATACATGTTTAGATCTTTATGTCTGTCCCCATAAGCTTTATAACAAAGACCACTGATCATTTAAGTAGCTAGTCTCTGGACCATCCAGTGATACAGAAGCATTATGATATTCTCTGTTTTATCCTCCATTCCTTTCCTAATAATTCCTAGCATTTATTTGCTTTCTTGGCTGCTGCTGCACACTGAGCAGAAGATTTTAACGTATTTTCAACGATGACACCTAGATCCTTTTTCTGAGTGATGACTGCTAATGTGGAACCTTGCATTATGTAGTTATAATTTGGGTTACTCTTCCCTAAGTGCATCACTTTGCACTTGTCCACATTAAATTTCATTTTCCATTTGCATGCCCAGTCTCCCAGTTTTGCATTGTCCTCTTGCAATTTCTCACACTCCTCTTGTGATTTAACATCTGAATAATTGTATGTCATCTGCAAATTTGATCACCTTATTTGTTCCTATTACCAGGTCTTTTACAAATATATTAAAAAGCAGTGGTCCCAGAACTTCACTATTCATCTTTTCTCCTGGGAAAATTTACCATTTAGCCCTACTCTGTATTCTATCTTTTAACCAGTTGACAATCCACAATAGGGCATTGCCCCCTATCCCATGACTTTTTAATTTTCTCAGAAAGTTTTCATAAGGGACTTTGTCAAATGCTTTCTTGAAATCCAGATACACTATATCAACCTTCTCACCTTTATCCACATGTTTATTTACGCCCTCGAAAAAATGTAGGAAATTTGTGAGGCAATACTTCCCTTAGCTAAATCCATGTTGTCTTTGTCCCATTAAACTATTCTTATCTATATGTTCAGCAATTTTGTTCTTTATGATATTTTCTACCATTTTGCTTGGCACAGATGTCAGATTTACTGGTCTGTAATGTCTTGAATCACCCCTTGATCCTTTTTTAAAAATTGGCATTACATTGGCAACAATTACCAACAAGGGCCCTGAACTTGGTGGTCGGTGAAATAGATAAGTTTGGGAAAATAAGTGTGAGAGCTTGCTGGGCAGACTGGATGGGCCGTTTGGTCTTTTTCTGCTGTCATTTCTATGTATCTATGTATATGTAACTCTCCAGTCTTCAGGTACCATTGACGATTTTACTGCTATTTCTATCCCTATGTGCCCAAGCATCTTTCTGGCTTTTGTCATCACTTTATTCACCTGTTTTGCTACCTTGAGATCATCAGATGCGCACCCCCAAATCCCACTCTTTTTTTGTGCATAGAAGAATTTCCCCCCTATACTATACTGCTCCCTTGGATATTTGCATCCTAAATGCATGACTGCAATTTTTAGGTGTAAATCTGATCTGACACACTCTGAAACAATCTTCAAGCTTCATTAGATCCCTCTTCTGTTGTTTCCACACCTTCTGGTGTGTCTACCCTGTTGCAGATTTTGGTATCATCTGTAAAAAGATGATAGTCCTTCCAAAATATCACTTACGAGTATGTTGAAAAGAAGTGGTCCAAGGACCAATCCCTGTTGCATATCATTAACACCATTTGTAGCATTCCTTTCTTCAAGGTGAACCCCATTTACTCTTCTTTTTGTTGCCTCCCACTCAACCAGTTTCTAAACCAGTCAGTCACTGGTTTATTTATGCCATCTATGTGGAACCGCATCAAAGGCCTCACTGAAATCCAACGCTCCCCTCTGATTCAGCTTTTTGGTCACCCAGTCAAAGAAACTGATCAGATCTGTCTGACAAAATTTGCCTTGGAACGACATCTGCCCATCCTGCAGTCCTCTATAACTAATCCCATCTCTAAAGAAGCATTGAAAAGGTCAGCTAATGAAGCTGCCAAAACTTCTCTAAGTTCCCTTAATATCTTCAGATGTATTCCATCTGGCTACATTATCTACTTTAAGTTTAGTTAGCTCCTGATGAACTCAATCTTCTGAAAATTATTTTGAAGTTTACCTCACTTTCAATTCTACTGATGTCCATTTTTTGTGGTCCCGTTCCGTTCTATTCCTCAGTGAATGCTGAATAGAAATATTTGTTAAGCAATTCTATTTTTTTCTTGTCAGTCTCTACATATTCCTCCCCTTCACCTCTTCCTCCTATTTTACACATCCTCCTATTACCAACATATCTAAAAAAGTCTTGTATTTGCTATTTTTATTTACATTTGCATCTTTGCTCTCCTGACTACTTTTCCAGCTTCTCTTGGTTTTATCTTTCTGCAGTCTCATGTAGTTTAAGAATGCTAATCATTTTTGCCTTATCTTTTCAGCTACTTCTTTAGAAAACCATAGTAGTCTCTTTTTTCTCTTACATTTATTTACTTTCCTAACAAAAAGGTTAGCTGCTATTAAATTATCTCCTTAGTTTTACCCACTGTTCTTCTACTTCGCCTTGATTTTTCCATCCAGCTAATGATTCCTTGAGGTACTTCCCTATCTTAACAAAGTTAGTTATCCTGAAGACTAGGATCTTCACTTTAGAATGAACCATCACCGCCTATGCTCTAATACTGAACCACACCATAGGGTGATATCTGGATCCCAGGTGATCATCCTCTATGATATCAGAAATACTGTCCCCATTGGTAAACACAAGATCTAGTATTATCTTCTCCCATGTGGGCTTTTTTTTTTTACCAGATGGAATGGTTCTCCCTGCAGAGAATCCAGAATTTTCCTGCTTCTAGAAGGTATCGCAGTTGGGATGTCCCGATCAACATATGGAAGATTGAAATCACCTAGCAATAGCACTTCCCCTTTCATAGCAAATTAGTGAATATCCTCCATTTTATAGCTATCAATTTCTTCTGCCTGCAAAGGAGGGCTGTATATCAGTCACACCAGTATACATGAATGTTCCATTCCCTCTTTCCAGACTAACCCACCCTCCTTACCTCATAAACCATGCATTTCTGTTGCTTTAATATTATTTTTGATACATAGTACCATGCCTCCCTTTCTTCCTATTCTGTTCTCCATGAATAGATTATAGTCCAGCATAATTATATCCAAGTTGTTTTCCGTGTAGCCATTACATCCAAGTCACCCTCTTCCATGACTTCCTCTAGAAATGGGACTTTTCCCCCATACCATGAGCATTAGCATACATAGTTGTCCTGAGGTTGCCTTTTCCCCCCTGTTTTATACAAGTTTTAATGTTTTATTTAATTTTTTGGTTTATACTTAACTGAGCGCTTTTATTGACCAAGCAGCAGGTATTCTGTTTGTTTTTCTTCAGTTTCTTACTTTCATTATTAGAGAGCGCTTTTTGTAAGTTGCTGCACAGGGAAAATATGATGTAAAGCTGAAGTTGTATTCTATCTGCCCTAGATATTGCTGGATCACATGCATCTAGACAGTGTTTGTACTACTGTTTGATGACATAACTTGCAGAAAGAACACATCCTCAGCTTCAGTAAAAGCTCCATTATCCTGCACTCAGCTATCTGGAATGCTCGACTAACTGGCATTTTGTCCAGATAGCATCTTGGGAGTGGGAGAGGGAGGAATGACAGGAGGAAAGGGAGCAGAGTGGCTTTTTTTTCTGTTGTGCTCTGTCCACTCCAGCATGACCTCTTCCCTCCTGTTCCATGCAAGTGACAGCAGGAGGGGCATTGATAATCAAATGGATTAGGAAGCAAAGTAGCAGGATTAGGAAGCAAAGTAGCAGGAGGGGCATTGATAATCAAATGGATTAGGAAGCAAAGTAGCTTTTCTCTGCTATGCTTTCTCCTCTCCAGCATCAGACAGCCCCTTCCCTCCTGTTCCCTGCAAGAGACAGGAGGGAAAGGGAAGGGAGGGAAAATGAGAAGGGAGGGTTGGATTAAGGAGCAGAGCAGCTATTCTCTGTTGTGCTCTGTCAGTATGTCCAATCCAGCATTTACCCCCTCCCCTCGGGTTTCCTGCGAGAGGCAGGAGGGGAGGGAATGGGAGGGCAGGGGAAATGTCAAGAAGCAGAGGGGTCTCAGGTAACCATCATACTTGATTACCCGGAATATCCTGTTCTCTATGCATGCCAGATAATGGGGCTTATACTGTATTCTGTTCTCCAGGCATCAGCTAGACCTCAAAGTCAGCACATGCAGCAGCCTGCACAGTCACTTGTATCCCCAGAAGGGTAGTTTATGTTATATCTCTGTTAAGACATTCTAAACCATAAAGCATATTCCAGATGTAATCTTGCTAAAACCTTGTACATTTATAGAAAGCCAGCATAATCTTTCCAAGTATTTCCTATTTTTATGCAATAAAGTACAGCTGAAATTTATTGCCCATCATCAGCGTTGACAGCCAAAGTTCATTTTCAGTGCTGCTACTATTAATTTCTTTTTCATCCAATTTGTATACAGCATGCATGTTACCCGTGGCAGGATGCATTGCCTTACATTTGTCTGTAGTATTGAAGGTCATTTGCTATCTACTTACCCAGGCTGCTAATCTGTCTAAACCAGTGTATGATATAAACAACAGAATCTGGATTTATATGGTAGCTCTTATTCAGAGTAGACCCCAACATGTTTTCCAACTCATGCCTTTAAAAATATATATATGATCACTTCAGGGAAGGGAGGATATGCTACCAGTCTGGTCATTAATCTTTTTTTCTGTTGAGAGTTTCCAAAGGGGAGCCAGATTGGAAAACCTACTATTATTATTACCCCATTCTAGTTGGCTAAACTGAAACTCAGGGAGAAAATGTGATTTATTTAAGTTTGTACAGAAGTTCAGGGACAGAGCTGGATTTGATCTTATGAATTTCAGGCAATTTCCTGGCTCATAGTTTAATATTCCATCCACTAGACCAGGGGTTGGCAAACATTTTAGCCAGACGGCCACACTGGGAGTCTGGTCCAGAGCAGGGGGCTCCCAGGTCAGCATAGGGGAGAGTGAGGTTCCCCTTGGAGGTCTGATAGAACAGCAGCAACATCACTTCTGGCTTTATGAGGTCATTTTCGGCCTGAAGCGAAATGCCATAGCCATATTTCAGTGGGTCCTGACACACCTCTGCAGGCTGGATGGATTCGTCTTGTGGGTTGGATGTGGCCTGCAGACCGTAATTTGCCTACCTCTACACTAGATCATACCATCTTCCTTCTGTGATATTTACATGTTCCCATTATATTAGACTTCCTATTTATTTTCATATCATCTGCAAAGATAGCAAGGTTATTTTTAAAATTCACTGTTAATATATGTAGAAAATATTATAAGAACTGGTACTGGTCTAGTGCAGAGGAACCTGGTTTTGACTCTAAACTTGGGTCTTTCACCTTCCAAGTTGGTCAAGACTGGATGGAGGTTGCTGTCAAAACCTCATGTGGTGGGAGAGTTATAGTCATCATGCAATGGCAACATCTGGTGGCTGGATTTCAGGCCCATGATTACAGAGTTCCACGAGATACTCTGGTGCACAGTCGCTACAATGACTGTATGAAAAGTAAGTTGGGAGGAGATATGAAATAGGGTAAACATTTCCTAGGTGGTTGTGAGCGAAGGTTTTTAGCACCCGATCCCAGCTATGGTTCCGACTCATTTGAAAGCTGAAAGGAGAAGAACGAAACTGCTAGGCCTACCCCAAAAAATAACTGCTAACGAACCCAATACTGACCTACTTACATATTTATCCATATTTAATTACTTGCTGTTTATATGTGTCCTTGAATTTTCCATCCATTTGCACATTTTCCCACATAATTCTACATCCCTAACCTTTAGGCAGCTTCTATGAAGTGCAGTTAAATGCTTTTTGTTTGTTTTAGGAACCAAAGGAATGTATTTCTGTTTACATTTGATTAATGATATTCTTTCTGATCTTCTAATTTTAGTATATGTTGTTTTGGAGAGAGACATGAAAACTGAAGTAATCTGTGGGAATGATTAATTGCCTAGTTTAGGGCTTCTCAAACCTATCCTGGTGACCCTACATAAGGGTTGTTGCAAGGTACTTTAAAGATCCCGAGCACAGGCCCATAGGTGCTTCCACTGCCCCTGTTCTCCCAAAATTTTGCTAAATACATTGAAGAATCATAATTACCTCCTCCCTCCAACCACAATCTTCTAAAAATAGATAAGACATCTCCTACTGCAAGAACAAAACAAGCCAGAGTGCTATAGATCTTTACACCTGCCTGGCCTCATCAGGCATAAGAGCAGCATTGGAAGCCTGGCACTTCTATCCATCACCTCCCGCCACTGATTCCTCTCTTTCCTGCACCCTGCATGAGTTCAAAGAGCTTATTGATACAAGCAGGAGAAAGGCAGGCCTCAGTGGCAGGAGGAATGGGTTAGAGGCACGGGGTGCTGGTGCTACTCTTATACTGGCTGGGGTGCACAATTAAAAATTATATATTTATAACAGATTTTACATAAAAAAGGACATTCAAAGTATAGTTTTCTGAGGTAAAAATAAGTATTTATTTATTTGCACAAATTTATGTTCCGCACATTTGATCACGGCAGATGACATCATCAACATATATAACAATTGAATAAACCAAAGTAAATAAAACCAATAAAATACAATAAAACCACAAGACATAATAAAAACAATAAGAACAATACAAAATGACTACTCCCAGGGATATATAAAAATACATAGTTAAAATAATTTCTGCTGAATTAAAACTGCCATGAATACTGCATAAGGAATAAACCTATTTTAAAAGTAAAAAATGCTATATATACTTGAAAACAATTGACCTGATTTTATGTAAATTATATTTACATGCAATGTCTTGGTGCCAATTAGAAAACCCTGCAAAAATAAATAAATAAAAAATGACACTGAACCAATATGGAATTAGGCCTATTGTAAAGCATGTTGGATATGGGTTAGGTCTTCAGAAAGCCATGAATAAACTGAATTATAATTGCCATATCAAGATGGCACTAACTCCCAGCACTCAAACAGTAACAATCCTACCAATGAAAAGATAACCCTGCCAATATTCCAGCAGACCCTGAAATACCAATATACCTCTTATTAGAAAGAATAAGCCAGACTGCTATAGATCTCTAAACAGAAACTACATGCTAGCAAAATACCTCACCTCAGTCATACCTGTAGAACACCGACAATCACCAAATACAGAATAAAGTGACCATAAAGTTTAAATAGAAGCAAGCAGACAAAAATTGAATTGGAAACCACAAGCAGCCAAACTTTGTATGCAGTGCAAACAGTGGAAAAGCAGAAAAATCACCATTCCTCATAAAACATCAAAAAATAAAATCAAGAAATATAAAACATCAATCATAATAGTAAACCCATACTATGAAAAAAAATATTTCAAAATAACTGACAAATAAAAACTCATAGAAATGTTTAGAAATGTTAAAAAAATTCCCAAACACCAATAAAATATTTCAAAACAGAAGACATATCAAATAAAACCCAATAATTAAAACTAATAAGGATAAAACTTAATCTCCTGCTCTCTATACCTTGAAACATTTGATTTCCAGTCACCCTGAGATTTTTATGAATTAGTAAGGTAGAAGAGGTGTAGAAACTTTCTCCTTTCTCTTTCTACCATGCAAGCAAACACACATATACAAACATATACAAACATACACATATACAAACATACACTAACACACATAGACACAAACAAGCTTCCCCCCCCCCCTCCCTCTCTTTCTCAGACATACATACACAACATGCCCGTCCTTTCTCTCACTTACACATGCTCTAGTCTCTCATTTATGCTGGGCTTCTCTCTTGCTAGCTTCCGGATGGATGAGTTTCTTCCCCCTACCAGGCTCGTCCTTCAAATCATTATTTTACCCCTCACTCTCTTTCCTCCCCATCCCTCCCACCAATTTTCTCTCTTCTCCCTCTGGAGTCTTGAAACGCCTCCCTCCAGCTCATCTGCCATGACCTCCCTTGAGGGGGATCATGGAAGATGAGCCTCAGTAGGGATGGAAAAGAGAGAAAACTTGTCTTCCATCTCCACTGAGTCTTGACATTCTCTCCCTCTGTACTGAACTGCACAGGAAAAGAAAATAGCAACAGCCGCCTTCTGTTTCTAACCTGCAGGTTAGAAACAGAAGGCGGTTTCTTTTTCAGGTTCCGCACTGGCCAACCCTCTATTGTCCTCACCAAAAGCGGCTTTAGCCTCCTTCCTCTGCTTCCGGCCCTGTGCAGATCAATACCACCCCCCTCCCTCCTCCTCTTCCTCTTGCCTAAAGCTCCTTCTGCCTCCCTGCCAAAGCCCACTCCCTCTTTCTCTCCTCTTGCTCATGCATCGCTGCCCCTGCTGCTCTCATCCTTCCTACGGGCTGTGCAGCAGCGCAGAACCAGGAAGAAAAAATGTTCTTTAAATCTGCATCTGCTCCACCTGGTGGGAGCAGCTTAAAGCTTCTTGCTGCTACAGCCTATCCCTCCGCCATGTTGACTCCATCGCTGCCCCTTCGGGGATGCGGCTGAGTCTTGGGTAGGATTTTGTGCACAGGTCCTGCTAACGGCGGCCCTGCCCCACAGCAGATGGAGTTTTCAGGATCAGCACCATGAATATGCAGAAGCTAAATTCACATACATCAGAGACCAAGTATATGCAAGTTTTTCTCCTGCATATTCATGGTGGGTATCCTGAAAACCCGTCTGGCTGTAGGATCACCAGGACAGGTTTGGGAAGGCCTGGCCCAGCTCCTGAATGGTTTATTCTGTAGTTGGCATCTTTACTTTCCTATCTTAGGTTTCATTAGTAACACAAAGTACTGCAGTGACATGTTTATCTCTAGTCTCCTGCTGGCATCAATTCAGTTTTACTCTGTACTTCAAAACAATTTAATTATGTTAGGAAGCACACCAAAGTCCCTGCAGAGTCGCACATGGCGCCTGAACCTCTGTACAAGTACCTGTCTGACTAATTGTGTCTCAGTTAGGTGCTCCAGGATGAATGTTTTTATTCTCTTTGGTATCTTTCCCAGGCTGAGAAGAAAATATACAACAAAGTGCTAACCTTGAAAAGAAAAAGAATGACCGTCCTGTAATACTTCTTCTAGAGCATCCCAACACTCTCTCTTTTAGCCCTTTTGACTGCTTTAACACATCCTTCATGGATTTTTTTTTGGGGGGGAGGTCTAATAGTTCCTCTTTTTTTATCTTTCCAGCTCAGTCAGAACCAGTGCTGGAATCCTGGCACAGAGGGGCCTTCACTCACAGCCACCCAGGCACTGTTCCCCTGCTGGACGTCATGGGCTTACCTTACCAATGTTTCTAGTCTGGTCACTCTGTGCAGCAACAAGCCAGGAGCTTATGAACCAGGGCTCCTTCTGGAACTCTGAATTGTGGACTCTAAATCCTCAAAGATGACCACGAGGGCTGCAACCGCTGCCTCCGCCAGCATCCAGAGCCCCAGGCGACCTGGCCCAACTGCATGGTTTCGGCCCAGTGTTGCAGCCGTTGGTACAGTGCCTGGTTAAGCAAGCCCGGGGAGGAGGACGCCAGCCAGCGGCGGCCACGCGTGGCGCTTGAGTCACTCGCCTTCCATTTTCTGGTGCAGGCCTGCGGCCGCAGGGGGAGAGATGCCTGCTCACTGCTTGCTCAGCCTGGGTGAGTGGGCAGGCTGCCAGGAGTGCTGCTTCACTTTTCTCCGTGCCACTGCTTTCAACCAAAGTTTGGGAGCCCTCCTAGAGTGCCCCCAGTCTGCTGTCCCCTCTCTCATTGACTCGGGTGGCAGGCCTCGATGCTCTCCTGGACCCCAGGGCAGGCAGCCGCTGCCTGTGTGCTGCCTTGCCCAGCTGTCCTCGGGGCTGGCTGCTTGGCTTTCCAGTCCCCTCTCCTCCTCCTGGCACCTCCCCACAGCTGCAGTGATGGTGCCTATCGTCTTCGCTTTGCTTAGCTTGTGGCTGTGTGACCCAAGGAAACTGAGATGAGACCTCGCCTAACTAGTAAAGTAAATCTTGCGAGGCTGACTTAATATGTGAGCATTCGCACATGGACTCTGGGCCTCTTTACCCAGGCTAGATCGGGCAGTAATAAATGCAGCGCCGATGGCGTCACTGGTGGGCAGGGGGAGCGGAGCACTAGGAAGCTTGAGGTGAAGAGAAAAGGAGACCCTCTCTGTAAATAAATGACTGTAGTTCAGGGGAAGCTTTTCTTTCAGATTAACATGGTTTTAATATTTGTTTTATTGTGTTAGTAATGCTTTAATTATTGTAATGTTTGTTTTACGTTGTCCTCTGCCATGAATAGGAATCTGGTAAATATGGCAATTTCTAAATTACAGCACATAAATAAATAACCTTATCCAGCCGGTGCAGAATGTCAGTGCTGCGAGAGCACACGTATAGTGTAACTGCAGCCCGGAAACTCCTCCAGCTCCATCTGTTTGTCTGGGTAATTTTTCTGTGCATGAGTTACGCTCACAAAGTTCACCCACCGAGAGGGAGGAAGGAGGAGCTCAACCCTGATGATTTGCCCGGTTAACTCCCAGTGTTAGCCGGGACTCTCTTTTTGAATATCAGCCCTACTACTCTCTCCCAGGGCTTTCAATCCTGGGTTCTGTGGCACTGAAACAATTTCCGGCTCTTAGTACATCCATCCCTTTGTGAGACAGCATTTCAGACTTGGCATATGGCTTTCTAAACACAAAACTTAATAAGGAATAGTTTTTGAAAATTGATGTGTTAAATATTAAAACAAAGAACGTTAATGTTTCTTTCAAATTGAAAGTGCTTCAGATATTTATGGGAACCACTTTGCCCTGGTTAAAACCCCAGGGACTGATCTGGAGTTGTAACGTTTTAGGTATTAAGCACAGATTTATAATTAAACAAACTTATAGGGTCATTCCTTATTGTGCGATGTGCTGGTATCATGTGCGGTAGGGCCTTATCGCATGAGATTCCGGCCGCATCGTAGTGCTATTATTAAAATTAGGGGAAGGGGAAGGGGAAGAGGGTGGGCGGGGTTTGGCTGGCAGCACTGAGGGCGATAATTTTTTCACATTATCGCCGGCAGTACCACGGGAAATAACCACACCTTTTCCCGTGGTGCTATGGGGGCAATAGTGTGTGTGGTATGGCAGGCGAATCCGCACCACCACGATGCGGCCAGCTGCCCACTATCGCCCCCCCCCACTCCTTTTTTTTCCGCGAAACGTCATTCTGCTATAAATAGCAGAATGATGAATCTGGGGGTTAGTCTGACCTTCTTTTCTATTCCATTAGACTGAGTCCTTGTGTGTTTACATGCATCCCCTGTCAATTCAAAAGTTTGCATTTCTTAGATTAGCAATTTGATTAATCTCTAGAACATAAACATGTACAGATAATTTCACTCTTTTAACCATGGGTCATAATCTCACTAAATACAGGTGCAGCAGGACTTCGCCTCCCCACAATAGAACTCTTATGGACTAAGCAAGGGAAAAGAATGATTGAACTGGCATTTTTTACATTTCTTTCTTGTCTTTTTTCATTAGAACTTTGTGACTGTAAAATAGATTTTATTTCAGCATTAATATACGGTATGTGCAGGTATTTTCATTTCTGTCTCGGACAGAATCCAGTCAGTTTTGTCTCAAAGGAGCATGGTGGTCAGCTTCTGAACCCATCTTGTCTGCACACAAAGTACAAGGCCCATTTCACATCAAGCACTTGTTGTCCCAGCCTTTTTTTTATACAACTTGGGAGTTCAGTTAAAGTAGGTTAGGTTGAAGAGAGACTAAAAGCCCAACATGCTTAACCTCCTTCAGCCATGCATGGTGCATGGGAAGGCAAAAGGAAACCCTCTCATTCCGAGTTTTGCGTTGCAATGGAAGAATTGCATTCCTGACTTCCAAACGGCTAAAATGTAAGCAGATCATCCTACTCACTGAGCTTGTATCCTCCTGAAAGCCATTCAGCCTCTTTTACTCATGTCTAAAGATGTAGCCATGATGATTTGGAAGGAATATTCCGTAGCTTTACAGATCTCAGTGCAAAAAAAAAAAAAAAAAAAAAATCTTGCTGTCTGGATAATGAAACCTACAACTCTCAAATCCCACAGGGGATCCCCTTGTTCTGTTAGTTGCTTTTGGAGTAAAGCATTCTCTTGCATGATCATTCTATGATTCTTTAGTAGATTTGTGCAATATGTCACTGTCCTCTTTTAATCTTCTTCTATTATACAGAAAAGTATCTGGTAAGCCTCTCCTTATAGTGGATACCAATAATTAGTTGGCCATCTTTCGAACTTTTCTACATTGGCTACTCTTTAAATATTCATTTCTCAGTTCATGTCTATCACAATTCCCAAGACCTTTTCTGGTGTGGTAGTACAAAGTATGATCCATTGATTTTGTATTCAGAAGTCCTGTTCTTTTGGCATGAATACACCCGTAAGTACTTGTTCACATTGAATCTCTTCAACCATGGATTTGATCAATTCTCTTGGGATATGCAGATCCTTTAGTAAGAGGATTATGTCTAAAACAGTAGTTTTCAGTCATTAAAGAATCGCAAAATCATTTTCAAAATGTTTCTGATTCTGTGGACCCCCATCTAACCTATCCTGGACTTAAAAATACCATCTCTGTCATAAGGCATATTCTTCATTCAGTTGTGACACGGGCCCTGAATCAGGTCATCACCACTAGAAATTTGAGAAATCCTAAGGGATATCACTTAACCTCTTCTTTATGGGTTACAGTAATGTATACTGTTTGCCCAGGTTTATCTTGGGGATTTGTATATCTCTTTGAGAGAGAACCATTAGGAGGAGTGTGCTCAGTGGAATTTAGAAGAGACAGTCTAGGTGGGAAGGTAGAGCAGCCATTAGGCAGGTGTCCATGAAGGCCATCCTTCCACAACTGCCTCACTAGACTCCTGGGCAGTGCCCATCTAGCAATCTAGGGGGGACCTTGGATATCAGTTTTACCATAGACCACTTGATTATTTGGGTTAGATCCCTTAGATAGGCAGAGGTCTGGGGAGGATGTGAGTACTGAATATCACCTCTTTTGGGGAAGAAGAACTAAAAATGTTGTCACTATGGCAGAGAAATAGAAGGAGGCGGAGGTGGTGCTATTTTGGAAATTAAGATATGGAGGAAGTGTGATTTGTTGTTACTGCTGTTGTTATTGCTAACTCTCTGCTGTATTGAATCTGTGTTATCATATATATATATATATATATATATATATATATATATATAGCAGAGATTTTAAAATTTTGTTTTCTTTCACTGCTGGGATGCTGAACAAAAATAAAAGTTTTTACTGTTGAAGATACCTTTTGAGTGAGTCTATATTTAATCACAAGGTGCGGGTTCATGAGTGGAGTTTCTCATTCAAAGAAGGAGCAGATTTGAAGGATTTGTATATATTGGGGTGTGGTCAGATGGGTCACAGAGGATAAAGAATTGTTTTTGATCCTGTCTGTCCTGCCTAGCATGAGAAATATGGCCCTTGCCTCTGTGCAGGTCCACTACACTCTCTGCTTGACCATATTTTATTGATGTGAACTCACAGAGGCTGGCACTCGGCTTCTAAATAAGCATCAGATCCTCTAACGTATGTGCCCATCAAGGAGTTGCACAATAAACTTATATTGATGCCCCCTCCCCCCCCAAAAAAAAATACAGGGATTCACATCTCTATCAGGACAAAGGTCTGTTTAGTTTGTGATGATGCATGAGAATTGTAAGGACCCCAAGTACTAACAGGACCCTTTACTATTCTGTGGCGTGCAGTCTAATGGATATTATAGCTTTGTGCTTCAAGCTGACCTACTAAATTGTGCGTCTGTGCAATAGCAACAGCAGAGCAAAGCCACAAGAATGGTAATGTGATCAGCTTTGAAGTGCCAAAAAGCAGACTAGAAATCAAAGAAAGAATGAAAGAAATGGAAGAAAAACACTCCTTGCTGCAAGTATCATTTTAGAGGTTGAAGGTGCTGAGCTCTTGCAACAATGGATTCTGCTGAGCTATCAGCTACCAGCTGCTTATGGAAACCTGTGAAGAAGAAAAGTTCAATGACGAGGGAAAAGCACCTGTACTAAAGGCAGGAAAGAAGCCAAAGGGAACAAGAAGATAATGAATGCATACAGTGATCAAAGGACTGACTCAAGGGGCAGTGGACTGAGTGATGGACTTGGCACAGCTAAGTGAGAGAGGGAGTGAACGTGATTAGTCAGTATAAAGATCTCTGATTGCAGTCAGTTTTTCTATAGAATCTGTAGCTCAAAAGCTCAAGGGTTTCTCTTACAGCCTGTGAGGAATCCTGCTTTTTGACAGGGTTGAATAAATCAATGATACAAAAGACTAGCATCCCTGATTCCTTCTGTGGCCAAAGAACGTTGTGCCCCATTTATCGTAATACGTGATAGGCAAGCCAGGCAGGACTCCAGGAGAGTATTCTTGTCTAGAGACCCAGAACCAGAAGGACATGCTGTGATCAAAGCATTAGAGACTGGCTGGTGGAGGTACTTGCTTAAGATGAAGGAAGGGGCAACTGAGAGGGGTTGTGTTTTTGGTGACCAGGGAGCAGCAGTAGTGGTGATCTGATCGTGAGGACTCCAACAGTGAGTATCAAAAGAAAGCACTGCAATTAAAGCAGGAGGACTTAGTTTTGGATAAGGTGTGAAGTAATATGTAACTGGTAGGGATATGCATTTGTTTGAAACAACATAATATCGACATTGTCTATATGGTTTCAAGTTGCTTTTTTAATGAAATGATAGAAGAAAAATACAAATTTTTGTCTTTTATTTTCTATCATTTTTTGTGCGCACTATTTGGGAAAAAAACTTCAGTTCACAATGCCCACCCTCAACTCTGAAACCCACCCTTTTATTTAAATAAATTACCCCCTGGCTGGCAGTCCTGCAAAATCTCACCCTAGCCCGCCCTCCCGATCCCCTCCTAGACTTACCAAAATCACCTTGGTGGTCTAGTGGTCATGGAAGCAACCCTTCCATTTCCGGACCCAGCGACTGCCATTTTCCAAAATGGTGCCAAATTGTTCACCCTATCATGTGATAGGGACTACCCAATGGCAATGATAGCCCCTGTCACATGATAGGGCAAAGGGCTGGCTGGTGCTATTTTATGACTTTAGGAAATGTTAAAAAAAAAAAAAAGGCAAATGATAGACAAAATTAAACAAATGTTTTTGCTTTTTACACCTGTAGTAACTGGGAATTATTCACAGGTGCACTGATTAATTAGCTTGTGATAAATCATTCCACCATCATCAGTAGAATACATTTTATCTGAGCACATACAGAAGCATTGTAAAGAACGACAGTTTAGCAAGGAATAGGAAAAGGCGTAATATAAATTATTAAATTTAAGAATGATAATCAAATTAGAATGTTTTTTTTTAATATGTTAATCCAAGGGAAATGATTCATAGAAAATGACCTGAGGGAATAATTCAAAAGAACAGAGGCTGAAATTATAGTATTAAAACAACAGAAAAATGTTAAATCTGAATTAGTGTCATATCAGAGTTAACAAAACTAGCTGCTGTAACTCTTCAAGCATTGATTAGAAAATTATAAGATAAAATTGTAGAGATTCTAGATGGCAACTTTGATGATATTTTTGTAATGAGGGCCCTACTGCTCTCTACATGCTGAATGTGATGTCAGAGTAGGAGTGATAAGTAGTTGGAATTCCCCAGTGGGAGTTGCCAGCATTTTAACAAAATTCCTGTGGAGGTGCCTTTTTCCACAGAGAGTGAGTCTCTTCCTCGAAGGAGAGGTCGCATGGGGGTGGGATTTCTCTCTTAACAGAGAACTGCTGAAGAGAGCTGGAACCCAAGTCAGGTGTCCAGATCTTAGGAGGTCTTGCCCAGATTGATTGCTAAGGGTGGATTCCAATGTTTTCTTGAAGATCCAGTTGAGAGGGATTTCTTCAGAAGCTGGAAGAGAGAGAGAGGATTTGTCTTAGAGGAAGTTCAAAGGCAAACAGCCTAACTAGGGAAGGTCCTGAGAGTTGCTGACTGATGGAAAGGAATCAGCCAGAGACTCATTTGATGATAAGATGTGAGAGAAGAAGAGAGAGCTGCATAGGAGACAACAGGTCTCAGTCCCAGACAGGAGGGTTCGTTCCCCAGAGAGCTTACTTGCAAAATTGTGGTAGTCGAGTAGTTTTTCCACAGTATTTGCTGCATGAGTCCCGAATACAAAAATATATATCCATGCATTTTTCTATGTAATGTACTAAAGGGCATGTGAACTTGCAAACACGAGTATACATTTACAGAGTTCTGTTATTGTGCGTATGCTCATGTGCAGTGACTTCAGCAAAGAAACATGGAAAACATGGCCTATGAAAAAGAGCTGGATTTCATGTATACTCATGAGCCTTTTTCTCACAATATCCAGTGAACCCCAATATGGAGCAGCAGAGTAATGTGCAAACTGCTCAAATCATCATTCAAAGCAATGAAATTTTTTTATTTCAAAAGCCCAGCTCTGTCGAAATTCACAGTCTAACCGGTGTAACCAGTACAACCTTTGGCTACTTGGGCATTGGCAATGACATTGCTTTGGCTCCATTGATGTAAATTGTCATTGTAAAATTCAGTCTTGCGACTGCCTACCAGGGCAAAGAGGCAAAGATGTCTTCACAAGTTGCTGTGATACGAGCAAAGCTTCATGAACTAATTTTCAGATCTGCAGGACTGAAAGCTATCCCTTGTTGTGGATGAAATAGGAGTGGGCAAGTCCGAGTCGGGACAAACCTACCAAATTTAAAGCATTTAAATGTGCGTAAGATCGTTTCATTGTATGATTTTGCCATACAATTATATATAAAGGAATTATATTAACTAAAAAAAAAAAGTTAAATATGTATTCAACACCAATATTTTCTATGGTGTAGTTGGGGTGTTGGAATTTGTGGAACTATTTGGTGACCATAGACTCAAAACCAAGGTCTTAAAAAGTATTTACAACTTGCGGTAGGGAATTGAGTACAAAAGTGTTAAAACCCTGCCTTCATTTAAACTAAAGAGGTTTTCTGAAGGGCAGCAAAGTCAGAGCTACAGAGATGGCAGCATTGATTAGTGAATCTTCTGAAAGAACTGTGTGTATGGCATGCAGCAGACTTCATCCTCTCTGGCTCTGTGCAGAGGAGAGCTGGGTTCCTAATCAGTCTGAGGTGACCTCAGAGTTTGAAAAAGCACAATATCTGCTGGTGAAAGGACTGGAAATGTTCCATTTTATGACTATTTTAAAACTGTGATACATATTTTATTGTATGTAGGCTGAGAGAGGGCAAAGCCAAAGATCAAATGTGGCCCATGGCTTTGCAAAAGGAAGCAAATTTGTCAGATTATGTAGGCATTATCGGGGGCATCATTCATTAGTTCTGGACACCCGGGGCTCCTGCCCTGAGTCTGACAATCAGTGCCCTGAATCGGCTACCATTGTAAAAAAAAAAAAAAAAAAATTAGCCTCTGATTCATTCCTGCTCCTCAGGGGCATCGCAACAGGAACGGCAAATGCCACCCCCATCCCCGCCTCCAATCTTGGTCAGCACCTGTAAGCCAGTGCAGCTCTGCCTTGGGGTCTTCCCTAATGCCACCTGGGAGGTTGAAATAGGAGCTGTTTGAGAGGCACTCTTATCTATGGAGCCCTGGCACTTCAAACATCAGCTGTTTTGAACCTCTGCAACCCTGTGCAGTTCACACAACTGATGTACGAACCATGCGGGGCTCCATAGATATAACAACCCCCGCCATTCAGACGGTTCCTATTTCAACCATAATGGTGGCGGGAGGGAAGAGGAGGGCCCCAAGGCAAAAGCAAGGAGCTGCAGGCCCACAATTAGGAGTTCTGGGCCCCGGGTTTGTTCCTTGGGGAGGGGGGTAGAGCAGGGATTCAGATATTGGTTTGGGGAGGGGGCAAGAGCAAGGCAAAATGGAACTCAAGAACTGGGGAGGAAGAGCAGGGGAGGCACAGGGACTGGGTGGGAGAGTAGGGGAGGCCCAGGGACTGGGTGGGAATCTGGAAGAATGTGACTTGGGGAAGAGAAGACAAAGAATAGGACTCAGGGATTGGGGGAAGAAGGGGAATAGGGGGGAATCCGGAAAAAGAAGAAGGACCAAGGGACTGGGTGGGAGTCTGGGAGAGCAGGGTCTTGGGGATTAGGGAGGGAGCAGGGGAAGAATAGGATTCAGGAACTGGGAGGAGAGTGGGGGGAAAAAAACAGGGACCTTGGGGTGGGGAGAGCAGGGGTAGAATGGGGTCTTGGGGAGGGAGTTTGGGAAGAATGGAGACCCAGGGACGGGGTGGGAATCTGGAAGAATGGGGACTTGTGGACTGGGGGAGAGCAGAGAAAGAATAGGAAGAATCAGGGACTGGGTGGGGATCTGGGAAACTAGAGACTGAGAGGTAGGGAAGGAGAGAAGGGGGAAGAACAAGGACTCGGCACTGGGTGGGAGTCTGGAAGAGTAGGAACTGGGAGGGAGAGTAGAGGAAGAATGAAATGGAGAGCTGTTGAAAAAAAGGGGGGGGGACTCAGGGACTGGCTGAGAGTCTGGGAGACTGGGTGGGAGAATGAAGACTTGATATAGAGTGTGGGGGGACAAAGCAGGGTTTTGGGGGACAATGGGGACTCAGCAGTTGAGTGGGTATGAGTCGGGGTGAGATGGGGGTAAGAGAAGGCGGCTGTGGGGTGGGGTTGATTGGTGATGTGAGTGACCTGGAGATCTAGAGAGAGGGCAAGGAGCAGTGAAAAAAAATGTGGCGCTATGGAGGAGTGTGAAGGAGGAAAATAATAAGGTCTGTGAATGAGGTGAGAGACTTGTGTCGGATTGTGTTTTGGGGAGGTGATGAAAGAGGGCCAATAAGAGACTGGGTAGGAACAACATAACAGGCTGGAGGCCTGGGAGGGAATGAGTAACAGGGAAGAGGTGAGAGGCAAAAGCAGGTCAATGATAGTTAGGGAGAGAGTGAGCCTACAGAATGGAAACAGATGCAGGAGGAATAAGAACCTGTGAATGAGAGATGGTGGGAAGGGGAAGGGGTGAAAATGGGAGATGGAAAGCTGATAGGAAGGTGAAAGTTAATATGAGGGAGACTGAGGGCTAGAGGGTTAAATGGAGGAGAAGGAGGGGTAACATTTAGCTATGAATGGACAGAGTCAGAAGAAACAAATGGATAAAAAAGCTGAAAAGAAAACTACAATATCAGGGAGATGGAGGAAAAAAGGGAAGAAGATAGTAGGAGAGAGAGGAAATGGGAAATAGATCCTGGAAAAGAACATAGGAAAAGATCAAAAAGAGAAGCTAGGACCAATCCAATTTAAAATGAAAATGCCCAAAAACAAAAGGTAAAAGAGAAAATATTTTATTTTATGTTTTTGTAGAATGGAATGGGTCAGCTTTGTGAATGTGCATTTCTTATAGGTTTGTGTTTTGGTCATGGAGAAGGAAATACATCTGTTTCTTTTTCTCTGGCGTTGTCCTGCATGCAGAGTCTGGCTTCTTGGGGTTACCATTTCATTTTTTGTCAGCATGCTTCTGTTTCTAATTTGTGCTTCCTTATTTTGCACTAGGTAAGGGTCAGTCTGTGTTCTGTATGTGGGACCAAAGTGAGGGATTCTGCTAGCATGTAGTATCTGACTGGTGTATTGGTGTTCTAGGGCCTGTAGTAATATTTGCAGTGTTGCCCTTTCTCAGGAAACAAAGCTGCTCTTTGAATCCTGGGAATTAGTGCTGTTATGGTACCGCAGGCTTGTTACGAAGGCTGTGTTTTTTGTTTGTTTTGTTTTTTTGCAGGATTTTGTATTACTTCAAAAAGAATTTCAGTGTTTATTTTACAGCTCATAAAAAATGAAATATTCACAGTCCAAGCTGTCAGGATCTCCCTCCTTTAACTGTTGTAGGTTTTCCAGTAAGTACTTTTAGGGAACTCCCATATTTTTCAGGGCCTTTTGGATCTGAACTCCAATGTAGTTGCACTGCTTCTCATAGGACAGTCTCTTTTCTTCTTTCCTTCTTCCGATGCTCCTCTTCTCCCCAGTTATGAAGAATCTTGTTGGCACTTGGTTACATTGACTGGACAAGTCAATAAAAAATCCTTCTTTTCTTTGTGGGTCTCAGACACCAGCTCAAAACTGGAACTCTCCTAAACTTAGACACAGGAACATCTTTTTCCCCAAGAATTTTTTAGAGTAAGAGCTATTTATTTAGATTTTGGAATGCCTTTCTCTTAATGATCAAGGTGCTGCATAGCATATAATGACAATAAACAGTACATAAATATTCAGTAAATACATCCTAAAACATAGTTAAAAATAAACAAACTTCCACACACCAATAAAATTGTAAAACAAAGTCACCCTCCATCAGTTACGCAGTCTACTACTTTATGTAATTTACTAATACATGTAAATATATAATAAATAATTAAACCTAAAAGCAATAAAAACACCATTGCCTAATAACAATCAAGATGACTGTTTATGAATTAAAATACAGTCTAAAAGGTTCCTGCTTAATATTCAGTTCTACTACTAACTCTCACTCCTTCTTAGACCTCAGTCTTAGGACTTATGAAAACTTGGGAATGGAAAGCTTTAGACTTGTTGTCTCCTACCTAACTCCTTGAAACAGGGAGAGAACTCACATTCCCCCCTGCCTTTGGTTCTGCAGCTGTAGCCTACACACAATATCTCCCATGATGCTGTCTGCAGCCCCCCTTCCATTCATGCAATTGGTTAGCCCCCTCCCCCCAAAGATGGGTCTCACACACACACACACACACGTGACAGGTATTCACCAGGCAGCCACACTGCCAACCAGTAGCTCAAAGTCCCAATTTTGTTTCTTTTCAGGTTACTGAAAGTAGTAAGCTCACACACACACACACATATACATAGGCACGTAAAGGCAGACATCCCATACCCAGGCAGACACAGAGAGAGATATGTCATACAAAGGCAGACACAGACACTGATACCCAGGCTGACAGAGAGCAAAACAGACACCTAGACAAACATAGACATAGTTACCCCACACCCAGACAGAAATGGAGAGACAAAGATACCCTAAACCTGGGCACAGACACCCACAGAGATATAGAAACCCAATACCCAGACAGGCATAGATACATGGACATACCACACTCAGACAGAAAAACATAGACAGACACACCACGCCCAGATAGAAAACAAACTCACCATAGAAAGACACAGAACGAGGCATAGGTACGACATACCCAGACAAACACAGGCTGGCACACATCATTCAGACATAGAGAGAGACATAGGAACACAGACCACACACTCACATGCAGACATACAAACAGAAAGACACTGTCCACACTATACTCAGACACACAGGCCATGTATACAACGGTAAGGTCTGGAAAATCTTTTCAAAAAACTTAGGTGCCAGCCAAAATCTTTCTAAGAGCTAAGAAAAACTCCATCCTACCCTGTTCAATTTTATTTTTGCTTTTTTAATGTTTTCACTAATTATTCTTAGTTTGCTTATCTTTTGTATTTTCTCATGTTTTCATTTGCTTTTTCAACTTTTTTTTTTTTACACTTTTTGCCTTTATTCTCCCTTACCCACCTCCTCCTTTTCTTCCCTTCACCTCCTCATTCTCTCTGCCCATTTTGCCCATTCCTTTCCCCTACCTCACCACTCCCCCCCCCCCCAACCTGGCAGGCAACAGCTGTGATCTCTCTCCCTGGATAGGGACCCGGCAGTAGCAGGAATTCTTCCCAGTCCGAGGTTTAAGAGTGGCAGCTTTTCCTGGGTTGTGGTGCACTACAATGGCTGCTCCTATGTCCAGTTCTGCCACAAAGTAAGCAACTCCCCACCCGAGCCCACCACAGCAGAAGCAGCTTCTCGTCCTGGCCCACTGAAAGAAACCTAATTAAGCTATGGCATGCTTACAATGATGAAAGATAATACAATCAAAGGGAAGCAATTCAAAATACCAAAAAACTTAAAAAAGGGAAAAAGTACAGTAACACAGTGCTCAATAATTATAATCCACAGGTTCTTGCCCTCAATGGGCTGCAACCAGTATCATACATATATCTGAGCACAAGATTTAACCTCATATACTTTTTCACTTATTAATAGAAAAATGTTATTATTAAAAAGCTTTATTTAGAAAAAATCTTTAAAGCTCTCAATATTAACTCAAAATCAAAAAAAGAAAAACTTATCTGTTAAATTTCACTGTGTTGATTCTTCCTATATATTTTCACTCCAATTTCATATAATCCCGCTTCACAAGACTGTTATAATGACCAAATACAACCCGAGTACCCCGACATTGACAATGTTTCGGCACTTGATTGTGCCTGCCTCAGGGGAATAGCAACAATCTGAAAAAAAGCACAAAAACACAAAATCAACCAGCGTAAACTCGCACTAAACATTCACGTAAAAAGAATAAAAAGACTACCCACTGGTTCTCTTCCAACCTCCAAAGGTTTAAATATACAGCTCAAACATGGTGAAAGTACCTAGACTACGGCGAAAAACATCCAAAAATGTAAAGGGACTGGAAGCCTCACTTACCGCCAATCAAAAACTCTTACATGAATACTGACCAATCCAATTCTTTATTAAGACCTAAAGGGTGGACTGTATCCAATAGATAAATCCACCACTGTTCTACCTATAGCAACCGGATATTGTGATCACCTCCCCGCACATCTACTTTGAACTGCTCTAAAACAGTAAAATGCAAAACTTCAAAAGTGTGTTGATCGCAATACAATGCTTAACTAGGAGAGCTTCCAACTTCTGACAACGAATTGCACTACGATGCTTGATTAAATGAGTTTTCAAAGCTCTCATAGTCTTCCCTATATATAAAAACTGGCACGGACACCAGATCAAATATACCACTTGCTGAGAAAGACAGGTTGTTCAAACCTTGGGTTTAAAATTACTAAATTTCTCAAAGGGTAACGAGTTATTAGAGTGAGATTGTGGACACATGGAACACGACCCACACAGGAAATGACCGCATTCCTCAACCATTGATCGCTTGTGATTCATAAAATGTGAATGTACCAGCTGGTCCTTTAAATTACAACCCCTTTTATATACTATCAATGGTTTATCACAAAAATGCAGATATAACTGTAAAACGTGCCAATGTTTATAAATACTCTTCACCAAATGCCATATAGATGATGAATAGAGAAGCACACGTCAACCATTGTGGTTGTTTTTGGCGTTTCATTGTAAGTGAGCTCTCTTCATGATGCAACGAACAACTGCTACAGGATATCCTCATTTAACAAATCTAGAGCTCATTTCACCTGCTTTCTTTTTATACTCTATACATCCGAACACAGCCATCACAACCGTAGAAACTGTCCAAAGGGAATATTGTCTATTAAACGCTGAGGATGACAACTCATATTTATTTATTTTATTTATTTCAGATTTTTATATACCGGCATTCGAGACAGCAGTCACATCATGCTGGTTCACATAGAACAGGGGTGCATAGTAAACATAACTATAACAATGGTGCTGAAAAGGCAGTTACATATAACAGGGTGATAAGAACTTGGCTGAGAAGGAAGAGAAAGGACAGGTTATTAATTCACACAGGTAAACGATAGAAGATATGGTTAATCAAGGTGTAGTTGGAGATTAGTTGACCATGTTGGCGTCCGGGAAAGCTTGTATGAATATCATATACCTCAATAAAGTGTTTCGGTCTGTAGGCTTCTGGTATATTGAGAAATGGAAAGAGTCATTCAAAATTGTAATAGTAAGCATCCAAAAAGGATACAATAGAACCACCATACATCAAAGTAAATTTGAAATTCAGATCGCAAGTGTTTAGCCACACCGTAAACTGCTCAAACAAAGTTCATTCTCCAGATCACAAATTCAAAATATCATCTATAAATCAACTCCAAAAATGGATATAACCATGAAAAGGGCACTGAGGGAGCTAAAATTTTTCAAAGTGGCATTTCTAGAGTTTCATGTGGGCGGTTTGCTATGAGCTACATAACATCACTTCGATCAGGAGCAGATTAAAATATTGCTGACACCTTCGTAAGGATGTTCTACTATGTGCCCGGAATATTACTTTATTAGACGCTTGGAAAGGGCAAGAGATACTGTATAAACCTCTGTGGCCAATACATTTGGAATCCTTTCCCCTGCATTTTTGTTGGTGCCATTAAGTTGATCTTTACTTGCCCCTTCCCCCCCCCCCCCGAGTGGATCTGCAAGCGAATAATTGCTAGAAGAGTGCCTCAGACCTAGACCATTGTGCCAATTTTCAACAGGCTTGCTCAAGGATACATTGTAATACACAAATCCTCCTAATGAAGCCATCTTGGTGAAACAGTGGCCTCTGTTGGGGTATCTTGGTTGTGCATATTGTATTAATATATATTGTATGTGGATATTATGTTGTACACATTGTGTCTATGTATACTGAGTATTTGTGGTATGCTTGTGAAATATGGGATATATGTTTGTAAATTCACGTATCGGTTATGTTAGTAATCTGCTAGGTCAGGGTTACGCATATTTTAATATCTATTGTACTAAAGTTATAAAACATAAATATTATTTGACAATTACATGGTGTATTTAATAAAGCTTTACTGTATAAGAGTTAATAATTCCCTTCTATTTCTGAACGTAAATGAGACACATTTGTATAAAGCTTCTCATGTAGGCAATAGTCACGGCCAAAACACTGCAGTATTGGGTGTCTGGAGGAGGCTAAATCACTTCTAGTTTGTGCTGTCCTCTGGCTATTGCAGGACTATGCATTTCAAAGATAAGTGTTTTTATTTGCACATATAAAAAATTCTCTCAAAAATGGTTGCTTAATATAACACGATTTTGGATATGGACTTTTCATCTTTAAGAATAGAAATATACATTGTACATGATTATAGTACAATGCTACATAGCCAGTGGTGTGGATTATGAGCACATTGTATAATACCATTATAGTTTGCTAACGTTGTGCCAGAGTTAATTCATTGCCATACAATTGCCGTACATCTACATGGCGCCTAACTCCAGCGTGACCCCAGCCCATGGCGTCAGAAGAAAGAAGAGGACAATGTGGGAGTTGCTGCAAGGCCTCCAGGGCAGGCCCCAGCATTGAGCCTGGATCTGGTTTAAGGTCCAGGCATTGGGACCTGGCCTCCGGGTTGGGTTGTGGCATTGGCCTTGGGTCTGTGCTCTGGCCTAGGCCGAGGCCCAGGTGTCAGGACTTGGCCTCTGGGTTGGGTCATGGCAGCTGGCCTGGGTCCTGACATCTGGGCGAAGACGAAAACAGCAGAGAATCCAAAGTGGCATGGGATAAACACTGTGGATCCCTAAAGGCTAGAGGATGGAAATGAAGAAAAGGGTGCATGGTGGTAACTTGCTGGTGCGGCAGTTATTACTCTTAACCAATAAGCCTTGATATTTTTGATGCAACTGCAACATTACTCTCCACTTCAATGGCAGGGGAAAAAGGGGACTTGGATTTAGGCAACAGCCAATGAGAGTCCCGACTTTTACGGTCTGGGGAACTGATAAGCATGGGGATAACCTGCATGGAGCAGCAGTTACTACCCTTAACAGAAGGCAAGGGATTACTACCCTTAACCAATAAGCCTTGATGCTTTTGATGCAACTACTACATCACTCTCCGCTTTGACGGCATTGGGGAGAGATGAAGAGGAATTGGATTCAGATGACAACTAACATGGCCTTGACTTTTACAGTCTGGGAAACTGATATGCAGACATAAGTAAAAAGCACAGGGCTTCTTCAATGGCTAAGTCCATAAGCAAAACACGTCAACACTGTCTGAATTTTCAAGAAGACTAATCACCCAGTAAAAGTATTGCAGACTGCATAGTGCAACAGATACTATCATAAGAAGCTTGCTTTGCAGATTGGATAGATCATTTGGTCCTTTTCTGCTGTCATTACTATGTTCCTATGTTAGTATGTTAATTTTAGACACTTTGGAACCACTTCAGGACAAGCCCAAATAAACAGACTGTAAAGAATACCTCAGAAAAAATAAGGGGGTTTGAACAACTAAAGGAGGGTTCAAGGACTGTGGGGAATAGGACTCCCATGACTAGGGACAATGAGCTTCACTTGGTTGGGGATAGGAGTCAGTAACCGTCAAGCCAACCTCTAGACTCACAGGTGGGGGAAGAGGGCTTTCTTAGCCCAGGGAGGTAACCCTGGCATAGACAAACACTCAATCTTGTAAGTTTGAGCTGAGGGGCAGGGTTTGTGACAGGGTATATACCCAGGGACCTTGGAACACCTTAAGAACAAGGCTTAGCTATCAGGGCCCAGTCCACCTTAGAGGGAGGAGGAATAGCCTGGTGGTTAGAGCAGTGGACTATGAACCAGGAGACCAGGATTCAAGTCCTGCTGTCCGCTCCTTGTGACCTTGGGCAAGTCACTTAACCCTCCATTGCCTCAGGTATAAAAACTTAGATTGTAAGCCCTCTGGGGATAGAGAAATACCTACAGTACCTGAATGTAAACTGGTGTGATATCTCAATTGACATCAAATGTTGGTATATAAAAATAATAAATAAGACAGGGAATTTTGCATCCAGGCTGTTTTCTCTGGCCTGGATATATAATGTAGACTGTGAGGAGAGCAAAGGAAGACCCCAGACTCTAGGAGAGAACAGGTTGTGGATTGACTGTGAATAAATAGGGAAAGGCAGCCACTTCAAGATAGCTGACCTGTTTGAGTTAGTATTACTGAGTTGGAATTGTGAATGTGGAATACTGTTGGTTTATTTGTACTGTAAATAAAGTCTGCAAAGAGAAAAGGCCTTGCTCATTCATTTCAGTGCCAGAGAGGGCTTGGGAGGAGGTGGGCTGGGCCAACGGGGGACTTTACAGTTTATAAGGGCAGGGGTAAGAATTGGATAGGGAGGCCCATGGTTACATTTTTTTTTGTTTACCCTAAGAATGCTACTTAACTGGTTATCTTTTGAAGATGTCTGGTTAAGTGGCAGGTTATTTGGCTACACAAGGTTGGATAACTTAGCTGGTTATAATTGAAAATTGGCTCTCCCCCCACCCCCTCCTCAAAACACCTCTGTTTTTTTTTTTTTTATCCAGATAGATGCTGGATGGACTATTTCTTGAATGGTCATAACAGTTTTTGCTGTGCCGGCATACTTCCCAGTTTGTTCATTACAGTAGGTCTCTAGGTAACCCTGAGCTCCATACGTTTCCTCTTCTCGTCGATAAGGTGTTTGTTCTTTCCCTGCGCCACAGGACTAGACTGCACGTAGCTCTATTAGAGCACAGACAAACATTCACACAGAGACTTAAGTACGTGCCTTGGCTGGTTTTGTTGTCCTTATTTATAACACTTTTTGCTGTCTTCACTGTCAGTACTTCTTTCCTGTTGCTTCAGGAGTGCCTTGCTTTGATGGATTTAAGTCGCAACACTGAATTCCTGGAATCCCTCAGAGCTATTTGCTATGGTCTATATAAACATATTTTGTCTAGAGCACTTTCTTTCATTGGGTATCTTCCCAAAATCTAACCTTCTAGAATTTGGAGTAGTAACCCACTCCATTTATATTAATCAAACCGGTGTCAATCTTTATAGTCTTTTTCAGCAACTTTTTGTTGTTGTTGTTGTGTCTCGGTTCTCCTCTCCTTCAGAGTTTGTACTCTGCTCTCAACATATCCATTGCTTGTTTTGCTGGTCCCTTAATTTCATTATCTACCATTACCATTGTTTTTTTTGCTTTGACTTTTGCAGCTTTCCTTTGTATTTCCTCGCTGGCCTCAACGGGGTAAATTATCTGTAAGGTTCCTACCTTGCACAAACCCAGCTGATTTTAACACACAGGGTGCCTGCGTATATCATATATCGTGTTTGAACATCAGCTTGTTCTGCAGCTGAAAGCACACAGTGCACTTTCACCATCTAAGGCAAAGGTATAAAGAACACGGATTAGCCTAATCATATACATCTTGGTAGCCTACCTCTCTGTGCATAGCTTCCTCAATCACCCTTCCCGAACACCTGCCAGAACATCTCTTGTCTGTCCGTCTAAAAGTGTGCATGCTGTGAAGGTACACCTGTAAATCCACTTAGCCAGAAAGGGCTGATAAGGGGGAGGAGGGGCTAGTCCTTGTTTGCAAGTCTTAACCCCATTGGGGCCGATACAAAAAAAAAGCGCAGAAAGTGGGTGCTGAAAAGTCAGCGCCAGCTTTCTTAACGTGCGTATGGTGCCCACAGGGGGGGGGGGGGGGCGGGAGCGCCCTGCTATATGCATATTAGGGGGTCGCGCTAGCAAGGAGGCGCTAGGGTCGCTTGCACGCCCCTAGCACCTCCTTGCTAACACGAACCCATGGCGACTGCTGGTTACGAAAACCGACGCCGGTAAACTCTGCATTGGTTTTTATAACCGGCCGTCTGCCAGAAATGAAAACAGAAGCCGGATTTACCGGCATCTGTTTTCATTACTGTCAGGCGGCCGGTTATGAAAACCAATGCAGAGTTTACCGGCGTCAGTTTTCGTAACTCAGCGGTCTGCCAAGGTATTTTTTTCTCTTTTTCTTTTTTACTTTTACGTGTGCTCAGCTATTAACACCTGCTCCAGGCAGGCATTAATACCTGAGAGCTAAATGTGTGTCTGGGACGCACACTTTTTTTTTTTTGAATGCGGAGTGAATGAGTAATAGCCTCATTCACATGCATTTTCATGTGATGAGCGCTATCGCATTCACTCCACGTCGGACGCACGCTAAATAGACGCTAATCCCCCTATTGCATTAGGGGGTGGATTAGCACCTATTTAACCTGCGTCCGACTGCAGGTTATACAGTGCGCTCAGCCGAGCGCACTGAATTTCATCAGCCCCATTCTGTTCTTGTTACAGATTGCCAGTATTTTGTTTGTATTTATCGTGTTAGTTTCCTGTGCTTGCTGGGATCACTCTGCTGGCAGCTTTATAATCGAGTTCTTGTCTTACCAGCTTCCCCTATATCATCACAGTTACTTGGTTTCTGGATTTTTTCCCCCCCTCTTTGGATAATCTTTATCCTATTGTCCTCTCAATAACTACAGTATAGGGCATCCAGTTTGCCTGTACTTTTCAGTAACATATTTTGTTTTACTGTACCTTTAATAGTTTTCCCAAAAGGTATGGCATTTCTCTTTTGATCATTAGCGCTCTCTTCCATAGTATTTTTACGACTTGTCTACAGTGCTGCCTTTCTATAATAACTCATGTTTCCCTCTTCTCGGTAGTAACTGCATTGCTCCATTTCTCTCTAGGGTCTTTATTTCACTTGAACGATCTGATCTGTAGCTCAGCTCTACAAATCTGCAAGCATTTATTCACATAACAAAAGTTGTCTCAGCTGTCAGTCCTGAATTCAGTAGACAATTCTATCTCTTACTGGTGAGTCAGTAATATTCTTAAAAGTGTGGCTTGCTCCAGACTTTATGACACAGTTATTTATTCAATCTTTGAATCCCTGCTGTTCGGTGAAGAAAATATATCTTTCTACTGTTTCATCTTTCTTAGACTCTGAGTACTGTTCCAACAGCTTTATTGTTTTTTCTGGAGTGAAATCATTCCATGCAGTTCCCCTTTTCTAATGTGGTCAGCACTTCTTCCTTGTCAGGTACTGCCAGATCTACAAGGCAGTTCTTCTTTTACTTGTCTACAAATGAATTTCAGATGTATAACATTTGTGCATCAGCCATATTTGAGTAATGCATTGGAATACATATTAAACACATCTGTGAGAAGGTGAAATACGTTTTACTGATACAAACAGAACTCGTCTTTCCACTGGTGCTGTGTCTGTGTAACAATCAGGGAGGATAACTTTCAAAACTGCTCGTGTGCGCCCGTATACGCATGTATATGGGCGCACACAAATTTACTTCTGTATTTTATAACCTCTGTGCAAATGATATGTGCAGGTTATAAAATATGAGTATATTTGGGCATACACATGCTCACCTATGTAAAAAGCGTGACCCATGCAAGTTCATACTTGTCCAGGAAAGTAACGGCACTGAGCTGGATAAGTCTGGAAAGCGATATTGTCGATCTAATTAGTCTAAAATATAAGCGCTGTTTATCCGGATAGGTTCAAATTTGTCCAAGTAGTGGCAAAGGCACTACTTAGCTGGATAATTCGGAATTTAGCCGGATAAATGTGTGCAAATGATATACATGCATATTTGTACTTTTAATTTTAAGGTGATATGCGAATAGATTTTACTCATGTAACTTAGGCACATTTATCCCCTGTAAATCAGATTTTACACATGTAAGTCAGGGTATTTTATAACATGTGCACGACAATGAAATTTCCAGTTTTAACAAACTGATTTTAAGAAGTTCAAGCGGGATTTAAAAACCTGGCTGTTCAACAAGGCATACACGGAGGGAAAATGAGATAGCGTCTATTTTACTGTCAGTTTCTTTTAACTCCAGTACTTATTTATTTCTTTTAGCTTTTACTTATTTATTCTTTTAGCTTTTATTTTTAGTTACTGTTTACTCTTATTATTATTGTTATTTTAAATGCCAACTGATTATTAGCATTGTATGTTTTATCTTATGTATTTTACAATTTGAAAACCGTTGTGATGACTCGTCTTAATGACGGTATAGAAAATTTGATAAATAAAATAAATAAATAAAATAGTCTACCAGTTCACCCAGTCAATATGCAACTCCTGAAGACACTCCTGGTTCTTCAGCCTGCAGTCCCCCCATTTCTCTCAGATCTCCCCACCCAGTCATTTTTTTCCCTTTTGACATGTTTACAATCACTTACACCAGATACTGAGCAGCAATTAAATATATGCAAGTAAAGAGTTCTGCACATCACTTTGATGGGTTGTAAAATAGCAATTTATGTGCATACATTTTCACCCTTCCCCAGAATGCCCTGCTCCCCCCCCCCCCCCATTGTTACACATGTGAGTTTACCTGCTGTCCCCAATATATGTGTGTATATTGCAGTTTTTAAAATAGCATATGCTCACATACAAACTATTCTGTGAGCACATGTGCTATTTTTAATGCACTTAAAGGTGAACTTTAAAAGCCCAATGTGCCTTAATTAGGGGATGTGTGACTATGTCGGGCTTGAGCAAGCCAAGCAGATTTTAAAAGCTGCTGAGATACACACGCATCACCTGGAGCATGCATATCGTGGACAGTTTCAAAAAGGGGCATGGTCTGGGGGTGGATCATGATATTTTGGGGCGTGAACCTGAGATGTGTGCATAAATACTTACACAATCTGGTGTACCAAGGCCCCCTGCTGCATAACTTTACTTCTGCTATGGATGGCGTGTAAGTTAAAAAATAAAGAAAAATAGGCAGATCTGTGGGGTTTTAAGGGTTGGGTCTAACTGTGGGGAGTGAAGGCTATTCAACTAGGGAGAATTGAAGGCACTCTCTCTGAACTGGGTAAACTGGGGATAAACCGGTAAAATTGGGAATAGCGTCAGTGTGCTCCCCTTTTAAAATCCCCGATGTATGTGGTAGAAGTGGCATATATGTGTACATGTGCACATGGCCAGCTATTTACACATGTATGTTATAAAATGGCCATGTCTCTCTGTGCGGGCCGAAGTCTGTGTGCCAACAAATGCCCTTGTGCCAGTTTGAAACTTACTGTCATATCTTTTGAAAATCCACATCATAGCATGTAGGTATCTACCTTTATTATTATAATTTATTAATTTTTAGTCCATCTTTCCAAATGATACTCAAGGAGAAGTAGGAGGAGCAGGTTCTGAGGATACAGACCTACTGAATGGTGCCTTGGAAGTTGGAGGAGCAATAAAAATAAAGGCTTAGAATGTTTTGGGTCTCTTTGAAGTGGATCCAAGGGTCCAGGAGGGATCCTTTGGGTTTCTCAAGGAGAGAATTCCTGTAGCAGGCAGTGTGGGAGTTCCAGGAGGAATCTGAAAATGATTCCTGGAAAGTGAATTTATTTATTTATTTATTTAGTGCTTTTTTATACCGACATTCTTGATAAGGATCAAATCAGATCGGTTTACATGGAACATGGGGAAATATCATTAACATATCCAAGAATAAGCGAAAGTTACAATAAAACAGGGGTACTCAAACTGGGAATAAGAGGAGCCAGATGGCAGAAGAATTCGGAACTAAACCATATCAATACAGCAATATTTACAAATGCAGCCAAAACAGCAATATTTACAAATGCGGTCCAGGGGGAAGCGATGACTAGAGGGCCTTGGAGTGGGTCTGTAGATGGGGAGGTCCCAGATTAAGGGAAGGCTTGTTGGAATACCCAAGTCTTCACTTTTTTTCTGAATGTCAGTAGACAGGGTTCTAATCTAAGGTCAGAGGGCATGGAATTCCAAATGTTTGGTGCCGCTGTCGAGAATGCGCTCTCTTTGGTGGCAGAGTGGAGTGTGGATTTGGCTGGGGGGGGGGGGGGTGAAGCGATCCCTTGTAGGCTTCTCTGATCGGTCTTAGGGACGTGTGTAGAGTGAGTGGGTATTGGATATCGATGCGGGTTTGGTTGTGAACTGATTTGTGAATGATGGTGAGACATTTGTGTAAGATTCTGAAGCTTATAGGAAGCCAATGCAGATTTTTTAGGATAGGTGTGATGTGGTCTCTATGGTTGGCGTTTGATAAGATTCTGGCGGCTGAGTTTTGCAGCATTTTCAGCAGTTTGGTGGAGGAAGCAGGAAGACCTAGTAGAATTGAATTGCAATAGTCTAATTTGGAAAAAATGATGGTTTGGAGTACTGATCTAAAGTCCTGGAAATACAGAAGCGGTTTGAGTTTCTTTAGCACCTGAAGTTTGAAGAAGCAGTCCTTGGTAGTGTTATTGATGAACCTCTTTAGATTTAGCTGGTTATCAATTAAGACGCCGAGATTTCTTGCTTGGCTGACCAGGGTGTTGGTATGGGACAGGTGAAGGTTATCACTGAGGTTTGGAGAAATAAGGAGCAGTTCCGTCTTAGATGTGTTCAGCACTAGGTTTAGGTTCGTTAGGAGGTGGTTGATGTCTTGAAGACAGTTGTCCCAGAATTTAAGTGTTTTTGAGAGGGTTTCGGTTATCAGGATCAGGATTTGGACATTGTCTGCGTATAGATAGTGTTTAAGTTTTAGCTTCGTGAGTAGCTGGCAGAGGGGGAGCAGGTATATATTGAAGAGTATGGGTGACAGGGAAGAGCCCTGAGGAACGCCTCTTGTGGAGTTGATGCGATGAGACTCTTTGTTATTGATTTTTACTTTGTATCCTCTGTTATTGAGGAATGAGTCGAACCATTTGAATGCTGTTCCTGTTATCTCGATGTTTGCGAGTAGTTTGAGGAGGATGGAGTGATTCACCGTGTCGAATGCAGCCGAGATGTCAAGAAGTACAAGAAGGAAGGAGTGACCAGTGTCCAGCCCCATGAGAAGGTGATCTGTGAGGGAGATGAGGAGGGTCTCTGTGTTTAAAGATTTGCAGAATCCATATTGCGTAGGTTGAAGAATGTTGTGGTCTTCCAGGTAGTCTGACAGTTGGTTATTGACTAGTTTTTCTATGATCTTAGCGATGAACGGCAAATTTGAGATGGGGCGGAAGTTATTGGGATCGTTAGGGTCTAGGTTTGGTTTTTTGAGCAGTGGTTTGAGGGTAGCGAGTTTCAGTGCATCAGGGAAAATTCCTTGGGCTAGTGAGCAGTTTATGATATCCGCTAGATGTCTGGAGTTGGCGTATGGCACCGATAGGAGTTGTTTAGTTGGGATATGATCGAAGGGATGGTTTGAGGGTTTCATTTTCTTCATTAAGGATTCTATCTCTAGGGCAGATGTAAGTTCAAATGAGTCCAGAGTGGTGTTTGACGGGAAAGAGATGGAAATGGGAATATAGGTCGGGTTGGTGGGCAGGAGTGTTAGTAGGTTGGATATTTTGCTCTGGAAGAAAGAAGCGAGTTCATTTGCCTTTGATTGTGCTTGATCATCTGGGATGGGTGGGGTGATGGTTTTCGTGAGATCCGATACATATGAGAATAGGGCCTTGGCGTTGAAGATGAGGTCGTGGATTCTGTGGGCATAAAAATCTTTTTTTGTTCGGAGAGTGGAGGTCCTGTAGGAGTGGAGGGCTGATTTGTAGGTGGCTAGTGTGCTCGGGCCTGGGGTCTTTCGCCATTTGTTCTCTTTCTGTCTGAGGTTCAGTTTAAGTTTTCTGAGTTCATCGGAGAACCAAGGTTGTTTCCTGTTAGATGTCTGATTGATTTTTTTGGTTGTTAGAGGGCATATTTTGTTAGCTACTGATTCTGTGATGCTGTGCCATGAGATCAGTGCTGAGTTGGGTGTTGAGACATCTAGGATAACTAGTTCCTTTGTTAGGTGTTCACTGAGTGTCTCAGGGGAACAAGATCTCCTATAGTGAAAAGTAGGTTGCGTGGATTGAGAGTTGGGATTTTCTTTTCTCGAGAGGGTGGTGGAAATCAATACATGGTCAGACCAGGGGACTGGGGTGCATTCAGGGGCGGTAGAAAGTGATAAGCCTGAGTTTATGAAAATGAGGTCTAGAGTATGACCTGCTTTATGGGTGGGTTTGTTGATAATTTGTTTAAAACACATAGCCTTGAGGGAGGTGAGGAATGCTTCGCAGTTGGTAGAGAGAGGGGTTGAGTCAACGTGGAGGTTGAAGTCTCCTAAGATCATAGCGGGGGCATCTAGATTGACATATCTGGCTATTGTTTCTACAATGGGGGAGACATCGGTGTCTAGGAGACCTGGAGGAGCATAAATGAGAAGGATTTGAAACTGGTCCGATTTGAACAGGCCTAGTTCTAATTTGGATGTGGACTTGGCTGGTTGTAGAGTTAGCTTAAGTTCTTTCTTGGCCACTAGGAGCAGGCCGCCGCCTCTCTTTTTTTGTCTAGTAAGAGAGAAAAAGTCATAAAGATGTGTAGGTAGTTGGTTTATTAGGGCTATGTCTGTGGGTTTGAGCCATGTTTCCGTTATGGCGCAGATGTCTGGGTTTGCGTCAAGGAGATAGTCGTTCAGGATATGTGATTTCTTAGTGAGTGATTGAGCGTTGAATAGGGTCAATAAGAATAAAGTAAGACCCAAAAGTTGAGTACAGGGGGAGATCATGATTGGGATGAGAGATCTGGTGGAACGGAACCTGAGAGGCTTGGCTGAGTTTTCTTTGGTGAGCGCGCTGTATTGTAGGATAGGGATTGGGTAGCTTTGTGTCATGTTTCTCTTGTGGTGAGGGGGCTGGGTGAGGTTTGAGTGGACGTTCCTTTATTGAAGCATTGGGGGTGTGGCTGAAGTTTGAGTGAGCGTCCGTCAGCTGAGTGAGGAGGTTGAGAGTTGAGTGAGCGTCCGTCAGCTGAGTGAGGAGCTGGTTGAGAGTTGAGTGAGCATCTGTCAGCTGAGTGAGGAGGTTGAGAGTTGAGTGAGCGTCCGTTAGCTGAGTGAGGAGGTGGTTGAGTGAGCGTCCATCAGCTGAGTGAGGAGGTGGTTGAGAGTTGAGTGAGCGTCCGTCAGCTGAGTGAGGAGGTTGAGAGTTAAGTGAGTGTCCGTCAGCTGAGTGAGGAGGTTGAGAGTTGAGTGAGCGTCTGTCAGCTGAGTGAGGAGGTGGTTGAGAGTTGAGTGAGCGTCCGTCAGCTGAGTGAGGAGGTTGAGAGTTGAGTGAGCGTCCGTCAGCTGAGTGAGGAGGTGGTTGAGAGTTGAGTGAGCATCCGTCAGCTGAGTGAGGAGGTTGAGAGTTGAGTGAGCGTTATGTTGGGTCAGGTTGGCGTCTGGTCAGATTGCGGAGTTGGTCCGTGGGTTGGAGACGAACGGTGAGGGCACACTGCGGTCACACTAAGGGGCGCACCAAGGGGCAGGCCCCTTGCTCGCGCTCCTTTGGCGTGCGACTCTGCGGGGATTAGCCCTGTTTTAAAGGGCTTCCTTAGCTTTTTTTTCCCGTTTCCTGTCCCCCCTCCCAGGCACTTACGTCAGCGCGGCTCTTACCGGGTTGGACGGGGCAGGAGCTCAGGGAGGGGAGCACCACGTTGCAATCTGTGGTCCACAACCTGCTTCCATGAGCTACCGTACTCACCCCGCAGCAGGGCCTCTCTCATCGGATCCTAGGGCGGCTCAGGGTCCCATCATCTTCATTGCATACCAGTGTGGCAGAATGCTGCCGATAGCTCCAGCAGAAGGATGACACTGACACCGCCTGGCCCTGATCCTCCTAGGGCATGCGCGCACATGGCCTTGCCAGTTTTAAAGGGCCCATGGCAGGAAAGAGCTGGAGGTGCCTCTTGATGATATCATTCCCTCAGGCCCTTAATAGTCCCCTGCAGACTCTACACCAATGCCTCAGCAGCAGGTCCCCCTACTCTTCAGTAGTGTGTTCCTCCAGCATTCCTTGTCTTCAGTTCAAACATTTCCTGTTTTCAGTTCTAGAGTTCTTTGTCTTCAGTTCTTCAGCGCAGCCTCTGTATCTTCAGTTCTTCAGTCCTCCAGTTCATCCTCCCTGCCTGCCCACCTGTTCTGCTCCTTGCCATCCTGCCCTGCCTATCTGTCCTGTCTTTCCCTTTGGATGGATACCTGGTATTGACCTTGGCATGACTTCTGGATACTCCCGATGCTGCCTGCCACTGCCTACTGCCCACCTCTGGATTCTCCTTATCGCTGCCTGCCACTGACCTTTGCCTGCCACTGGATGTAACTCGCTGACTCCTACTCTGTCACTCAGCTACCTCAACGGATCTCACCACCTTCAGCAGAGGTCCCCACCTAAGACCTACCAGGCCTGGCACCCAAAGGCTAAACCTCAAAGGAATGTGGGCTGGTAAAAGCAAAGCTCCAGTTGGGCCTCTGCCTCATCCAGGTCCATCTACCGACAGTGGGGACCTGCAAGGCTCCTCCGTGCAGTTTGTGTCAACCTTGCCTCAGTCCAAGGGTTCACAGACGGAAAAGGGGTAATGCAGTTGGCCCCTTGACTGCAAGGGATTTGTCTTGACACAAGGGATTGATGCTTATGAAAATACTTACTTGTGTGTACACTTCCTAGCACCAGTTCACTGAGACCTTCACTAGTTGACCCAGATCTTCACCAATTCACCCATACCCTCCTCCACTTGATCCAGAACCCACACCCAAAAACTGCAGACAAATGAGAAGTCAAACTTAACATTCACAATGTAACATAAAATTTCCCATACTGGGTCAGACCGAGGTTCCATCAAGTCCAATATCCTGTTTCCAACAGTACCTGGCAGGATCTCAAGGGGCAGATAGATTCCATTCTGCTTATCCCAGTGATAAGCAGTGGATTTCTGTATCTCCACCTTAATAATGTTTTATGGACTTTTCCTCCGGGAATTTGTCCAAAAATGTTTTAAACACAGCCACACTAACAGCTTTCACCACATTCTTGGGCAACAAATTCCAGAGCTTAATTACAGGTTAAGTAAAAAAAATATTTTCTTTTATTACTTTTAAATTAATCACCTAGTAACTTCATTGTGTGTCCCCTAGACTGTAGCTTTTGAAAGAGTAAAACAACCGATTGATGTTTATTTGTTCTACTCCACTTATTGTTATGATTCTGCTTGTGGGACAAGCCCACAAGCAGCCTCTCACCTTTTTCTCAGAGTCCCGGCTCCCTGATGCTGTCCTCCGTGCCTCCATGTGGCCAGGAGGCCGCCTATGTTCTCCTCTCATTGTTGCGGCCTGGAATCGCCACTATGCTCTGGGGGCAGGCCTGCCACCGTCGCCTATTCATCTTGCGGCCAGGAGGCCGCAGACGCCGTTTCCATGTGGCCTGGAGTCCGCTCTGAATCTTCCTGCCTTCGCAGCAGGAGCCATGATGCCACCACCGTTCCTTGCGGCCTGGAGGCCGCCCTGAAGCCCGTAGTCCTCGTGGCAGGGGCCGCCAATGTTTTCCTCCTCTTCGCAGCTGGAGCCGCCCTCAGCTCGTTCTTCAGTGGCTGGAGCTATCCCCAGCCTTCTCCTGCAGCAAGAGCCACCTTGGGCCTGCTTCTCCTGTACAGCATGGCTGCTGTCCCTGGTCCTGCCTCCTTAGGCGCAGGGCCGCAACTCCTCCTCAGATTTAAAGGGCCAGTCCTTGGCTCCTCCTTGTGATGTCATCCTGGGTGTTCCTCTTCAGCCCTACAAAAGGGCTCAGTCTTCAGTTCCTCTTCACCTTTGCAAGGAGTCAGTCATGGAGTTGGACTGCTCCTGGATCCTCCGTTCCAGCTCTTCGGTCCAGGAGTCCCTGATGTCCAGCTTCGCTTCTTCAAGGCATTCTGTTCTTCATGGGAATTCCCTTGTCTTCCTCTGTGGTTCCTGATCCTTGTCTTCATCTTTGTTCCATGTCCTGGTCTCTCGTCAGATCCCGTGTTCTGTCCACTGATGTCTCCATCTGATGTCTTCATCCACAGATGTCTCCATCTTCAGATGACCTTACTTCCAGATTTCCTGTATTCCCTGATGTCTGTCTCAGATACCCTGTTTGTAGAAGTTTTTTTCTGAAGTAGTCCTTGCCAGTAGACATCCAGATGTCCTGTCCGTTGGGACCCTCCTGATGCTCTTGGTTGAGTGTCCGGCAGGTCCGAAGACCAGAAGGCCTGGCGTCCAGATGTCCTATCTTCCTGTGCCTCCTCATTACTCTCGATTGAGTGTCTTTGGGGGTCTGAAGTTCTGATGTCCCTGCCTTGGATACCCAGTTGAACCTGCTTTCAGATGTCTTGTCTTTGTTGTCCCTGAGGTCCTTGTCTCCAGATGACCATGCTGTCTAGTCTCCTGTTGTTACTGCCTTTCATCATCTGTCCATTCTTCAAGAGTCCTTGTCTTGCCTCAGCCCTGCCTTAGCCTTGCCTTGACCTTGATGTAGTCCTGCCCGAACCTTGATGTAGCCAAGTCTGATCCTTGGTATAGCCGTGACTGGACTTTTGACGAAGCCATGTTTGAACTTTGGCATAGCCATGATAGAACTTTGATGTAGCCATGTCTGAACCCTGACATACCCTTGCCTTGACCTTGATGTAACCATGCCTTGTAACCGTGCCTTTTAACCATGCCTTGACCTTGACGTAATCATGCCTTGACCCTGATGTAACCATGACCCAGCCTTGCCTTCTTGCCTGATGTTTCACCCCACCATGTATCCAAGTACCTTAGTCCGTCTAAGTATCGTCTGATCGTGTCTTCAAGCATCGTCGTCTGACCATGTCTTCAGTATCTTCATCTGACCATGTCTTGAGTCTTCGTCTTGTTCCAGTATCATCACCTGTCCTCGACCTCTCCCCATCCTGGTGCATTTGCCGTTCCCATACTGCAGGTCCAAAAGGGCTATCGAGTGGCCGGAGGGCTACCCCAGAGACCAGCATTGCATTGTTGGGTCTCTACTGATGCGTCAGGTGCGGCAGAGGCCCGAGTCCCTGGTTTCCAGCCTGTCCACCTGTGCTTCCACGGAGCTCCTCTCTGCAGTCGCGTCGTGGTCCAAGGGCACACCACTCTCCCCGGAAGCGGGATCGTTCCCTACCGCTCCCGTAACTGAAACAGCCATGTGTTCGGTGAACGTGTTCCTGTGATGAACCCCTGCTTTGGACTTCATGAACTTTTGTTTCCAGGGAAAACATTTTTTTTCCTTTGGCTCCACATTTCGAAGTATGCACATAATAGTGAACACCCCATGGGCATACACTTGTCAAATTAATACGCACCTTTAAAATGGAATCCCAATAACAGGAAGCTGGTGGGGTGTATTGAGAGAAGCCAAAAAGCTGATTAAATGTTGGTCTTGGCCATAAGCGTGCCTCTGCCACATCTACGTTGTATGTCTATGGCACTATTGAAAGATGCGTACTGCACTGAACACTTGTCTTCCAGTAAGCGGTCATTCACCGAGGCACTGTAAGGGTAAGACAGATCCTGAATCAGTTGATATTTTCTGGGTTCTTTCTTCAGGATAATGGCCAAAAGGGATAGCATCATTCTGCTGAAAGGAGGAGATTGAAATGGTCCGGCTATTCTGCCCCTCGAGAGTTCCTCATCAATTTTGTTCTGCACAAGATCCTCATGCTTTGTCGCTGAAGTAGTGTTCTCCATGTGCATTCCCTCGATGTTGCCTTGAAAAGGTATTCTGAATCCCTCCTGAAAACCCTCTATCAGCTTCTTGGCTTGTTTCTTTTTTGGGTATCGATCTAGTCAACCCCGCATGGTTTCAAGATTTATTGGAAATGGCACCTTTGTAAATGCACCGTCTTCACTTGGGCTTAGGATTACTCCCAGTATTTGCCTTCCTCAGACACTTCGTGGCTGTATGAGAAGCCATACAGATTGAGCAGAGATGATTAAATTTGCAATCTTGAAATGCGCAGGATGATTTTTTGTATCTCAAGCCTGTTCTGTTGTTGTGGTTACTAGGGGCAATTTGTCCAGCCTGGGCAGTTTGCTGACTTGACCGGGATGATGACCATGCACTGTTTCTGGCATCAGGGGCTTTGCTCTTTATTTGTCTGAGCCATAAACCAACGTCCTGCGTACCCCATGAATGAAGCGGTTCTCCTCCATTTTGTCTCTGAAGCGCCCATCATAATTGATCCATGCCCATCCTTCATATTCCCTGTATGCTTCCAATATGGTGTCTGCGTAACTGAGCAAAGGACCATACTGAGATGGGTCTTCATGTCCCACGATGCTTGTCATCCGTAGGAATGCCCTTGTCCAATTTAATATGTTTCTTGCAATTGGCTTGTCTGAGCCTGGTGCATGGTCATGCTTCTCGTCTCCTTTTTTGTCACTCGGAATCCTTTGACCTTCTAAGATCCTGAAGATATCTATATAAGTCCATTTCTTTTGGAACATTCTCCCATAGCTGCGATAAAGTTATCAAAGCTGGAGGCCCCCTTTTCCTTGCTCCAGTTCACCCTCGAGGAGCCCGCTAACTCACCCGTGATATCCCTCGCTGCATCTCCTGCACTGCCTCCTGCGTTCGCTGGTGGTGCCTCCGCCATCAGATCTCCATCTTCCCTCCTTTTCTGAGAGGTAGACTCTGATGTAGTCTCGATCGATATTGGGAGAGATGATAATTCCTGAGCAATCGGTGCTCGTTCGTCTCACTGTGCTCCCCTAGTGCCTCTGTCTGATTGCAGGAGACTTCCGCAGACGGTTCGGTGCTGGTTTGGCCAGGCATGCCCCAGAATCCCCAGTGCTGCACTGACATAGTATGACCGGCTATGCCCGCGTGGCCGGGGTAAAATCCTGTGCAGCAGGATGTGGGTTGACTTGGGTTCCCACCTGCTCACAGATAGTTGATTGACATGACTGCGAACAGGTTCACCTGGGGTCAATTCTGCGCGAGTACGAAACATGGGCCTTGTACTTAGCTGCTCATCCCTATTCCCGTCCATGCCGCTCCCCATCTCAGGATCATAGGCTGCAGCATGCCAGAGCCACAAGGTCCTTCTCCGGTGGACCTGGTACCACAGGAGGCAGCTTCCGTAGCTGCCATCAAATCAGTCTGCTGGGGGATGATCGACTGTGTCGGCTGTCTGCCCACATCTCTCCCCATTATGCCCTGCTGGTGCAGCGTCTAGCCCTGACAAGGCTGTTGAGGCGCGGGCGTGCTCTCGTGAGGCATGAGAATCCCCGAGTACATGGCTACACTCATCACGTCAATCTGTGCCGGCTGGCTTGAATCTTGCCTGCATACCATCTCCTGTTCCTTTGTCCAGTCCCCGGCTGCGGGACCCAGTCCCACCCTCTGATGCTTGGGACAGCTCAGTCGGGTTTCCGGTGTTGCAGACCGATGCTGCCATATTGTGGCCTCAGGTGGCTGCTCCCCGCGTGGTTGATCGAGGCTCGTCCATGCTGGGCTGCTTATGGAACATGGCATACTACGTGCTCTTCCCCCTTGCTCCCTGCATCCGGGTCTGCACGAAGAATGCAAGCTAGTGCCTTGATCGGTTATCTCTCTTCCTTCTAGCCCCCGATCGCAATACTCACGTTTCCTGCTCTCACGCCTCACTCCCCCAATTGCAAAAACTTGCATATCCTGCATTGCTCCACACGTGGTGCCGATGCCGGGGGGAAAAGGGAAGGATCGCGATGGTAGCTGGCCTTTAATATGGGCTGTGACGTACATCTATGTGCGCATTGCGCCCTGATGATATTCCCGGTCACTGGGCCGCCGTTGTAATGTTCGCATAGCTTAGGTCGGTCCATTGCAGCACGTGGGTGCCCAATAGTGGCCTAGCTGTCAATAGCGAGCCGTTGGGCAGGGAGCGCGAGCCCTTGTTATTGTTTTAGCATAATAATTAATCTTATTTAGAAGTCATGTTTGCCACTTATGGAAGGAGGCCATACTTATTCCTGCTTTGAACAGGAGCAAATATGAAAAGTGGAGTGCCCTGGGAGGGGAATAAAAATCACATATGCATCTGAGTGAATAACTCACTGCGACATTAGTAAAGTGTTCATTTTGGCTTTCCTCCTGTGCACCTTGAATATCTTCATTCAAATTGTGCCTCAATATGCTTCTGAATGAACCCTTTTATGACAGTTGCTGTTTGGCAAAACCTGAATATTTTGCACTATTTGCTAAACGAAGGCTCAAATTGCCGGGCATGAATCAATCGCTAAGTTTTGTGTGTGTGTGTGTGTGTGTGTGGGGGTGGGGGGGGTGTTTGTTTGCTACCAAAAGCCAAAAAGGGGTAATTTTGTAAAAGGCCTACATAAATTTATAGGTTGGTACATATACAAGTTGCACCAATTTTCAGAGCTGAAGCTACAGTGTCTCTTTTGTGGCACAGCCACACTTTAGTCCTGACAACCCTGTGGCCCGAAAAACACTGCTACCTACCTCAGCAGTGTTAGGCAATCTGTTCTTCTTTTCTGGATTTTTTTTTTTTTACAACTTTATCAGAGATTTTGCTTTTTTAAAGAAATAGGACTACATGCAGAAGGAGACAAGGAGAAAGGAGGAGGGGAGGAGCTGTGTGTGTGTGTGTGGGGGGGTGTAAAACAGGCTAAAAACCACGAACCCTGATCATACATTTTACATAAAATGACTGGAAGCCACCTTGGCCTAGGCAATATTCAACTGAGAGAGGGAGTTCAAGAGTTTCAACTCAGGAGCTTCCTCAATAGTGGAACCTCTCTTAACCCAGAGCAATGCTCAACCGAGGGAGGGAGAACTAGTCTTTCACCTCAGGAGCTGCCTTCCGGATTAAATAAATCTTCCCCAGGGCTGTGCTCAACTGAGGAAGGGAAAACGTGCTTTTCATCACAGGCGCTGTCATATAAATTTTCTTTCCTCTTATCCAGCCTAACCAGGACTAAATTCACAGCATAAGATGGTCGGTCGCCTACCATGTGCTGGAGACAGAGAATACTGGCAGGCCGAGGTCAGCACGGATGCCTTTAAGGGGTGACATCAACAAACCTGTTAATCTCTGTCTCCAGTGGTTATGCCCCCCTGGCACGAGCCAATATAATGCAAATAATATTGGGATTTCTTGTGCGCATTATGTTTTTGCCATATGTACACACATACATAGGTCATGAACTTCACACATATGGCAAAACATAATGCGCACAAGAAATCTTATATTGGCTCGTGCCACACAAATTTGAACCCAGCTTATAATAAGTTGCACAAAAGAAAATTTTTGCACACGTAGCTTTTCAATAATTCCAGAGAACATTAGTACCCATTCATCTGGACTGGTCTGACTGGATGACAAAGAATTGTGTTTTGTGTGCATAAACCATGTTTTATACATGGAATACATTGTACCCATAAACCATGTTTTGTGTGCATAAGTCATGTTCTATGTGCATAAATTTTATTTTATGCATGCTAAGCATGCTTTCTGTGCACATTTTTGGGTTAGCCTTTTTTTTTTTTTTTACAACTCCTGATTCATTAGCATACCATTAACTTACTGCATCAGAAGTTACACTAATTTTTAGCAGGTGCATTAAGAAACTGCACTGAATATCAGCGCATAGTTTTAATGCTCAGTGTATTATATCAGCCCAAGAATGATGGCAGGCTAATGGGATTCTCCATCTTTCTCTTATACATGACTGCCATGACACAGAATGACTTGACTGCTTTGTATAACTCATGTTGGTTTTTGTGAGATATGACTTGTTTCAAGTAGGAAATTTGTTAAAGATAAAAAAAACAACCCAAAACAAAACAACAAAATCCAGGCAAAGAAAAAACTGCGCTCCACTAGCACTCAAGTTAAGGACAGTTCTGTTTTGTAAGTTTTTTTCTTCTGAACTGAAATAGCTCTTATGGGTCCTTATAATTGAATTATTGGGATTGTAACCTCAGCAGCTTTTCAGACATATGATTAAGTGATAACCTCCCCCTAATAGAGTTAGCGTGTGGGAGAGGAAAGGGCTTCTGCCTTCATAAAACAGAAAAACCTGAAGTGTTTTGGAACAAGAGTATTCAGCTGTATCTACAAGAGAAGTGTTATTAGTTTTGGCAATGATAAAAGGAAAACCAGCAATTGTTTTGTAGGCTGTAGGTTTTTAATTAAAATGAAAGATTACAGAGCCATAGTAATCAGGGAGAACCTGCTGCGGCTGCTATCAAGGCAGCCTTCTTTGAAGAGTGCCTTTGAAGCTGGATTTGTGTTTGCGGGATGCAGCCAAGGAGATGGCAGAGAGAAGAACACGAATGGCGCAGATTATCACAGACTGTGCAGTTATGCATGAACAACTTGTATCCAGTCGCTTAATGTTCTTTTATGTTTAGTCGTATATTCTCATTCCTGCTGATTCTAATCTACGGTAATTATCTTGTTCTAATAAAGTCTGTGGAGGGAAATCAGGAAAAAGTAGCTTTTGTACTACTTAAAGATGGGAAAACTATGGCCCATAGGGCTCTTTCACCTGGCCCATTTATTGTTGGTAAATTTTCAGGTGACCATTCACCAACACTTTCTCTTGTGTTGCGGCGTCTCTGTGGAAATCTTTGCTATGTTGGCGCTTCAGCTCCGAAGCTGTCCATGCTGACATCATCAGCAAAGGCCTGTTGTCATGTGAGTTTTTGTTGATGATGCTTCAGGGGGCAGGGGTGGCCTGGGAGCTACACGTTTGTTCCTCTTTACTGCTCCCCTGGCCTATTCTCTCTCTCCAATACTGAATGGGTCACAGGACACAAGAGAGTAGCTGTAGAAGTCGACCTATGTGGCAACATGGAGAAGGGTGGAGTGTGGAAGGGATTCCCATCTCTTACCAGAGCAATGAAAAGATCTGTGTGGCAGGATAGAGAAGGCTGGAGTGTCAGTGGGGCTGCCATCCATCACTATCAGCAGAAGAGAAAACCATCAGGTGAGGGGAGGAAAAGGTACAAAAGGAGTAGTGAGGAAAAGAGAGTGAGAGAAGATTATAGGGAAGTAATGAAGAGACAGAGAAGGGAGGGGAGGAGGGTGAGATGAGACAGAAGGGAAAGGGTGCGGGGAGAGAGAGGAGAGGGAAGGGGTGATTTACACATCACATATGGATACCCATTCACTCCCCATGCAGTCATCCACTCACTCTCACACACGCACACACGCACACACACCATCCAATCCATCCAGTCACATACACACCATCTACTCGCTACATATATGCACCATATGAGCACACTTACATGCACAGGAAACCCCTCTCCTGCTCCCCAACTGTGGAAACTCCCACTCCTTAACTGGCCCCTGGTGCATGCAAGAGCCACTAATGTGGCCACACTGTTGGAAGAGAATATTTTCCCAACTCTGTACTTGCTAAAAACTGCAAAACATTTCTGATGCAATTGATATTGAAATAAATAGGGATGTGCATTCGTTTTGGATGAATTAGACAATTTCAATGAAATTGTCTACTTCGTCCTGATTCAGAGGACCCATGAAACAAACGTAATTTTTCCGAAATTTCAGAAAAATTCGTTTTTCGGGTTAGCATGCACTAATGGGAGTTAGTGCGCGCTACCCCGAAAATCAGGATCCTCCCCCCAAAAAATGCTCGAACCGCGGGAAAAATTAAATTTCCTGCGGCAGGCCGAAAATGAAGCCTGAACCAAACAATTTTATTGCTGCACATGTCTAGAAATAAACCCTCTTCTCTATTAACACTTTTCCTCTTAATTTTCTGTCCCCATGTCCTCCACCTGTTCCATCACCCTCTCATTTATCTCATCTGTCCATTCCTGTTCCCCCTACCCCTTTTTCCACTGACCCCTGTCCCTCGCACATCCTCTGTCTCCCTCCTCAGGTCTCACCTCTTAGCTCAGCCCACCTCGCACCTAAATGATGTTTCTTGGACACAAATCCAATATTTCTTTGTGAAACACACTCACTCACACACAAAGTGTCTTTCTCACTCTCACTCCATTTTTCCTCAATTTCCCCCCTCCCTGATCCCAGCACTCTCTCCCCTTTCCCCCAGTTGGATCCCAGCATTCTTCCTCCCTCCCTTTCATCTCCAGCACTCCCTCTCCTTCTCTCTCCCCTCCACATACTAATCCCACCATTCTTCCATCCCTCTTCTTCCTAATCTAGCACTCTCTCAATTCCAGCTATCTTCCATCTTTCCCTAGCCTGACCTCAGCCATCTGTCACCCCTCCCCCTCCCCCTCCCCACCCTATCCCCCTCCTATTCCTGTTTCCCCTATCTTACCTCTGAGATTTCGACCAAGTCCCTCCAGTGGCCTATATGGCCTGATCCACCTACCACAATGGCTTCTTGCACACTGAGGCCTAGTCTGACTGCTATACCTCCATTTTTTGGGGCAACAAGGCTACACAGTTGTGCTGCCTTCTCAGCTGCAATGCTCTGTGGCTGTGACTCATAGAAGCTGGGCAGGGTGTTAACTCTGCCTCCTCTATCTATTGATGTTTCTGTGGCATCCGAAGGAGGAATTGTTTTAGCCCATGTTATCTGGTGTACAACATGCATACCTTGCAAATAGCTTGTGCTATTTGTAAAATATATACATTGTACACCAAATTGTGCATTAACAAATGACACAACTCTCTCACATCTATTGCCCAAACAGTATCAGCAGAGGACTACCACAAAACTCTAAATGTGTTATATATAGGTAGATAGATAGACTCTAGTGTCTGTCTTTAATTGTCTATCTAAGTACTACACAACAATGGCTTCCACACAACAAATGACAATTAAATTTAGAAAAAACAAAGATATTCATTCTTTCCATCCAAAAGAACCCAGACATTCAATTTGCTACTACTTTTTCACACAAGGGTGAAATCATACCGATCAAACAGCAAGCTTGCAACTTAGGAATTATCTTGAATAATACACTAACACTGAAATCTCATATAGCAAATTTCATCAGAAACTCATTTTATAAGCTACGTCTATTAAAGAGATTAAAACCCCTGCGTCAACCACAGGACTTCCATACTGTGCCTCAAGCACTGATCCTAACAGGAATAGACTATTGTAATGCCCTAATCATAGGGCTGCCCGCTTATGTAACTAGAGCTATACCAATTGCCCAAAATGCAGCGGCATGGCTATTAACAGGAACAAAAATGTATGAGCACATCACACAAATGCTTTCATCCTTGCATTGGCTTCCCATAAATTGTAGAGTGTAATATAATCTAATCACAAGTGTACATAAGCTCCTACAAAATAATTCTATTCTTTGGTTTAATTCTGTGCTACATATATATAGACCTGGTCGTGCTCTGAAAACAAGAATTTGCCAGAAATATCCTCCCCCATGATTGCATGCTTGGAATGGAATTCCCTACTGGAGCAATTATAAATAGTTACCTGTGTTAAAACCTTCAAGAAAGCTCTAAATGTTTTTTGTTCAAACAAGCATTTGAGGGAGGCTAACTTAAAAATTCTGTAAATTAAAAACATTCCTGCTTTGAAATTTGTCTGTTTGTATTTTATTGGCTTTTTTTTTTTTATGTTTATTACTCTTCTGTTTTCATTGTATTATGTATGTTCTGATAATCTGAATGAAAATGGATATATCTTAAATAAATAAATAAAATTGCAGTACCAGCAGTGACCACAAGGAAATGGTATCATTTATCATAATGTAACCCCCGGGCAGAATTGATCCTTTAACTTGCACCCAGGGACATATAGGATGGACTCTTTCTGCACACAACTCCTTTTCAATCTCTCATTCTCTCCAAGGATAGCATTTACATTCTTGGGCTCCCAGTGTGGGGAACATTAGTTCCAAGGCCCTTTTGAAGTAGTCCCTGTAAAAGCCCCTTTCTGTCCTTGTACCTGTAGGAATGAATGGTGATTCCCACAGGCCTGGAGACGTGAACTAGTCAGACTCCAGCCTTTCTTAAAACATAACCTTTAATCACAGCTTCAGTCATATACACCACAATAGACTGCCTTTATCTTCAGCTCTTATTCCCCAGTCTCTGGTTACACCCTCTGAGCTCTATCTGCCCCGCAGGATCCCACCGATAGAGCATACTCTCTTTAAGGAATTTAAGGTGGACCAGGTGTCTAGCCCGGTCTGCACAGATAAACAGGGGACTACTAGGGGCACTGCCTCACATACCTCTCCCCTCAGCTTGGACCCATTGGGCTAAGCATCCCTACTCGCTCCTGGATCCCATCCTGGATCCCATCCAGGGGAGTCCAAGACCTCCCAGTCCCCTTCCTCCGGCTTCTCCCCAGCTATGCTTGGGAACAGGAACCTGATGACCCGCACACCCCCATCTCATAGGGTTACCCTCGACAGCTTCACAACCATCACCCACTGTGCCGTTCACGTTTTCTGGCTCTGGGTTCAAATTCCATCCTGATGGAGCTTTATGGGCTGACTGGGGCACCACCAGTGCTGGTTCCTCTATAACCAGCTGTGCCCTTTTCCTGACCACTGATATCGCTGAGGTAGAACCCCTCCTTGGCTCCTCTGTATCCTCTGTATCACCTCCCCCTGGACTCTCCACAGTTTCCATCTCTGTACAATCTGGCTACTCGCCCACGCTGGTCGCTGGCTTCTCTGGCGCCGGCCATCCAGTGCTCCTACCATGTGACAGGGGCCGGCCAATGGCACGGATACCCTGTCACATGGTAAGGGCAAAGGGCCATCGGCGCCATCTTTATGAGTGGCAGCCGATGGCCCGAGAGTGGGAGATCGCTCCCCACGCCCACCCGGACCACTAGGTAATTTTAAAAGGTTTTGGGGTGGGGGGGTCGGGAGGGTGGGGGAGGCTAAGGGGGTCGGTTTAAAGGGTTGGGTGGTTTTTTTTTTATCGGGCCATCGGCGCCATTTATATTAGTGGCAGCCAAAATGGCGCCGATGGCCCGAGAGCGGGAGATCGCGCTGGGACCCCCCCCCCCCCCCCCCCTGGACCACCAGGTAATTTAACATTTTGGGGGGGTAAGGGAGGGTAAGGGATTGGTTTTAAAGGGTCGGGGTGGGTTGGTGTGCCGGTTTTCCCGCCCTCCCCCCAAATAATTCCCGTGCCCGATTTAACGATTTTTGACGATAAATCGGGGGAATTTGTATTGTATTGCGCACTCTAACGATTTTTGACGATTTAAAAAATATCAATGATTTTTTTAAATCATCAAAAACCGATTCACATCCCTACTTTTAATTCCCTATCTTCCTCAAGCCAGGCTTCTCCCATTAGCCGGTACAAACCTATCACTTTCTGGCTATCCCTTCAACTAGGTCCACTCTCAGTTTCCTCTCTACTTGAAACTTTTAAATTCTGTTTTTTTTTTCCTTCAATGCAGCTTCTGAGCCACACCCTTTCACACAAGCTACCATGTTCTGTGCGCTCCTGCACTCTGTACTTTTTGTTTTAGAGCCACAGTCCCCCCTGTGATCTGTACTATATCTAGAACCACAGGTTCTCTTCCCAACTCTTTCTTTACTCCAAACTGATACTTTCTTGGAGGTTGGGGGTTTTCTGAGCAAAGCTTTAGAAAAAATCCCAAGCATGACCCCATATATGAGAACGAGTGGTGATTCCCACAGGCCTGGAGACATGAACTAGACAGACAGCAGCCTTTCTTAAAACATAACCTTTATTTTCAGCTTCAATCATATACACCCCCATCTCTTAGGGTTACCCTCGATAGCGTCATAACCATCACCCACTGTGCCGTTCACACAGTGCACATCCCCAGTCCTTTAACTAAGTATTTTGCTGGCTCTAGGTTCAAAATCCATCCTGATGGAGCTTTATGGGCTGACTGGAGCACCACCTTCAGACTGTGTACTCTATCTACCCACAGTTTGTGCTGCTTTGTCTCAGCTCAGTGTTTGGACAGTGCTATGTTATAGGAGCTGCCTTCCTCCAGGAGACCTGGGCCTAGTCTGGTTTTCCAAATCTAGATCCCAGTTCTTATTCCTTAGTCTTTGGTTATGCCATCTGAGCCCCACCTGCTCCACAGGATCCCACCCATAGAGCATACTCCCCTTAAGGCATTTAAGGTAGACCAGGCAAATAGGGGACCACTAGGGGCACTGCCTCACAGTACCCAACATTAACAATGATCACAGTCTTTGATATCTAAAAATCACACTGAGCAGCAATGTGGTATCCAGCTTTGCTTACTGATAGTATATTTTGATGACTGCAGAATATTTACTGCTCTCAATTTAGCATTAAATAAAGTCAATAAAAACAGTAGGACAGCAGGAATATTAATAAACTTTTGATCTCACTCTTCTGGCAAAGTTTCTTGCCTCCTTTGGAAACCCACTTCTTTATATTTGATTTCTTTCTCTTTCCCAGTTACTCTAATTACTCAGATTGCTCAGATATGAGATGGTCAAATCCTCCTTTTTCCAATTCCCAATATTTTTATATCTGTTTCCTCTCCATTGTGAAATAGTTAGAATAAAGTCTCCATATTGTATTAGAACATAAGTCCCAAATCTCATACCTTTCCTGAAATCTTCTGCAGTACTTTAGCTATCCTTATGTAGTTCCAGAAGGGCACTGCCCCAGTCCCAGTGCAAGGATGTGCAGCCATCCTAGGCTGCATTGATGTAACAGCATCACGTGATCTCGATCTCTCTCTCTCTCTCCCCCCCCCCCCCTCACCCCCCTACAATGGTTACTACACATCAATGGAACAGTTTAAAACCAGATAGTCACCCAATAGTCATGATAAATAGAAAATTTGCATTAATACAAAGCACTCTCACTGCTAGGCTATGGACAGATTCGGCCACAATCCTGTTGCTTCAAGATACTCTCATCATCCTTTGGTTTAAGAAAACATTTTCATACATCACAATGTCCCAATTGCAACCTGAAAAGGAACAAAGCAGCTTAGGCAGATACTCCTATTTCCTTTAAAGAGATTCACTCCATAAATCTGAATATACCAGGTCATAGAATATTTCACATTGTGGCCACTCAATAGAAACACTCCATTCCAGAAACTTAAAGAAAACCCACCACTTTAACTTTGTATCAGATGATTTATACATACACTAAACACAGGGATGGTAACTTTGAAACAGCTGCGCGGGCACAACTGTGCATTTTCCGGCTCGCATCCAGAGACGTGGCCATTTTATAATATACACACGTTTATGCCCACATTATAAAATAGGCTGAACATGTGCATAATTTAACACATAATTTAACATTATGTGTTAAATTATGTTAAATGTTAAATGTTAATTTAACATTATGTTAAATGTTTAATTATGTTAAATGTTAAATGTTAATTTAACATTATGTGTGCATAATTAAAATTATGCACACATAATGTGCATAATTTAACACTTCTACACAAATAGGTTATTGAATTGTTCACTGTACACCCCTGTTATATGTAAACCGGCATGATGTGTTTGCAACATGAATGCCGGTATATAAAAATTTTAAATAAATAAATAAATAAATAAAATATGGATGCGTGCATGTGCTTGCAAATGCCGCCTCTACCATGTATGCGGGGGAATTTTCTAAGTGACGTGCGCCGATGCCATGGGTAGTTTCCCAGCTCATTCCCGGTTTGCCCAGTTAAGGGATAGGACTTCCAAACACCCCTAGTTTATTAACCTCCCTTTCCCCCAACTCTTAAAACCCTGCTGACTAACCTAGATTTTTTTGTTTTATTACTTACACACCATCCATAGCAGTGGTAAAGTTACACAGCAGGGGACCCTGACGATCATGTGTGCATGTAAATAATTACATGCAGATTTCAAGTTAAAGTCCCAGAATGCCCATGTCCCGTCCATGCCCTGCTCAGACCACACCCATGCCCTACCCCTTTTTTGGATTTTTTTCATGTCCAGCCACCTCTTGATCTAGTGAACCAGGAAAATAGTGCATCCCATAGGCAAGACAGTCTTGTCTCCACTGGAATGGGATCAGTGTAATCCTGGCATGTCTCACATACCCATCTCATCACTGGGACTCTGTCTTTATAACCCAGTTTTATTTGTCTAGCCCATGTGGGGTACTCCTCGTTGATGGCTGGAAGCATTATCACTGAACCTGATATCCTGTTTTTCTCTCCATCAGAGTCAGTAGAAAAAACATCTGGGAACATCCCTTGAATGTTAGCCTCCGCATCAGCAACAACCCACTCTTGATCCCTACTCTCTGTTCAGGGATAGTAATAGCATGGATACTTCTTAGCAGTGTCAGTGGTAGGATCACTCTTAGCCAGTCTCTTAGCCCACGGGTAAATAACTGATATACATACACAGGTCGGGTATAATTACTTGTTGCTCATTCTGACTGGAAAATAGCTGGGAGAACTATTTGACATAGATGCCCTGGGTTGTAAGCGAAGGTTCCTAATCCAAAGGCCCCCTCCTTTTGGAAGACCTAGAATCTTGGCTGGTTTGTTTATTTATTTATTTATTTATTTATTTAAACAAATTTATATACCGTTTTCCAGTAAAATTTACCGATCAAAGCGGTTTATAGTAATACAATCTTAAATTAAAGGTTAAAATAATTTATAATTTATAGCAAATAAAACTTAAATAACTAGGTATGAATAAAAATACATCATGGTTACATTATCAATAAAAATAAAAATTACTAAAACAGAGAGTGGCCAGTTTCCATTAAAAAAAATTAAAAGTAGGAAAAAAATAAAGAGAACTATGTAAACAAACGCGCTTTGTTTTGTACATTCCACTAAGGTACTTCTAGATCTTTAAACGCTTCCTGAAAAAGATAGGTTTTTAACGCCTTCTTAAAATCCTTACGATTATTTATTAACCTAAGCGGGTCTGGCAGTGCATTCCACATTATGGGGCCAGCAACCGAGAACGCTCTATTCCTAGTCATGCTTAATGCCGCGTTTTTCACTGAGGGGATTTCTAACAGATTCTTCCCAGTAGATCTCAGTTCTCGTTGGGGTCTGTAAATATGTAACGTGAAACACATCCAAGTAGATTCAATGTTATTCAAAAGAGAGTGAATTAGCATGATGATTTTATATTGAATCCCTGGTTCCCTCCAGGGGGCTAGCGGTGTCATCCACCACATTTAAAGTTACCTTAATCTCTTTGAATACCACTCCAGGTCCCATGGCTATTCAATTAGCAGGGAAGATGTACTGAACATGTGGCCAGTGAGGTGCCTCCCCATAGGGTGTTGGTTTCTTGGATTCAGACATAATAATTGGTCAGTAGCTTTATGATAATGAAGTGGCTTGGTTGCAGTACCTGATGACGCCAATGCTTCGGATGGATGTTGACGGCAAGCATTGGTAGTCACTGAAGGCGTGGTCCTGTCCCCAGGATCACGGCAGAAGCTTAGATCGCTGTGATCCAACTCCATGGGTTGTAAAACAGCTAATACTCTTGAGTGAACCTTAATAGCCTCTCCAATGTTAAAGTCCAGTCTGAAGAAAAGTTTTGTTTGTAACGAATGAGTATTCAGCATGGTGAGAACATATGACTCTCTGTCTTCCTGTATCTATGCCACAACTGGCTCCTCGTGTTTTTCAGGTGTTCGTGGCACTGTGTCACCAACATGAACAATGTGATGATGTGGCAGTTCTCCACAGCTGCTCCCACTTAGTTCAGTGATTTGGTGCCAAGGACAGATATCTAAAATATGAAGTACCAATGTCCTCATGCAGCTTTCACGCACTTAGATCTTGCAAGATGTCCCAATGGTGGGAATGTCGGCTATTTTTAATGAATGTTGCAGTTCGCCAAAACTCAGGGATTGCACTCTAAAACATGACAAAAACAGTCACAAATATCACAAAACACAATTTTTTCACTTAAGAGCACTTGTAAACTTGCAAAAAGAGGTCCCTGTTCAGGTGCCACTATATGTAATCCCTGGGCTTGATAGATTCTTTAACTTTCACCCAGGTGCACATAGGAAGAGAGATGATGGACCCTTTTTGCACATAACTCCTTTTCAATCTCTCAGTCTCTCCATGGATAACATTTACATTCCGAGTTTCCAATGGGGGTAAATTAAATCCAAGGCCCTTTTAAGCTCTCAGATAATAAAGGACTGGGGGCACTCCATGAAGTTAGTAAGTAGCTCATTTAAAACAAATTGAAGAAAATTCTTTTTCACTCAGTGCATAGTTAAGCTCCGGAATTAATTTCCAGAGGATGTGGTTACAGCAGTTAGTATAACTGGGTTTAAAATAGGTTTGTATAATTTCCTTGAGGATAAATCCATAAACTGCTATTACGGTAATTAATAAGCAATAGTAGCTTATGTTCTACCTAATGTTTGGCTACTTGCCAGGCACTTGGGACTTGGATTGGTCACTGTTGGAAAGAGGATACTGGACTTGATGGTCCCTTGGTCTGACCCAGTATGGCATTTCTTATGTTATGTTCTTATGTACATAAGAACATAAGAACATGCCATACTGGGTCAGACCAAGGGTCTGGCAAGAACCTGGCAAGTACCCAAAAACTAAGTCTATTCCATGTTACCATTGCTAGTAATAGCGGTGGTTATTATCTAAGTCAACTTAATTAATAGCAGGTAATGGACTTTTCCTCCAAGAACTTATCCAATCCTTTTTTAAACACAGTTATACTAACTGCACTAACCACATCTTCTGGCAACAAATTCCAGAGTTTAATTGTGTGTTGAGTGAAAAAGAACTTTCTCCGATTAGTTTTAAATGTGCCACATGCTAACTTCATGGAGTGCCCTCTAGTCTTTCTATTATCTGAAAGAGTAAAAAACCGATTCACGTTTACCCGTTCTAAACCTCTCATGATTTTAAATACCTCTATCATATCCCCCCTCAGTCGTCTCTTCTCCAAGCTGAAAAGTCCTATGGTTTCAGGGTTGTTTAACAAATGGTTGATCAGATGGTGTAATGCACCGCAGGTGAGAGTACGCAATAGCAAGGGTGACCAAATCTTCTCTATGACATATGGGTTTATTATAGTCAAGACTCTGGAATAATTGCAGACTCTCCAAATCTGGGGCTCTAACTAATATGACTTTTATTTATTTCTGATGCTTAATAAGAACATAAGAAATTGCCTTACTGGGTCAGACCGAGGGTCCATCAAGCCCAGCATCCTGTTTCCAATGGTGCCAATCCAGTATACAAGTACCTGGCAAGTACACAAATATTAAGTAGATCCCATACTTCTGTTGATGGTAATAAGCAGTGCCTGTTCCCTAAGTCAACATGATTAATAGCAGTTTATGGACTTCTTCTTCAGACACTTATCTAAACCTTTTTTAAACCCAGCTACATTGACTGCCTTAACCACATCCTCTGGTAATAAATTCCAGAGCTTAATTGTGCATTGAGCGAAAAATAATTTTCTCCAATTTATTTTAAATGTGCTACTTGCTAACTTCATAGAGTGTTTCACATACATAGTTTTTTTTTAAACAAATTGATTTTGGAGTGGTTTTTTTCTGGCTAGTCATGATTACAGGTGATGAAATTGCCATTAGCATTATGAAGTACATTTTGGTATGAACTAGCTATTTTCATTCCTCTTTTAGAGTTATCACTATGATTTTGTGTTATACTGCATTTGCTGAGTATTAAGAGGGGGTAGGGAGGGCTGTCTCCTATTGGTATATGTGCTTTTATTAAACAGGAAATTATTTACCCAGTGCTCTACAGGAACAATTGAGTATACACAATTCAAAGGAAGCCGTGATGAGCTTTTGGGTTCAAATTCTAAATTGCAACATACAAAATTCAGATTTTACTTAAATCACAATTCCAAATTATATTCTCGTAACAAAGTGTTGAGGTTCATAATCCTCCTGAGATCTACATCTTCACCAGTAGCTGAGCGTTTTTCTCTCTGCCAGGTCTCCTCAGTTCCTACACCATGCTGCCCCCTAGCACACTCACACACCAAGACTTCTCTCCCTGGAAATGAATCCACTTCTAGAGTCTGCTCACAAAAATTTGTCTGTTGGACAGTACCACATAGGATTTCCCCTCTCTCTCTGGAGCATACTATGTTGCCTATGGGGCTACATATTTATTCTTTTCCAGGCTTAAAATTCTAAATACAATATATTATTTTATCCCCTCAGGCCCATCTTGCCTTCCTGATTCAAATAATCTGTTATGTGCTGCAACCTGCTCTCTGGTTACTAAGCAATACTTTCTCCTTGTTTGTTTTGCATCTGGTTTTCATGGTATATTCTTCAGTATAGACAGCTATGATATATGTTACTCAAAGTTTAAATATTCCTGTTCAGTCAGTTTATGGTTCAATATAAAGACAATTAATTGTACTTAGTTATATAATGCCTCCAAGGCACAATAATATCTTCATTTTTCATCTGTGGGCAGTATATTCCCTTTAAGCTTGTTCTGTTATCCTCTATTGGAATCAATTTTCTATTATATTCATCGACACTAGTCAAAAATTCAATACAATACACGTCTATGGAATACATTTTATAGCAGATTTGTTTACATTCCACTGGTGCATTCTTGAGATGATTTTCTTCCATTTCAAATCACTCCGTAATACATTGATTTGAATACTTTCCTGTTATGACAGATAAGAATCCTAGATGGGATTAGTAGTAGTAGTAGTGTGCATAAGATTATATGAATATCATAGAGAATACAGCAATAAAGATAAGTGCTGACGTACTGACTATATAGAAATGTGCCTTAGCATGTAGTGGGGTGTAGTCCAGTGATCTCAAAACAACCTTCAATTCTATAGGAGTAGTATACAACAAACAAGGATGTTTACACTTCATTACTGTTTTTCATTATGACATGGATTTATTAAAGTGCTGTTTTAGTTCAAGTTTAATTGCCATTTTACATTGAAAATCCTATAATATTTTCACAGGTCCAGGTGAAATAAAATTGCTTCCTTATTTACACTGCACAATATATATATATATATATATACTAGCCGTTAAGCCCGTAACAACGGGCTACATTTAAAAAATTGTTTTCGGTCCATTTCCTTCCCGCTCATTCTCCTTCCCACTCCCTCCCCCTCATTCTCTTTCCCACCTCTATTCTCCCTCCCTCCCTCTCACCTCCCCCCTCCTAGTCTCCCTCTCTCCTCCCTCCCCTCCCTCTCTCCTCTCTCCTCCCTCCCCCACTCTCTCCTCCCTCCCCCTCTCCCTTCCCCCCTTCTCTGCTCCCTCCCCCTCCCCTTCCCCCCCACTCTCTCCTCCCTCCCCTCCCCCCACTCTCTCCTCCATCCCCTCCCCTCACTCTCTCCTCCATCCCCTCAGTCACTCCCCCTCTCAGCTCATCCACAACCAGCAGACGAAAGATCTCCAGGGGGGGGGGTCCCCTCCCTCGCGCGCGCTGCCGCCGCTACTGCTCCTCACCACCGCCACCACTACTGCTCCTCCCACTACTGCTCCTCGACACCGCCGCTACTGCTTCTCGCCGCTGCTCCTGCTCCTCCCAGCACCATTTTTATTTCGGGCACGCTCCGCTCTGACCGACGTGCTCGCCCACGCATGCACTGTAGAGCTGCTCTCTACTGTGCATTTGCGGGCCGTCTGTCAGAGCCCATTTATAAGGTAGATACATATATATATATATTTTTTTTTAATTTATATTCTGCCTTTCAGGCACTTTAAAGCAGATTGCATTCAGGTTCTGTAGGTATCAATAAGAATTGTTTCACTATAGAGCATTCTGTAACTTAAGCATCCATTTTCTTTTATATACAGCTCATGTCCTGAGTCCCTCTTGCTGACATGTATGATAACAAGGTACCACACTCTTACGCTGTGAAAGAGTTGCTCAGTTCTAATTGAAATAATGCTCAGTCTTGATGGTAGATCTGCTCAGGGGCCAGTGACGTCCATAACTCTTAGGCCCAGCCTAGCTGAACTTCTGACCTGCTTCGGGGACAGGACTGTCTTCTTTCTGACCTTCCACACAGATCATGGATGAGAATCCGAACAAAAAAGAAGGACTTTCCAGACATCCTCTGTCATTCAGGGACGCTCCCTGCCTTTTTTTTTTTTTTTTTAATAACTGAATTGTTGCTGATTCAGGTCTTTAAATAACACCATTAGCAAGGTCAGTGCCTCCCTACTTGCCTTTGATCCATCACTCCCCCAAACCTAACTGCTGGTCTCATTCTGATCTGTAAATATCAATCACTTCTTGAGCTGTCGTATTAAATAGGCCTATGTCAATTTCTGAGAAATGACACTTGGCAGATTACTAATCCTGCACAGGTAACCTAGCCATCAATCAGTAAAGGACTATATTCAAAAGGACTATGGAAAGAATCTTTAATCTGCGTTATTCTTTTCAAATATTGAATAGTTTTCTAAGTCCCACCATATCCTTCATGCAGTTATGTTGAACCAAATCATTTACAAGTTGTTCAGCAAAGTTTTCAAGTGCAGTAAGTATGCCCGCCCTTGATCATCTTAATTGAATGCTATTTAGTCAACCAAAATCTTTTCCCTCACAAATGAATGGGATATGAGGGGGGCCATTCTGGTTTTTTTTATTATAAAATGATTGGACTTAGTTGTTCCCAAAGCTTTCCTCTATTGTCCATTCAGTGCACTCTATATCCTTTATAACAAGCCCTAAATACACCCTGTAAGGCCTCTTTAGCATTCCCGAGTTACCCCATAGACAAAAGAGTAACCCCATATCCATACCCTTCTTATTAAACTGTAAAGACCCATGCAGCACAATTATACAGGACATTATTATTATTCCACCTTTTGGCACTTCAAAGCAATTACATTCAGGTACTGTAGGTATTGCCATATTTTCGCAATCCAAGAGCCTGATTTGCTAAGGCTTTTCTCTCATTCTGTGTCTATGGGGGAAAAATGCTTAGTAAAGTTTGTGCTGCAGGCAATAGAGGGTAAAGTAACTTACCCAAGATCACAAAGAGCACTTGAACCTTGGCTTCCCTGGTTTGCAGCCCACTGCTCTAACCATTAAGCTATTTGTCCACTTGTAGTGTAATAGGAACAAAGAAATAGGTTAGAAAGCTATTGGCATGTCAAATTATTGTATTACCAATTCTCCCTAACCTTGCAGAGATTCTGAATACCATATTTTCTTTATTCATGACACGGACAGCTCTAACATAGCTTCTGTGGTTGTAGCTCCAAAGTGAAATAAATGTATACTTAAAAATACATTTACAGCAGAAAAAGACACAAATGGCCCATCCAGTCTGCCCGGCAAAGTTTTTAAGAATGTAAATCTGCTGCTCTGTACAAGTTATGCCCATAGCTTCTGCTCAGGGTTGTAACTGCTGCCCTATTGCATGTTTCCACCTTCCTAGGGATCTTTCGTGTTTATCCCATGCCTTTTTGAATTCTAGTTCCAATATTTTCTTCACTGTCTCCACTGGGAGGGCAGTCCACCCTTTCTGTAAAAATATTTTTTTCTGACATTGGTCCTGAGTTCGTCCTCTTGATGCTTCGTATCCTGCCCCCTAGCTCCAGAACGTACATTCTTTTGGGAAAGATTTGCCTCTCGTGCAGTGCATTGCCAATACATTTTAAGTATTTTAAAATTGTTTTCGTATCCCTCTCATCTCTTTTCTCTTCTAGGGTATACATTTTTAGATTCCCAAGTCTCATATGGTTTCTGATCTACACCACATTTTAGTTGTGTTTCTCTGGCTCTGTCTTGTTAGAGATGCAGTCTCCAGAACTGAGCAGAGTGTTCCAGGTGAGGCCTCAGCAGTGACCCGTACAGTGGCATGATCGCTTTCTGTTTTTTTCTGTAGTTATGCATCTATGCACCCCAGCATTCTTCTGGTTCTAGCCTTCTCACCGTTTCTCTACCTTGAGCTCATCAAACACTATCACCCCCAGGTGTCTCTCCTGGTCAGCTTCTCACCCACCATCTCATATAGTTCCTTTGGATTCCTACCCCCCCAAATGCATGACTCTTTAGCACTGAATTTCAGCCATTTTATTATAATTGGTATAACATGTACTTTATAAATATATCCCAAGCATTCAATCACTCCTCAAGCTTTATTTAGATCACTTCTCACTTTGGTTATCAAATCTAGGAACCCTAAGGACTGCTATGAAAAAAGTTGAATATGCAGATAAAGTTAAAAGAATGTCATGGTTTTGTAAAAAAAAAAAATAAAATTGCAGATTATCAGATATTGCCTATCCTATTTTGTCTTTCATATCCTCTTGTTTCTTTACTATAAAATGTTTCATAGAGTCAGTTCAAACTATTAGTTTAGCAAACAATGCCCCATGAGACCAGTGTGATGATATGTTTGATAGTGAATAGCCTTTCTTCCCGGCTGCTAATATATTAACTGTAACACTAATCGGTCACACCACCACCATCTCCCACTCTCTTCAGTGAACTCTTTGAGCTTGTCAAAGATCTCACTGCCTATTGTTTCAAGTCAGTAAATTACTCACTAGTTCCCATGCCTTATCAAGCAAACCTCCATAGATCCCCTTGAATGGAAATTCCAGTTTTTATCAGTGGCTGCTGCAGGACTCATTAAATGAGACCAGTTAAAATGAAAAAATGATCAATAGTTTAACAGCATGTCCCAGGGATGCATTGTGCCTTTAAAAATAGGCTAAACTGCATGAAAATGAATCATCAGTGATGTTATTTTGTTACCATGGGATCTGGGTTTTATTAAAATAGGTATAAATTAATTATCAATGTAAAATTCCATTTTGGGCAGCAGTAGTTTCTTTTTCATTCAATATTTTTGCAAAATACTATGTGATATCCTGTATAACTCGACTGTGCTTTGAATGAATGCCCTTACCATCCACTGTACAACTAGAGCACCTTCACTTTATTGCTTTGCTTTTAATTTCTCTTTTAATAATTGAGGGATATACTGTCTATGTATATATATACATACATATATCCCTTAGTATGACTGTAGTTGAAAGTGTTTATGAATATCATAGAAGAGTTAAAGGATACTACAATAAATAAGATTGCTCTCTACGGAGTAGTACATCACCATTTGTATGATTAAGGACCTTTGTTTTCAGTTTTTATTTATTTTTTCCGAGGATTTATTTATTTATTTATTTAAACATTTTTATATACTGGCATTAGTTGTGGACATCATGTCGGTTTACAGTAAACAGGTTAAGTTTGAAAAATTACATTTTAACATGGAAGTCAAAACTGGGAGAGGGGGTAACGAAAGGCAGCTGAGAAAAGACAGGATAACAAAACGAGGTTCCTCGAAGTGAGGAGAGGGAGTATAACAAAACATAGTTCCTCAATATGAGGAAAGGGAGTAGACGTATTGTGGTCTACTTTGGCACGGATTGATGGCTTTTTATTCTGGGTAAGCTTGGTTGAACAACCATGTTTTCAATTTCTTTTTGAAGTTGTTCAAAAAGTGCTATAAGAAAAACAATCTGTGAAAAATTGACTTTGTTATAACACACAGGAGAAAAAAACCAATGGAAAAATCAGTTTTCCATTGATTTTTCTTTTGTCATAACATTGAAATTCCTAAGAAAAATAAAATAAAACTGGAAAAGAAAGTCCCTAGGTATGTCCCTAATGCATATAAAATTCCAAATGAGGGTGACCATCCACTTTCCCCCTAGGAAGATCGCCACACTTCTGATCCCCACTGAGCACTGACCCACTCATTGCAGAGTTGGGAAATAACGGATTTTGTACTGGGTACAGGATAACCTGTAGAATCCTGAAGGTGTTGTGTTTCATACTGAATAGAGTTTACTGAAAAAAAAATCAAAAGTCTCAATAGTTATAAAAATTCAGTGATAGCCCAAAAACTCAAAACAGGATATAATTGAAGTTCCACAGGTAATCAAAATATAGTTTTGATTCCTTCTTATGTACAGGTCAACATCAGTAGGATCCCGATGTCTTCCTAAAAAGACTTTTGCCTCTTTAGTCCCAGCAGGAAAAGTGCAGAATCCCCTTCTTATCTTACTCTTAATTACTTACTCACTAGTGGCAGGTTTGTAAAAGTCAGTCCTCTCCCTGAGATCTGGGTTAGATTCCTCCTTTTCTCCATCTTTCACCAGTCGGACAGGAAATCATCTTCTCCTGCAGAGAAGAGCCCAGCACCTAGGCTAATCTTCTTGGTTTCTTCAACATCTCAAACTTCCCCTTCTGACTCCTAGCATCACCTTTATACCACTCCTCTTTCTGATCCACCCATTAGAGGATGAGATCTTCAGAGGGATAGCCGTGTTAGTCTAGTGTAGCAAAAATGACAAGAGGTTGGTGGTACTTTATAGATCCCCAAACATAGACCACCTCAACCACAAAATTCCAAATGATTATAAATGGTTATAATAAGACTGTCATAATAGGCTTTATCAGTAAAGCATGTTTTACAGCTTAAAGGCTTTAGCCTTATATTTAATCATAGGTCTTTTTTTAATTGTCCAGAAAAATGTTTTATTTATATCTTTGATTGCTTGTAGACAAATTTTACCAAAAATCAACCATCAAAACAACTTATCTTGTATGTAAATAGTCCCTTATATCTTTCTGCAGCTTCTTCAGTAACCCAATCTTTTATGTAACTTTTCATCGACAGACACCACATATCTCTAAACACCGCCGACACGGGTCCATGTTTCGAACTCCCCATTCTTCTTCAGTACTGTTTTCTTTTATCCATATGGTCTATAAAAAGTAACCACACATATTTCTTAGTGTAAAGATAAAAGGCCATTACAGTTCCATGATCCATTTATTCACAGGGCGAGAAGTGCATCCAACATATTTCTTATTACATGGACACAAAATCATATATATGACATTGGCTGTCTTACAATCTGTTTAACATTGTGCTATGTATATTCTATCACTTAAAACAACAGTCCGTTTCCATAATCACTTCACTAGTTACATTAGTCAGTTCACAAACATCACAATCCTCTCTCTCCTATGTTTCCAAATGTTATTCTAGTATTTTTTCCTCTTTTCTCTTCCCAGCACCTCTGTAGTCCCAGTTTACTTCCACATGATCTCTTTCTACAGTTTCTCCTCAAGGTCAAGTATTTTTCTTCCTCCCATCTGAAAAGCCTCTCTTCCAAGGTCTCTCCTCTGACTTCACTTCTCATACAACTTCTAAAGGGCACTAGGCATAGGCAGTTCACTCCCTTTCTTAGGTGGATGCAGCTCCCGGCACTTCTGGAGTTCCTCAAAGTCACCACGTTCCCTTGGGTCCTGCAGGCCTCCAACACCTCTTATGTTCCACAAAAGTCTCAAATCCTCACTTCAGGAAAACCTTGGATCCCAACTCTTTCTCTCCAGCCACTCAAGCTCACTACCACAGGCTTTGGGAAGCATCCCATACTCTCCTCCTCAGATCTCTCCACCCACAGCACCTGTAGCACCTCTGGGGAAAGCGTCTTAAATCATTCCTATGGCATGGACCCTCCAGAGACTTTCCTCACTGAAACTCCTTTCTCAGACCACCAAGTGCCACACTTCCTTTTATACCACTCTCACACCTCTCCCTATTGGACTGAGTCATTCTGCCATTCATTCATTGGCACACATCTCCTTGCACTTCATATATAAGACATTTCTTTTAAAAAATGGCTATGATAAAGCAGTTCCTAAATCCTCCTCTTTCTTTTTGACTATGATGAGAAATGGACCATCTCACTTTGCCATTAGGATTTTGTTTCCTAGTACTGGGAGCTTGGAGATTCTAACAGCGTTGCAGATGGAAGCTGAACCCATTCAGAAAATAGTTGTGAGGGATCAGTTGATAGATGAAATGGTGGAACTTCTATCAGATATCAATCTATCATGATGTTCTTTAGATCCTATGCCAGATTTCTATTTATTTATTTATTTATTTATTTATTTATTTATTTATTTATTTATTTGTTTGTTTGTTTGTTTGTTTTTCTATACTGATGTTCAGACATATCACACCAGTTTACAGAGTAACAGAGGTTCTATAAGAAGAATAGCTTCTTATTTTACATTAAAACTTTTTAACATATGTAACAATATAAATTGTGGGGTAATAGTTATTTCCCTAGCTCTCTGGATAGTCTATTTACATTGAATATTTTTTTATGAGAGTGTAACAATATAACTTGTGGAGTAAATAAACGGCAGCAATGTACAGTGTAGCAGAGAATTCTATGCAAATTTGTATCTTCTTATTTTACATTGACACCTTGTACCATGTGTAACATTTTAAGTTTGCAAGGGAAGGATTAGACAATGGACTGGATTAATTTTGATAACCTTCTTGTTGGAAGAGATTTCCCCGAGAAAAATGAAATGAATTTTAATTTGGCCATCTTTTTAAAAAAAAATACATCCCTGGATTCCCTCCGTGTGGATAATTTTAGACCTATCTAACACAGATTTTATTAATCCAGGTAATTGAATGTGCAGCATTATTACAAAGTACAGGGTTTTTTTTTAAACAGGAAATGAATACCCTTGATCACTGCTAGTAAGGGTCCAGGGCTGGCCATGGGCCTGAAACCTTATTGGTCAGTTTAGTAGATGATTTAAGAACCAGTGATTTGAACGTTAGTTTTGTGTTAATCTTACATTTGATCTCATTGGTCAGTTTTTATTGTTGTAGAGATTAGTGGACTTAAGTGTTTCTGAGATGGCCCTTATTTGGTTTGTCTCTTTCCTGTCTAATCACTTCCAGCAGGTAGGCCTGGGAGGCTGTCACTCAATGGAGTTTCGCCTCCAATGTGGAATCCCCCAGAGTTCCTTTCTGTCACCTGATTTGTTCAACATTTTTCTTAAACTTTTGGGTGTGATTATTCAATGGTATATAACATTGTTTTCTATCTTTATATCAATGACTTGAAATTATATGTGTCTCTTAGGCCTTATATCAAGAAATCAGTAGCTAATGTTACTGCCTGTCTTGCAGTGATCTTGAATTGATTGATGGAAAACAAAATGCAACTTAATCTAGCAAATCTAAAGCCATTTTGATTGATTTGATGCTTCTGTTTCAAAGGAAGATTCAGAATTTAGGAGGTTTTCTTGATAAACGTTTAAGGTTCATTACTAAGGTATCCAAAAAAGCATTTTACCAGCTAAGAAATATTAAAAGAGGTAAAACTCTGGTTTAATATACTGGCTTTGACATCATTAATCCAGGTTTCAGGCACTGCTCATCTGGACTATAGTAGTACCCTTTACATGGAATTAACTTACAATGTTCCAAATCGATTGGAATAGGTTCAGAATTTAGCATTCCATCTACTCACTGTGAGCATTAAGAGGGAGCACATTATGCCCGATTTGAAAGAATTGCATTTGTTGCTGGTGAGTTGGATGGTTGCATTTAAAATGCTGTCTGATGTTTAAGGGACTGAATGGGATGGGACCTCTTTAAATTTGGGATAAATTGATATCCTACACATAGAATCACAGAAACGTGATGGCAGAAAAAGACCATTACAGCCTATCTATTCTGCCCATCCATGCTAACTATTCAGCTTTACATTCCCTACCACTCTCTCAGAGATTCTCTTTTGTTTATCTCATTTCTTCTTGAATTCAGATACTGTCCTTGTCTCCACTACCTTCACGGGGAGGCTATTTCATGCATCCACTATACTCGCTACAGAGAAACATTTCCTTAGATTACTCCTGAGTCTACCCCTTTTCATCCTCATTCCATGACTCTCATTCTACAGCCTCCTTTCATGGAAACCTTGGAGGTATTAAAATATCTTTATCATATCTCCCCTATCCCACCTTTCCTCGAGGATGCCTGTTGTTTTTATTTCCTATTTATAATGTTTGTTTATGTATTTATTTGTTTTTGTTTATTTACTGGTTGAGTGATTTATGATTTTGGTTTTTCCTGGGAATATTCACATGGAGATAATTATCAGGAAACCATTAGTCAAGGATGGATCTCTGGCCTTCCATCAACCTAATAAATTATGTAACTATGTATGTGAAACACATGTAGAGATTTATATTCAAAGCCATTTAGATAGATAACTTAAAGTTATCCATATAAATAGCAAGGTTTAGTATATTCAACCCCTTATCTGACTATATTTTAGCTGGATAAGTCATTTTCTGTCTAAAATCTAGCTGGATAAAAAAGAGGTGTTCTGGGAGTGTTTTGGGGAGGAATTAAGTTATCTGGCTAAGGTAGCTGGATAACTTTAGACCTGCTTTAAAAGGTATCCGGTTAAGTGGCAATCTTATTGAAAAGAAAAAAAACAAAACCGCAGGCCTCCAGGCCTTAACCAGCCCCTCTCCTCCCTCCCACCCAAGGCTCCAAGGCTCAATCTTGCCAGGCCGACCCTTCCACCATCTCCCCAAAGTGCCCAAATCAGAAATATAGGGGGCCAGGATCAGGGCCATCTTCTCCCCTCCCCCCCCCCTGCTCGCAAGTCCCATCTTTTCTTTTAAATCTTTTAATCTCCATGTCCCCCTCCTTCCCCCCATCCCAACTCTTACCATCCCTGAACCTTACATGTTTGTTTCTCTTCAGCCCGGATTGCGGTAGTCTGCTATTCCGACCTGGGCCCAGTGCTTCAGGCGACGCGAAAGAGCTACAATGGGAAGCGTATGCGTAGCTCCTATGAGCACCGTGGCGGAAGTCTGCGCTTCCATCATTGCTGCTTAGCAACGCCAGAAGCGCAGGGCCTGAGTCGCAATAGGAGGCTACCATGATCCGAAGAAACAAACATTTAAGATATAGGAAGGGTAAAAGTTAGGGTGGGGAGAAGGAGAGGGGCGAGATTAAAAAGAAAAGTTGGGATTTGTGAGCAGAGGTGTGGAAGGGAGGGGAGATGCTGGTATTGACCCCGCTCCCTATCTTTTTCAAACATTCCGATATGAGCACTTTGGGGAGGAGGGGGCAGGGTCGGCCCCAGCACGGTTGAGCCTTGGAGGTTGGGTGCGGGGGTAGGTGGGCAGTTTAGAGCCTGTAGGCCCATGGTCTGTTTTTTTTTAAAATACATTTTCAGGTAGATTTTAAAAGCATTGCATGCGCAGAAACAGCCCCATACATGCGTATGTGGGCCACGTGCAGTCAACGCAAACTTTAAGAAGCCGGGAAGTACGCACACACATTCCGGTGCACGCGTCAGGAATAAGGAGGCAGAAAAGGGGTGGGGAATGGGTGTTCAAGGGTGGGGTCAAGACATAGGTGCATAACTCCTGAATATTGCAAGGCTGACCATGGCAACGTACACCAAGTTACATAGGTAGCTTTACTACTGGTCCCGATGAGGCACAAGTCTGGAGATTTGGGAGAGAAAGAGAGAGAGAAAAAGCCTCTTTTAAAGGGCCAATCTGACACGCTATATATCTTCCACTATAAGAGGGGCACTTTTAACTCAAGGTGGATTGGGGGGGGGGGGCAGTGTTACATTGGTCTGCCTAGGGCACAAGGGTCTGTAGACCCTTGTAACACTGCCCCCCCAAACCCACCCTGAGATGAAAGTGCCCCTCTTACAGTGGAAGATATATAGCGTGTCAGATTGGCCCTTTAAAAGAGTCTCTCTCTCTCTCTCTCTCCTTCTCTCCTCTCTCTCTCTCTCTCCCTCCCTCTCTCTCTCTCTCCCTCTCTCCCTCCCTCTCTCTCTCTCTCTCTCATATGCCTGTAAAGACTCCAACACATTGGTGCAGTAGGGATCTTTTAAATGGTGTGCATGTACTTGTATGTACAATATAAAATTGAGCATAGTTTTGCTTGCATGCCCAACACACACGTTTATGAGTGCACACGTGCACCTTTTAAAATGTACTTGTTTGGCACTGAACCGGTTTTAGTCTTCTGAATATAGCCAGTTAAGTCTAAAGTTATCTGGCTAAGCATAGCCTGATAACTTTATACATAATCAGCTAAGTTCAAAGGCGTGTCTGGTTATGTTTAAAGTTATC